>NC_090390.1:53903152-54211544 GCF_036365525.1 Heterodontus francisci
ATGTGCAAGGAGAGCGAGGGTTTTGGTCTATGCTGACCAGTTTCTTAGTACCATGGAAGGGAAACAAGCCATATGGCAGCCATATTTCTTTGTCACGTGATGAATAAACTTGGTACACAGAAAGAGACTTTGAACATCTAGATTATCAAGCTGACTAGGACAACACATGTTGTCCTGCTTAGATCCTTCCCTCACTCTGAATGCAGCTATCTGTTGTCTAGCTGATGAGGATAGTTGGAGGTTTAGATTGACAGTTAATGGAAAACGTTGTCTTGACTGTACTGGGTGGCAGAAAGGCAAGCAGCTGCTGCTCAAACCTTGCTATTCATCATTCAGTTTGTAGGGTAGGTAGCCATACTGTGATCTTGAGGAATGTAGCAATAAATTTTTTAAGGTGAGTTGTGTTGGTCATCGTGCCACTTGTAAGAAGCTTGGGCCACCTTCTATTCCCCCAGAACAGACTGTAGCTTAAGAACATAAGAAATAAGATTAGGAGTAGGGCCTATGGGCCCATAAGCCTGTGCCACCATTTACTAACATCATGGCCTGCCCTATCCCCATAAACCTTGATTCCCTTAGTGCCCAAATATTTTGAATGCGCTCATTGACTGAGCATCCACAACCCTCTGGGGTAAAGAATTCCTAAGATTCACAATCCTCTCATCTCAGTCCTAAATGGCTGACCCTTTAGATTGAGACTATGACCCATAGTTGTGAACTCTCCAGTGGGGAAATAGCCTCTCAGCATCTACCCTGTCAAGTCCTTGAAGAATTTTATTCATTTCAATGAGATCATTTCTTGTCTTCTAAACTCCAGAGACTATAGGCCTAGTCTACTGTCCTCATAGGACAGCCAGGAATCAATCTAATGAACCTTTGTTGCATCCTCTGCAGGGCAAGTATATTGCCAGTTGTTTAATGATTAACTAGTGACTTTCAGTAAGTGGAGAATCATGCCTGCCGAAGGAAGTTAGCTCTGATATCTGGAGTATTCCAGAGCACTGTTGACAACTAACAAGCCAAATTAAAGGGGTAGACCTGTCACTGGAGCTGCAATTCATCCCACCTGAGTCCAGATGACCCTGCATACCAACACACTAATAGGTAGGGTGATCCTAACAGGATAATCAGCAGGAAGTTTTCCCCTGTTCAACTCTAGTAAGCTGTGAGTAAGTCGAGCTGTACCCCTGCACACACCTAACAGCTATGGCTGTAGTTAAGCTAGATTCTATTAATTTGGATGAGTGGGGACTGCAGTCTACACTGGGCAAACAGGAGCTCCACCTTTGTGGATTTCTCAGTGCTTTGGTTTGGAGACTCTTATACTTGGTAACGTGTTTCTCTAACTGCAAGATACCTGGCTGACCAAAATATATATATAATTATATATGCAGCTCTTCACTGGCAATATTTAGCCAACTTGGTGCCTTTTACTTCGTAGTAAATGCATTAGACAATGTAACACATCTTGACCCTACTCAGGTTACAAAAGTAGTCCCACTCTCCAGTCTTTAACATTGTTCAGTGCTTATGAATAATCATTTTTGATTTTATTGCCAAATATTGCAAAAAGAGACTGGAAACAATAGATGAAAGCTTGAAATGCTTCACTATGCTAATATATGAATTTTGTGAACTATGTGAATTTTGCAATATGCAGTAATGACACAATATTTGGTGACATTGTTATTAATACTTTCAGATATTTCTGCCAAAATTATGCAATTTATTCACGCTCTTATCGATGGGCTGGAGTAAAAATTAAAAAGGATGCCAGGCTTTTCTTTCCTAAAACGTAATGAAATGTGATTTTTTTTTTTTGTTCACTTTTTCCCGCTCTTTATTTTCCTATTCCTCATTCCATTCATTGACTCTAGTGTCCAGAGAGGCAAACCTGAAAAAATCAGATGTAAAATTATCATCAGAAGGAATCTCAATCCCAGGTTCTTCAGTATGAAGGCCACTGGTTTGCAGTTGGATCATTTCGCATCTAACCACAGATTTTCTAAATAGCACAGAATATATTGACTCTAAGCAAAATAACATCTATGATGCAAATATTCAAAGAAAAGTAAATAGTGCAGCTGATATCCTCTGCTGTACAAAGCCAACAAATATTTCACTGCTGCACCATTTGTCAGTTCCACAAACCAGCTGGTTATTTTCCGTCGAGTAACACTGAAGACATTTCACAGATCGTGAAACGAAATAGTGCTCCAGTATTTTTAGCTTTCAGTCTTTGTTTTTATTTTATTCCTTTTTGTTCTATTTCCCTCTGAATTCAGCAGCAGCACTGAAACTGTTTTACCCGTTCTTGAAGTACAGAATGGGCAAGGAAAATCTGAAAAGCATTTTGGAGGATTGCCTTTGTCCTCAGCACAGCAGAGTGAAATATTACTTTCCCTTCTGAATCTTTTGCTTTGCTTCTGCTCCTCTGTAACCCTTTCCTGGAATGTTCCAACCTGTTTGTTATTTTCCTGCTTCTAAAAAACGTTTATCATTTGCCAGCGCACTTCTTCCACCATGGATTTTTACATATGTTTTTCCATTCTTCTATATAAGAAATAGGAGCAGGAGTAGACCATCTGGCTGTTGAGCCTGTTCCGCTAGTCAATACGATCATGGCTGATCTTTGGCTTCGACTCCCCTTTCCCAGCCGCTGTCCATATCCCTTGATTCCTTGAGCGATCGCTATACCTTAAGAGAAAGACTTGCATTTATATAGCACTTTTCACAAGCAATGAACGTCTCAAAGTGCTTTGCAGGCAACGAAAAATACTTTTGAAGTCTAGCCACTACCGTAATGTAGGAAATGTGGCAGTCAATATGCGCACAGCAAGCTCCCACAAGCAGCAATGTGATCATGACCAGATATCTCTGTTTTTTGTAATGTTGATTGAGGGACAAATATTGGCTCGGACACCAGTGATAACTCCTCTGCTCCTTTTCAAAATAGTACCATGGGATCTTTTGCATCCACTTGAGCAGGCAGATCGGGCCTTGATTTAACCTCTCATCCAAAAGACAGCACCTCCGACAGTGCAGCACTCCCTCATTACTGCACTGGAGTGTCAGCCTTGATTTTTGCGTTCAAGCCCTGGAGCGAGACTTGAACCTAGATCTTTGTGATGCAGAGGCAAGAGTGCTACCAACTGAGCCACGGCTGAAAGTCTCTGCATGTGGAATTCTGCTTGTGCAATTTCTGTGCTGCCTGTTAAATATTATTCTGAAATATTCTTTTTCTCACATTTGAATCATAATTTCTGGTTGATTTTTGGTCAGTTCTTGGTGAGCTGACCTTTTGTTTCAATTTACTTTTTTTTTCTGATTTCACCTGTCAATTTTATGGTTTTGTCAATTTTCTTTTCTCCCCCCTCTCCTTAAAGCACTTTCCCTTCCAGGGGCTACAGTTCCATAGGCAGCAGAACCTCCCCAACCGTAACACTCTCAAGTGGCTGATTCATGTGTGAACTTACCACAGATGTCAGCAGCCTATTTGGCAGTGAACGCTACCCCAGCTGAACCCAATCCTATTCTTGTCTGATGTCCGCATGCACACTGTCCAGAATCTTGGCTTTATTCCTCACTCCCTCACGATCCTGGGGACACTGAAGCTAATGGTAGCATGATTTTCACTGCCACAGCTGAAATAAGCTAACTCAACACAACAGGAGTGAACCTTCCTGGCCTGCTTGCCTGAGTACCCCATCAGGCATTGTGTTTATCCATTCAGGCATTCGTGGCCCACTTTAGCAATAGGAGGAACAAATGAGTCCCACCAATCAACAGTGTTTTATTCTGCAGGGCAGAACTGGAAAGTTGCACTGAGAATTAGCATTTTCTTCCCATTGCTGATCGCACCCCCAGTTTATGCTGATGAATGGTTTCATTAACGAGGAAGAAATAAAGATGGTGCTGGCATTGGCAAAAAAAAAAGCCAAAGGGCAGATATTCCTCTTGGATCCTACGGTGGAGCAACTTTGATGGGACATGTCTTCTGCCTACATCATGGCTGCATCCCCAACCAAGCCAGAGCAATTTTCTGGGGTCAGGATTATTGCTTTAAATTTGGCTGGCTGGGGAGGGTTTGGGGGTGGATACTGCAGTGCGACATGGTTGGTAGCCCTAGCTGAGGACCCAAGAAAATGAGATAAATTTATATCTCCTGACTAATGCAGTCTGTCGCGCTGCGGCCAGTAGATGCCCAAAACCTCCCTGCTTGTGCCTCAACTGCAAACAAGATGTTTCTTATGAGACATGCCTTGTTGGGATGTGGTTAATCATTATAAGTCAGAAAAACTATCCTGGTTTTCTTTTAAAGCACTGGAAGTGGTGATGTACTGCATGCATATGCAGGTTTGAAAAAGAACATTTTCTTACTCGTATATCAGGAGTCACCCCAAAGGGAAGATGCTTTAAAATCACTTCAGTTACACAAGTGCTGGAGTCAGAGGTCAGAAGAGTCCGGCTGCTGGCCTTGTTTTTGGCCTCTTCAAATTTTCTTGAAGATTTTCCACAGTTTTAGTGATATGTAAATGAAGTCAAAGTCACACCATCCCATTTGAATTTTCAAAATCCTACAAAACTGGTGGATTTCAATGAGTTTCTTCTTTGTCTCTTTGCCAGGCTTACACAGGCAAATCACTCAGCTTTTTTGTTGATTTGACTCCCATTTCCTATGAATGAGATGCCAAAGACTGGAGCCTAGAAATTATTACAGCTGATATCAGTGGATAAATATTTAACACGAGTGGTAAATGAACACATTCATTTGCTCGTGTTGGCAGTGTTCCTTTCTAGCCTGCATTTGCTATGATCTCTGCAATATATGGCTTTACTCAACAACCTTTACTTTGCAACTCGATAGGGCTGCAGGAGCAGATTGTAACTTTAAGCAATCTTTAGAAGTTTTTCCTAAATGTTCATGGTCATTGTTTATCTATTTGGCTATTTTTCTAAAGCAACAAATTTGACAACTTCTCATATTTTGACTGAATTCATTTGCAACAGGTCCATGTTCTGAGAACTGCAGGTTTTTCTTATCCCATGTGCTGCAGTTGTAATATCAACGTCTAGGTATCTCAATCAGTGAGAGACTTAGATTCATTGTCCACAATTGTTGGTGAAGCTGAATAACATTTACTAGAATGTATGCTGTAACAATTACAAGAATAGAATTTATCCAATTACAGCTGTGACAATAGAGTTAAATAGGTCGTTACTGTGAGAACCTGTCCCCTTGCTCCCCCATTAGCTCCATACATTGAGCCAGTGAATAGCTAAGTCACAGAGACCAGGTCTCATTCCCCAGTCTGTGTTCAGTTAATTGATATCGCCAGAATATGATAGGAGTCCTACAATTGTCCTCAGAGCCTGTGTTAGGTGGAAGAGGCACAGTGGTAATGTCACAACTAGTAATCTAGAGGCTGAGGCTAATGGGGCCTTGGGTTCAAGCCCCACCATGGCAGCTGGTGAAATTTAATTTCAGTTAATAATCTGGAATTGAAAGTCTAATGGCACTAATACTATCATCGATTGTTGTAAAAGCCCATCTGGTTCACTAATGTCCTGTAGGAAAGGAAATATGCCATCCTTACCTGGTCTGGCCGACATGTGACTCCAGATCCTAGCAGTATGGTTGACACTTAACTGCCCTTTGAAATGGCCAAGCAAGCTACTCAGCTGTCGAGGGCAATTAGGGATGGACAACAAATGCTGGCCTTGCCAGTGACACCCATATCCCATAAAAGAAGGCCTGGGTGGGTGACGGGTGTCCATGAAGTCTAGGGGTGGGGGGGGGGGGGGGGGGAAGGTGCCGTGGAGGTGGAAGTTTTGCCAGGGGTGAGATAGGCATCTCATTTTACAAGGCTGTTAATAGTCCAGTTGAACTCTGGTTGGGAAGGCTATCACTGGCCTATCCTGCCCCTGGCAAAATCGCTTGGCCTCTGAGTGATGACGGGCCCTCTGCCCCTGCCACCCGTTGCGATTCTATGGGCCACTCCCCCTCCCCCCGCCTCCAACCTCACCTCCAGGGGGCCCATAAAATCAAGCCTTATATCCCAGATGGGAATCAAAACCTTGAGAACTGGAGTGTATTCTTGAGGTAAAATAAAGAAAATTATTTAAAGTTTAATTAATTCCCATGGTGGCAAAAACCTATTTGCTCAACATTCATATTGCAAACTGACTCTAATGGAATGGATGTTTTGGACCATATTCTTGTGTCATTAATGCAGGTGCAGTTGTCCTGTAGCACATGAGGTACTGCTACTAGTTATCACACTTCATATGGTGCAACTATTGTGACCCTTTTAATCAAAGAAATCCTTCCTACAGGAATGAAATAAGACGTATAACTAGGATTTGTTTTAAACAAGTAAAGCAAAATCTATTCAATGGCCAATGTTATTTTAGTGACCTGTTTTCTTCAAAGTTTTGTTTTAAGAATTTTGATGGTGTTCCTCCACTGTGTGAGATCATCTGACCATGCTGCTTTAATAAAATTCTGAATTGAAGAAAACCGTGGGAACAGGACAAAATCTTCTTTAAATGATGTATTGCAAAGCTATTACTTGGCACTACTTAGTAACACATGTGAAGATTTACATTAATGCAATAAAATGAACTAAAATACAGCACCCTGCTTCTTGCTTTTTAAAACTAAACCCTTAAATTAAAAATAGCCAAAAAAGAGAAACACTTGCAAAATGAATATATTTTGTATTTAAAAAGTATGCTACTCTTTCGTTTTAAAAAAAAAGTCCCTTTTATTTCAGGAATTACTTGTGTGTATGTGAACTTCACTCTCAGTAGATGGCCTGCTTTCTAAATTATTTCTTCAACTTTCTCTTTGAAACCGTGTTGTGGGTGATTGGCAGGATGGTCTTCTCATTATGCCCCCGTTGCATAATTCACATTTCTCCTTGTCACTTCAGTAATTTCTCATGAATTATTCCCTGGTTTAATTGGCAGGCAAGTAATCTGTTCCTAGATCACTTCCATTCCATTCTGTGGCCAGTATATAAGAGTAACCCAGGGTGGTTCTAGGACTGAATTTTCTCAGAAGAATTTCTCTTGGCTTTTACTTAGTACCCTCTCCTGTGACTTAACTAGAACTGTCAGTTTGCCACATGATGATGGAGTTACAGGCTTGGACATGTTATGGCATGAATGGACTGTGTTGACATATTAATCACCCTTTTAATACTGTTCTGGATCAAATGGCAAATGCTGTTTTGCAGTATCCTTGGCTCCTTCCTTCTTAACATTGCACTTTTTGATTCATATTTTTTATACATTGTGTACAATTTTAGGAAGAATCTACTTGTTTCAAGCCATTTACTGATTTGAATTATGTAGATATGCTGAAAATTCAAAAAAGCTTTGTGCTTGGCTGCTAAATTGAATTGCATTAGGGACGGAGAGAGAGCTTTCTGAGCTGGATATTTAATCACTATTTGGAAGATTTTTGAATTAGTACCTGATGAAGGGCAGATAAAAAGCCCCTTGGAGCTTCATAACGATTCATATTTAAATTAAACATTTATTAGTACTAATGTTTTAAATCCATAAAGCTAGAGTGTTAACAAAATAATGAATCAATATACTCACTTGTGAACTGGTAATTTGCCTTTGGCTTACAATAGCTTGTGATGAACTGCCTACCCACTGAAAGCAATAATTTTTGTGTCATATATCAATCATTCACCGTACTGTGTTTTACAATTTAATTCCTATTCAAATAACAAGAAGCAGAGCCTTGTCAATGATAGTAGTGTTGTTGACACTGGCTAACTTGCTACATTTACCATGGTAACAAGAACAGTGAGAGTTGTTCATGAAATCGTAAGATAATTACAGATGAGGAAGACCATTTAGCCCATCTTAGTTCTTCCATCCAAACAGATTGTGAAATCTGTCAATTTCAGCAACCAACTAAATCTTTGATGATTCTGAGGTTCTTGTCCCCAGTATTTTATCGGGGAATTCATCCCATGTATGGATCCCTCTATAGCCCAGATTTTAACCTAACCTGCCTGGCAAGAATAGGGTGTGTTCAGGTTGACGCCTAATTTTCACCTTGTCTGATTTCAGTGGAGCATAAAATTGGGTAGGGTGTAAATTGGGTGTCAGATCTGAACCAACTCCATTCTTGCTGGATGGGTTATCTTAAAAATAAGAGCTTATGCATGAAGAAGAACTTCCTGCTATCTTCTCTAACCTTACCTTTTTATTAATTTGAACTCATGGCAATATAAAAGCAAGTTGTTGTTATTGTCATTGTTGTTCCCCCATCCTACTCTCAAATTAAAACCCTGGAGTCAGTTAAAAATCGGTTGGAAGCTGTTATTGACCGATTCCAGAATCTTGGTGGATAGAATCATAGTTACCGCACAGAAGGAGGTCATTCAGCCTGTTGAGCCTGTGCCAGCTCTCTGCAAAAGCAAATCATGTTGTCCCACTTCCCAGCCCTTTCCCCGTAACCCTGCAAATGTTTTCCCTTCAGGTGCTTGTCCAATTCCCTTTTGAAAGCCACAATTGAACCTGCCTCCACCACCCTTTCAAGCAGTGCATTCCAGATCCTAACCACTTGCTGTATAAAAAGGTTTTTCCTCATGATTCTTTTGCTAATCATTTTAAATCTGTGTCCTCTTGATCTGGTTCTTTATCTTTCCACCAACTGGAACAGTTCCCTCTATCTACTCTGTCCAGACCACTCATAATTTTGAACACCTCTGTCAAATCTCCTCTCAAGCTTCTCTTCTCTAAGAAGCTTCTCCAATCAATCCACGTAACTGAAGTCCCTCATCCCTGGAACAATTCTTGTAAATCTTTTCTGCACCCTCTCTAAAGCCTTCACATTCTTCCTAAAGTGCGGTGCCCAGAATTGGACACAATGCTCCACTTGAAGCCAAACCAGTGTGTTGTAAATGTTCGTCATAACTTCCTTGCTTTAGTACTCTATGCCTCTATTTATAAAGCCCAGGATCCGGTATGCCTTTGTAACCACTTTCTCAACCTGCCCTGCCACCTTCAATGATTTGTGCACATATGGCCCCAGGTCTCTGTTCCTGCGCCCCCTTTAGAATTGTATCCTTTATTTTATATTGTCTCTCCTCATTCTTTCTACTAAAATGTGTCACTTCACGCTTTTCTGTGTTAAATTTCATCTACTATACGTCCACCCATTCCACCAGCCTGTCTACGTCCTTTTGAAGTCTATCCCTTCCTCTCACAGTTCACAATACTTCTAAGTTTTGTGTCATCTGCAAATTTTGAAATTGTGTCTGTACACCCAAGTCTAAGTCATAAATATATATCATGAAAAGCAGTGGTCCTAGTATCAACCCCTAGGGAACCCTGGAATACCTTCCTCCAGTCGGAAAAACAACCGTTCAACACTTCTCTCTGTTTCCGGTCACTCAGCCACCTTTTGTATCCATTTTTAAAATTTGTTTATGGGATGTGGGCGTCGCTGGCTAGGCCAGCATTTATTGCCAATCCTTAATTGCCCTTGAATTGAGTGGCTTGCTTGGCTATTTCAGAATGCATTTTAAGAGTCAACCACATTGCTGTGGGTTTGGAGTCACATGTAGACCAGACCAGATTTCCTTCCCTAAAGGACATTAGTGAACCAGATGGGTTTTTACAACAATCGACAATGGTTTCATGGTCACCATTAGACTAGCTTTTTAATTCCAGATTTCTTAATTGAATTCAAATTTCACCATCTTCCCTGTCCCTTTTATTCCATGGGCTTTAACTTTGCTGGCAAACCTATTATATGGCACTTTATCAAACGCCTTTTGGAAGTCCATGTACACCATATCAACTGCATTACTCTCATCAACTCTCTCTGTTACCTCATCAAAAGTTATTTAAACATGATTTGCCTTTAACAAATCCATGCTGGCTTTCCTTTAATTAATCCACCCTTGCCCTAGTGACTGTGTGTTAATTTTGTCCTGGATTATTGGTTCTAAAGCTTTTCCACTACTGAGGTTAAACTGACTGCAGTTGCTAGGTTTATCCTTATTCTTTTTTGGACAAGGGTATAACATTGGCAATTCTCCAGTCCTCTGGCACTATCCCTGTATCTAAGGAGGAGTGGATGATTATGGCCAGTATCTCCACAATTTCTACCTTTCCCTCAGCATTTTTGGATGCATCCCATCCAGACGGTGACTTATCGACTTTAAGTACAGCCAGCCTTTATCGTACCTCCTCTTTATAAATTTTTAGGTCATCCAGCATCTCAACTGCCTCCTCGATCACTATGATTTTGACAGCATCTTCCTTGATTAGGACAGATGCAGAGTACTCAATTAGTACTTCGTCATGCCCTCTGCCTCTATACGTAAGTCTCCTTTATGGATCCTAATCAGCCCCACCCCTCCTCTTACTACCCTTTTACTATTTATATGCCTATAGAAGACTTTTGGATTCCCTTTCATGTTAGCTGGGATGAATTTGCAGGAATAAACAAAGATGGGCTCAATGGTCTTCCTCATCAGTGGTTATCTTATGATTTCATGAACAACTGTCACGGCTTTTGTTACCACAGTAATATAGCAGGTCACGTGTGGATAACAGAATTGCCTACAAGACTCTGCTTCTCATTCATTTGAATAGGAATTAATTTTTTGGCACAATATCATGAATGATATATGATACAATAAATAAAGTTCTGCACTTGCTTTTTCCATGCTGTTTACTAACTTGTATACCTGTAAGATCACCTCACCAATGCCTCCTTTCAAGGTTGAAAAGCCCACATTTCTCCATTCTTTCTTCATAATACAGACCACTACCACTAGTGATCATCTGGGTACAATCTTCATTCCTTGTGTTTTATTATTGAAAGAAATAAAGGAGAAAAATGACACATTTATGTTGCATCTTTCACATCCTCCGGATAGCCTAAAGTGCTCCACAGCCTATGGAAATGTGGTCACTGTTGTAATGTAGGCAAATGCCCACAGCAAGGTTAATACTTTTTAGTGATTTTGCTTGAGGACTCCATTAGAATGGCCTGCCCTTCTTTGACGACAGCCATAGGATCATTTATGTCCAACTGAACAAACAAATGAGGCATTGGTTTAATATCCCTTCTGAAAGATGGCACCTTCAACAATGCAGGACGCCAGCTGTACTTCACTGACATGTTAGTCTAAATTATATGCTCAAATCTACGGTGCAGTTTGAAGCCACTTGGAACTGAGAGTCCTACCACTAATCCAAACTGACCGTATTGTTCAGAATACTTTGGTACTTTTAAAGTAAATTTCCGAGAGTTGAATCGTAAAGTTTGATATATGCAGTATGTGTAGAGATTTGCAGGGTTTGGCATGGAATGTTTTACTTCACAGAATTACTTGTCATAAAAGTTGGTAAGCAACCATTTTGGCAGGACAGGGCTGTTTAAATTTGTGGTAAATTCAGTTTATCACCTAGTGCCAAAAAAAGCTGCGTTTTACTGAATTAACCTATAATCATAAAATCAATAAAGAGACACATGTAGAGTTAACAGCATCTCTCAGTTGCTTCTTTTTCCTCTGCTTTAAAGCAACTGGTTAGAATCAAGGCAATGTGAATGTGAACATCTAGACATCCAGCACTTTCATGGCAGGAGAAATTCACCACACGTTTAGACCCTGTTTAACCATAGCTTAAAAATTACAATAGACCAATAAGTGGTTACTGAGAGATGTTGATAAGTATATAGCTGGCTTTTTATCAGGGTTAGGATTGTGGGGCATGTCTGTAGAATGTACTTTCCCTTTGAATAAATACATCTTTGTAGACATGCTGTCCCAAATCATTGACATAACCTCATACTTCTAAGAACAATATGCTTGTTGATGCAGTGTTATTGGTAGGGGAACTGCTAACACTGAGATTCTGTTTCTAGAGGAGGAAAATTACGTACTTAGCAATTGTTTTCAATCAAGGAATAGTCCTGGTACTCAATTTCAGCATGGGCAGGCTGAGGTTATTTATTTTTTGATGAAGTGATTGGAAAAGCTTGGGGTAGCTTTACCTCAACCCAACTGGCCTCATTTATCACCATGTTGCTGATGGTCAGAATAGTGAACTAATATTGTATGTGTCCCATACTTGACCCACAATTTGATGGAGGAACGTAATATGCAGAGTGCTATCTTAACCCATTTCCAAATCATTTAAATGGATTTGTAAAGGGTCGGTCATGCCTGACGAATCTGATTGATTGAATTTTTTGAAAAGGTGACTAAAGTAGTGGACAGGGGAATGTGTATGGATCTTATTTATATGGGCTTCATTGTAAGCAGTGTACATATAAGTGTAACATTGTAACATTATAAAAAGTTATTGATAGATTAAGTGAATGGGCTAAAACTGTGGCAAATGGATTTCAACGTACATAAATGTGAGATCATCCACTATGGACCTTAAAAGGATAGAACAGGGTACTTTCTAAATGGTGAAAAGTTAGAAACCGTGGAGGTCCAAAGAGACTTGAGGGTCCAGGTACGTAGATAATTAAAATGTCATGAACAGGTACAGAAAATAATCAAAAAGGCTAATGGAATGTTGGCCTTTATATCTAGAGGACTAGAATAGAAGGGGGTAAAAGTCATGCTTCAGCTCTCCAAAGCTCTGATTAGACCACAACTGGAGTGTTGTGAGCAGCTCTGGTCACCACACCTTAGGATGGATATATCGCCCTTGAAGGGCGATACTTGGACTCTAAGGGTTAAATTACGAGGAGACATTACATAAACTAGGGTTGTATTCCCTGAAATTTAGAAGGTTAAGGCGTGATTTGGTCGACGTGTTCATGATATTATGGGGAACAGATAGTTACTCACTATTTACCCTATTTCGGCTAGTTGGGGAGTCTAATACTAGAGGGCATAGTCTAATAGTTAGACTTCCAGGAGTGAAATTAAGAAATGCTTCTACAGACACAGGGTGGTAGAAGATTGAAACGCTCTTCCAGAAATAGCTATTTATTTGAGATCAATTGTTAAATTTAAAACTGAGAATGATATGGGGAAAAGGCTGGTAAATGGGGTTAGGTGGCAGATCAGCCATGATCTCACTGAATGGAGGAACAGGCTGGAGGGGCTAAATGGCCTGCTGCTGTTCCTATTTAATTAAAAAAAAGTTTTTTTTGAAGGACTGAAGTCAATAATTATGCTTAAAAGATAGATTTAAATTAAGATATTTCATTTATTTTAAAATGTTTCTTTCCTTAAGAACTAATCCATGCTTTGGCATCAGGGTACAGACTAATAAAACAACCTTTTTGTTTGTTTGTTTGAAATAAAAAGAGGGGGATCGGTGGAGAGACATCAGCAGGAAGTGTCAAATTGACCTTGAGCAAAACACCAATAATCTGGATCCACCTTGGACTTGTTTGGCCGGTTCAGATGGGTGTCAAGAGAATACAGCCTGGCCAAGTGATTCAAATCCAGCATCTGCTGTGACCAGTTTAATCAAAGATCTCAGCCTCAGTGATCGAAATGGCTTTCCTTCAGCACCTCCCAGCAAGCGTCAGTGTAGGTCGTTGTCTTTTTCAGATGAACTATCAAGCTGTCGGTCGCCGTGGAAACCTAGTGGTTCAAAGGTGTGGACTCCAGTAGATAAAAGACGCTGTCACAGTGGGAGCAGTGTGCAACATTGTTCAAATGGGGTGTCAACAATGCAGAGGAGTTCAAGTTTTAGTCTGCCTTCAAGATCCAATGTTTTTTCTTTCTCGTTTGAACCCTTGGCTACCAGCAACAGGCCTGTGTGCTCCCAGGGGAAGGGCTTTTGGACCTCGCCCTCTTTTGGAAGGTTCAAAGATGATCTGCGTCCTGATTCCAACTCAGGAGTTGCGTCCGTGGTCGATTTGCTACGACCCCTTTCTGTATCTCATGAGCAGATATCAGTGCTGGAGCTCAGCACGCCGTCCACAATGGGTGCGTCTGCTGCAACCCCAGAGTCTGTGCGGCAGACCAGCCAGCTACTCCGATGCAGATCACAGCCGTGTGTCCACAATGATCAGAAGGTTGGGATGAAACGTCGCAGACCGGAAGAAGATCAAAGGCCATCGCTTGACCTTGCCAAGATGACTCAGGTATGAGGTGTCACTGTGTGGCAGACTGTAGGCTTAGGCTGACATTCATTTTCAACTCCCCTTCCCTCTAAATGCACATAAAATGAACTGGAGTAATAATAGATTAGAAATTACATTGATGTGTATTCCACTGCCCTATGTTTACACAAGTTTAAACTCATTGGCCTAGAGTTTGCATGAATAATGACAGCAAAACTGTCAACATCCACCATCATTACTCCTCTGAAACGGACAGCAATTTCTGCGCCCGCACATGGGCAAGTAAACTCGGAAATCCAGAAGTTGCTGTCAGTGATTCTATGCTTCTCCATCTGGTGCACTGTAGAAGGCTCCCCCAGACTGCAATCAAGTAGAAATGATTGAACTGATGAGAAGTTCCACTTTTATGCATTTAGTTTTGCTATAAAAACCCTTGAAAAAGTTACGCTTTGTTAAATGAGATGTAACTGGGTTTTTAATGGTCTACTAAGTTCATGATTATTGTGCAACAATATTACTGGCCCCGAATGATTAATTTTTATTTGTGGAATGACCAGTTTCTCCATTATTGATTAAAACAAAATCTACATATTTAAATTTTTATATAGAGTTTGTTTATGATATAACTTCTGCCTTAATCTCACCAGCATGTCTCAATCATTTATTTTACTATCTGTAAAATTTAAATTAAAAGTGAAGGACTTCATTGATTTTTACTTCCTGGTTTGCTGTCCATGAGAATACTTCAGTGTGATTTGTTACTTATCTTGCTCGGCGACATCACTGTTGCTGGACGCTTGGTGATTCCTTTAACTTGGAAACTGATTCAAACTATCATTGGGATAGGGGAAATCCACGCCACAAATATTGCTGGATGTTTGTGCGAAGCTTTCTTCAAAGTCAGTGGCAGGTGCCATTGCTTTGCTGCTGACTGTGAAATCCGGAGCATTGGGTGTGATTTATTCGTCAAATTTTACAGTCTGCAAAACAGAGGCACACTTTCACTGTGGTGGGAAATTACTTGACACTTTCACAAGATTACATTGCGTTTCCAAGGAAATATTATTCACTCTTGTGCGCAATTACATTTTAACAGGAAAATAAAAAGCTGATTGCAGAAAGAACAACATGTGGGGATCAGCATTTTTGTTCAAGCCCTTGAGTAGGGCAGGAATAGACCTGATTTTAAAAAAAAAGACTGATCTAACAATGTTAAATAAGCTGCCAAAATTCCCTTGCTTCATTTTTGAGCTGACGTTCCATGCTGTCTAGAAACTGTATAATGTCTTCAGTAAAAATTTCATTTTTACCTCAAACACTGTACAAATAGCTGAACCCATTTCCTGTGCATTCTAAATTATGTTCTCTGCCTTGTGTTCACCCAGAATTAGAATTGTTTACCTTTCTTCAGTATCAATCTTACTCCTTTCTTTTTACAATATCCTAAATCTTTGACTCCGCTTTGTCACTTCAGTGAAATACAGCTGGCTGGAAGCTGAACTTTTGAGTTTCTGGATTAGCTTGAGTTTCTGACATCAACTTGAAACCGTCAAAAAGTCTGGTGACAAAAACACAACCAATCATCCAAAGTCAAAGATCTCAACACCCTTTTTGCTCTGGTA
The DNA here is from genome assembly GCF_036365525.1 of Heterodontus francisci. Taxonomy (NCBI): domain Eukaryota; kingdom Metazoa; phylum Chordata; class Chondrichthyes; order Heterodontiformes; family Heterodontidae; genus Heterodontus; species Heterodontus francisci. Next base: position 53,918,858 of record NC_090390.1, read on the forward strand.
ATGATTTAAGCAGGAAGTGGAGGGATTGAGCCAGTGATCAATTTGCTCAGTAAGTCCATAACTGATCTCAGATACAGCAAGCAGTGCTTGTCAAAACCAATTACACTTTTTAAAAAAAAAAGTCAGTCTTATTTTAGTGTATTTTGTTGAAATGTCACTAAAGAAAGGTGGTCAGTAATGTAGAAAGTTCTGCAAAGTGATGGGGAAGGGATTCTACATATTTCCAGTTGCTTTTTCCATTTGCAGTTTCTCCTTGGAGCGACATTTGCATCTTTGACTGCTGCCCACATATTTTGTTTCTAAGCAGCATTTTGTAAATTAGATTTGCTCTATTGTAATAGCAGACCTTCCAATTCTCTGTCATTTCTGAATAATCGTTTGCATTTTTAATATGTCTGAACATCTATTACTTACCATCTGGTATATTTTACACCAGACTGAGTAAATGAAGCTTCAGGGGAACTAGAACTGCCCCTGAGCTGCAGCCAGTTTGATTGCATCTTATGTCTTTAGGGCTTGACTTTAATCTTCAACTTCATAAAACATTCTTGAAATTGGAAAGTCTGCAACAGCAAAGTGAATTGAAAAGTCCTTTTAATATCCAAGACACCTTCACTGTACTTGGTGGTATTTACTGCCTATTTGCTACTGCTGCAGTTGGAAGGGTTTTGTCAGGTAGGAGAATGGGTTGCTAAATTGTTAGACTATTAAGGGCTGTTTAGAAAATGTTATTATTTGTTACTCATGAAATGATTTTAATATTGACCTCTTTGCTTTCTAGCACACTTTGCATTCTCCAATTTTCCCCTTTCCTTGTTGAATACTGCTAGAATATGGTCCAGTAGCTGCTGGCCAACCATCAGTGCCTCACCCTTTCTTTATTGTTGGCATAGCCAGTGAGGAGGTTACTTGACTACTGGTTTGTTGGGGGCTAGTGGGGAAGGTGTAGGGGTCGGAGGGTATTTTACACAGGTTTGTTTTTCCCCCTAGCTCAGGGTCACTAAGGCTGCTTGTAGGGCTCCAACTGCCACACTTGGCAAAGGATCAAACTCCATGCCCTCTGGGTTTGTATGGTTCAGTTCTATGCCAAGTGGTGCCTTTCCTTATTATGCCACTGGAGAAGCTATCCAGTATACGTTCACTGCAGCTTAAATGTGATCACTACAATCACAAATGCTTCACAATTACAAAGTACACTTGGAAATAGCAAAGAGGTTTTATGATGTCTAAACTCTCACTGGACAGAAATATTTCTTAAATTAATTTAATAAAGGTGGAATTAAATGAGTAAAATTGTTCTGCAATCGTGGTGTGTTTTACAGTAAAATATACTTGTGCTGTTCCCTTATCTGTATATAGAGCAAACATAATGGTTACGTGCAGATCTTACCAGTCAATTAGCTCGCTCTTTGTGTGTGACTTGTTCACAACAGATGTGTTTTATTGAGTCAAGGTTAGTTACACAATGGATTTGCAGGCACACACTAAATACAGCTTTTAATCAATATCTTTGGTGTAAGGCACTTGGAGATTCCTGTGGAACCCCTTAGGAAACATATTGCTATCTTATCACAGAAAACAGAAATAGGCAGCATTGTCGTGTAATCAATTGTCTGCTGACCTTTCTGCAATTTCTGAATACTTGTCAGCTTGTTATGATGATCATAGAAACTTAGAAATACATATTGAAAGGGGTTGGCTGAGCAATATGTATGTGTCTCTTTAACTCCAGTGCTTAGATAAAACGATTAATATGGGTGACAATGCTATTTGCAGAGGGCAGCAGAAGCACAATGACAACACACTAAATGTTGTGTATATGGCTAACATGCAATTATTCAATACTGTAATCTAATGCAAACTGGAACCCATCTGGGAATTTTAGCATAACTAAAAACATTACTGTTTCATGCCTCACACTGTATTATAATATTGTACTACCATTCTTAATGACAAAGTGGATTGCACAATAGAATTTTATAAAATTCAGTACTTGTGACAGATATTTGAAGCAACAAACTTTTAAAAGCTTCAGTGACTGACATTAAACATCGCTGCAGATAGGAGTGGAATAAAGATCTCATTCTGCAAACATCTCATACAATAATATAGATCACCAGCGTGATTGCTAGTAAAGCTAGGTTTAAGACCTTGCTGCAGGCATCATCTATCCTCATCTCTCCCTCCACTTGTGGTGTTTTATTTTGCAAAGCAGCAGTTCCATAAACTCCACAAGCTGGGCTGGGGTTGTTGGTCGATTTATTGCTGTGTAATGATTCTGACCTATGGCCATAAGAGTGAGAGCTACTAATCTACTAAATTATTTACAGTTCGATTGTTTCTCATTGCAACCTTCCTGTGCAGTGCTAGTTACTTTGAGTGCTTTATAGGAACTAATCAGTTTGAATAGGCGAGGGTCGGTTAGCTCAGTTGGCTGGACAGCTAGAGTGTGATGCAGAAAGATTTCAACAGCGTGGGCCACAATCCCCGTGCTGGCTGTGATAGTTCATTGAGTCCTGCCTCCTCACCTTGTCCCATGCTTGAGGAGTGGTGCCCCTCGAGCTTTACATTACCAATGTCTCTCTCTAATGGAGGGAGATGCCTCTGGTCCTTTGGGACTCAGCTAGAACAACAACAATCAGTTTGAATCCCTTGTTATAATCCCTTTTTACTTATTTGGATTGGAATCAGCACGGGGGAGGGGAGAGAGGCATTACGGTAGAAAATGAGCTGTTGAGACCTCACAGTCCTCATTTTTTTGGCAACATTTTCATGCTAATGTGTCTCCAGGAAGCTTTTCCAGTGGTGAAACATGTGTTCCTCTGTGTTCTTCTAGTATAAAGTGCACTTGCTGAGGTTTACGTGCTTTTTTTTCTCTCTGACATGGAATTCTTTGCATTCATAAGGCATCTCAACATAGATACTTGACTGAGACCTGAAATGACTCAGTATACGGATGATTGGGCTGCAACCAAGGATGTGAAGAGAGTATCTTTGTTCTTTAGTCCTATAGTTGGTGAGTTCATTCAGATGACACATGTGCAGGTTAACTCGTGGTGTCTCTAAATTGATGCTGCTAGGGGTTTGTAAATATTTTCACATTATATTCCAATCCCTCTCAATCTGAACATCTTCATTTTCTTTCCCTCCCCCTCTCCTGTCGCACATCATTCACTGTTCATTTGTGGGCAGACAGCCTGCTATTAGTCTCTGCTAATGCCGCTGTGCAATTAACAGCAAGGAGATGCATGAGAGTAGCTTAAGCTGACTGAGCTGCTTTTTATTCTCCATGTGCAGAACTACCTTGCTTTTGATCATTATCACTGACAATAGCCCAAATATGATCAGGAACTTTCAGAATGGGAAACACAGCAGCCCTGCCCTGTCGTACTACTTTGGAAAGCCAATATGCTATACCACCTTTAGCAAGCACACAGCATAAGGGATAGGGTTAAGTTTGTGTATCATATTAAAGTAGAGAACCAACATGCTTTGCTGATTGTATTGTATAGGAATAGTATCAATGCAGTGACATCTTAAAACCTTTCAAGTGAAACTAGAATAAGATTTCCGGCATCAGAGGTGTCGTTGTATGAGCCTTGAACTGTCTCTTAAGCCAATGTAAGTTTCTTCAATTTCTCCCAGTCTTACTAAAGATGCTGGCTTTTGGCTTGCCTTGTATTTTACTAAAATTCTTCCATTGCTGTAGTCAGCCATAAAGCATTTGTGGAGCACTGGCCATGACTCAAAGAGAAAAATCTATTTGGTCTAGAACTGGCTGGCTGTGAAGAATATGAATCCAATGGCCTGGATTTTGCAGTTGGAATGATGCTGAAATTGTCAGCATTTGCTGTCATTACTCTGTGGAAGTGACAGCAACTGCTGGCATTCGCATATGCGCAATTAAATGCAGAAAATCAGAGGTTGCTATCACTGATTTTCCCATTCCTCCACAGGGTGCTCTGTTGAAGTCCTTGCAGATGGAAATCAATTGGAAATCACTGAATTGATGTGAATTTCACTTTTTCCGCCTGAAAAACCCATGAAAAAGTTATGCCTTGTTGAATGAGGTGTAACTGGATTTTTAGCAGCGTACCAGGTCATATTTACACCTGAACAACCTCTCTGGCTAATTTTATATTTGTTAAATATAAATTTATTTGTTAAATGTTAAATTTCTCCATTCCATGATAAATTCCAAGATTTTTTAGGAAATAAAAATTGTTTGATATTTTAGCCATACACATTTGAGAAGCTTTAAGTGCTCTTAGGGTCAGGATGAGAAAAGTTGCAATGATTAAGGCACTGGAAGTTCTGATTTCCAACCCTACAGAACACTGAGTGCAAAGGTTTTTGTTATTTTATGACTGAACCCATGGTTGAAGTTAACAGGAGTTAAATGCAAAGTTCTGATTTTTGCCAAGTTTTTCTGTGTGGAACATCTCTAATCCAGATTCTTTCAGGGGTTCTGGTTGCCAGATGGACATCTGCTTGTAGCTGTAAAAAATGTAATTTTAAAAGTTTCTGGCTTCCTGAGAGTCACTGGAATTTGTAACTACAAATAGGTAATTGCAGCAAAATGTCATTAGTCACAGACGTCATTACAATGAACATGGAACTGACCAACCCTGGGGGTATTAACAGGGTTCCTGTTTTAATCAGTTCTGGTTAATCCAATGAACTCCCTTTGCTTTGCTCTGGTCCACAAGTGATAATTCTGGCATGCATAACCACGTACCCGACTGAAACCACTTTCGGCATAGGATTTCATGAACGCTTAACCCCTTCCCCAGCCCATTGTGTTTCTAAAGAGCACTTAGTGTCACATCACATTGTGGTTGCTGTGAAGTGCTATTTGAAGGTCACTTTTGTTAGGTGTATAATGGGTTTTCTTCAAATGATTTTTGTGTTCCATTCTGTGATGTGTATCTGTGTTGCTGTCATGTGCCCTTATTACTTGCTGAGTGCTGTACAGATAATGGATTAGACTGATGGTAAAATAAAAGAATCGATACAAGCTGAAATCTAGAGCAAGTCTGAGGGGTTTTAGGGTTTTATTCAAAACTATACGTACACAGCTGTCATCTCAATAAAAGGGTTGAGCTGTTTTGAGTTCCCAAGATTGTCTGAAATGTGATTTCCAGCCTCCATCATTGTCTACTACTAACCACTGTTTCCTCCTTCAGCTTTTGCAATACTTTTGATCTTTGAATCGGTTACCTAGAATATAGCCACCATAGCTTCATTTCTCCTTTGTTTAGTATAGACCAGTTGTTTTGGATTCGAAAGCAATGATTTGTACACCACAAATTTTCTCCACAATCCCTTTCAACAGAGTCCACAGAGTCTGTGTACGGAGCTCTTTATTGTCACATAGTTTCACACAATATCTGTATGGATATAGAAAGCCACAGTAATATTTCACAATGATACTAACCCTGTATTAGTGGCCCTTCCCATCACATGCAAGGATAATTAGTAGAGGGGTTTTGTTAAATCTCATTTTTTTTTACTCCCTTGATTCAAAAACTGCAACCAACCTCTGAAAACTGTCCTGTAGCAACTGGCAGAGTTCACAGCAGCACGACTATGAAGTGGGTATGCAATCAGCAGCCAAGCCCTTTTGAATATGTATTGTTTTACATGGACGTTTCTAGTTTGACATGATTTGCATAGGGTGAATGAATATACTTTGATAATTTTTTATTTTAAAAAATCCCTCAAGGCCTTTATTTTCATGAATAAATTCCTGGTTCTTACAATTATTGTGTTATATGTTGTGTAATGAACTATATTTTACATAGATTTTTTTCTTTTCTTCCTTGCAAATTCTGGAGATATGATTTGGGAAAAATATAAACAGGATAATGGTTTGATTTTGCACCACCCCAGTGGATTCTGACAGATCTATGTTCTATATCTGTATGAGTCAGACTGTTTAATCATAGCACTTTTCTTAAGATTTTTGTTATTCCTACGATGGTCACATGTTTAAAGGGCCATTGTCATGTTTAATTTGTTACATAAGCCATTTTATTACATTGGTAAATAGATGGAACATGTTGATATCATTTGATCACCAAGCATATATGCTCTGAATTCTTGTTCAAAATGAATCCTAATCGGCAAAAGGCACTTTGCAATATTTAGATCTGTGGGAGACTGAATGTCTGCCAACTTGGGAATTTTTCCTTTTGAGTCAGTTCAAGTTGCTATGAGCCAAATGCAGAAACTCACCAACTAGATTTCAACTCCACTTCAAAAGAACACGCACCTCTGCCTCCCATCCCCAAACTGAAGGCTACAGTTTACCTGAAAAGAACTTGTTAACAATGGAAACAATTTTCACAAGACTGCCTGCATTCAGTTTCCTCTTTGATAAAGAAAAATTGCCCTTTTAATAGGTGTGGTGTATTGTTGCAGAGCGTATGTCTCACCTGAAAATGTACATTCAAAATGGTTGTTTGAGAATGGGTCAGAGCTTTGTAGTTTTTTTTCCTGCTATTCACATTATGTTAATGAATTTTAAGGCACTGCCATTTCAATTAAGAGATATTTTGAGTGCAATATTTGGATTCTAAAGATTTAATGATGACAACACTTTACATGTCGTGTACCTTTTTAAGGCTCTCATAGTGGCTGAAAATTGGGTGCAATATAGAGGGAAAATAGGTGCTAATCCTTTGCTTCAATTTTGCCTTGAATACGATTGCACCCATACCTCTACTACAGCTTGTATTATTGGCGCCTGACTTGTGCAGCAATACAAGTTTAAATGCAAATGAGTGTCGGAGGACTTTGCATTCAGATTCCCTGTAGTAACACTGGGTACATGTTGGGGAAAGTGTTCTGCTAAAAATGTGACAGCTCCTGAGCAGTAGCTCATGAATGTGCACTACCAAACATAAAGAATCGATTTGACATTGCCAAAGGAGTTCTACATTTAAATTATTTACACTTTTAAGTTAAAATAAATAAAAATTGGTTTGCTGCTCCAGGACCTGTTGCAAAATGCCATTAGTATTTTACATTGGAAACTGTGTTCAGTACTGCGTAACCCTCTTCCTCTCCCCTTTTTTTGGTTATATCTTGGAGACAGATGAGGGAAAAGAACAACATGCTCCCTTTGAGAGCCACTGAAATCATTAGCCTGGGCCTTCCTAAGCTGCTAACAATTGTTTTGCCACCGCAGAATAGGAATCCCATGCACCTGGATTGTACACGCGCCTCATGCCGTCTACAATAAAGTGTCTCAGTCAAACCAGCGCCCTGCTCCTATTCCTGCACCATCATTCCTGATGCCCACATTCATTTTCCCTGTTCTTCAACTTATTGCTTGGCATCACAATGCTGCCCTCCTACCAGCTCATTCTAAGATAGACTGCAGGATTCCTCAGATTACTGCTTGGGATGCTGCTGCCAGCCTATTCACAGCGCAGTATTACAAACTCATTCACAAGGGATGACTCCTTTTTAAATAAACATGATGACATGAAATGTACAGCTTCTGGCCTGCGTTGTGTGCAATCATGTTTTTAGGCTTCTGACCCCCATATCTTATCTGTCACAAAAACCACCTACGTTCACCTCTAAGATCATGCTGCATCCCTACTTTAGCCCATCTGGTGCTAAAAACCTCACCTATGCTTTTGTACTTGATGTATAACTATAACAATATTCTCCTGATGGTCTGTCATCTGCCACACTCCATAAACTTTGCCTGATCCAAAACTCTGTTGCCCTTATCATATCCTTCACCAGATCCCACTCACCCATCACCCTGTCCATATTGACCTACATTGGTCCCTCAGACCCAGCCAAAAATGATCATCCTCAAACTTAAATCTCTTTTTACCCTTACCTTCCTATTCCTGTAACCTCCTCTAGTTCTACAAGCCCCTCAGAATTCTCATTTCCTCCATATCTTGAGCATCACCACATCGCTTCGCTCCACTTTTTGTTAGCTGATCCTAGGCCCCATGCTCTGGAATTATCTTCCTAAACCCCATTGCCTCTGGGGAGTTGGTGGAATGGGCAGACAGGTGGCAGACTAAGTTCAATGCAGAGAAATGTGAAGTGATTCATTTTGGTAGGAAGAACATGGAGAAACAATATAAAAGAAATAGTGCAATTCTAAAGGGGGTGCAGGAGCAGAGGGACCTAGATGTATAGGGGAAAAGTCATTGAAGGTGGCAGGACAGGTGAAGAGAGCGGGTAATAAAGCATACAGTATCCTGGGCTTTATTAACAGGGGCATAGAGTACAAGAGCAAGGAAGTTATGTTGAACTTGTATAAGACACTAGTTCAGCCTCAGCTGGAGTATTGCGTCCAGTTCTGGGCGCCGCACTTTAGGAAAGATGTGAGGACATTGCAGAGTACAGAAAAGATTCACGAGAATTTTCCCAGGGATGAGGAATTTCAGTTATGTAGATAGATTGGAGAAGTTCGGACTATTTTCCTTGGAGAAGAGAAGGCTGAGAGGTGATTTGATGGAGGTATTCAAAATCATGAGGGGTCTGGACAGAGGAGATGGAGAGAAACTGTTTCCCACTCATGAAAGGATCGAGAACGAGATGGAACAGATTTCAAGTATTTGGCAAAAGTGACATGAGGAAAAATTTTTTCACGCAGCGAGTGGTTAAGGTCTGGAATGTGCTGCCTGAGAACGTGGTGGAGGCAGGATCAATTGAAGCATTCAAAAGGGAATTAGACAGTTATATGAAAAGGAAGAATGTGCGGGGTTACAGGGAGAAGGCGGGGAATGGAAATGAGTGAATTGCTCTTTCAGAAAGCCGATGCAGACACGATGGGCCGAATGGCCTCCTCCTGCATTGTAACAATTCTGTGATTCTCCTTTTAAAACCCTCTCTAAAAGCCACCTGTTTAACTAAGCTTTTGGTCTCCCCTCCTGATATTTCCTCCTTTAGATTGGCATCCATTCTTGTCTGATTACATCTCTGTGAAGCAACTGAGTACATTTCCGATGTTTGGGTGCTATATAAATGCAAAGTATTGCACCATGCAAAAACTACAATCCATCTTGCTCTGCCAAGATGCTTTAAAAGTGCCTGCCTCTTTATAGGAGCTGGTGCCTTTAAGGTCCAGGAAGTAGGCAGACCGTCTCCTCTCTGCATGCCTGAAATCAATATTAAGCCCAAGTGCACCCATGCAGTGTCTACTTTGATGCATTCCAAACTAATTGCCCTGGACAATTCTACGTGGGGGGAGAAAAGAGAAATGTAGTAGTAATAGGGGATGGCATAGTTAGGTGAATAGATACTGTTCTCTGCAGCAAAGACATGGAGTCCCGAAGACTGCATACCTGGTGCCAAGGCTAAGGACATCTCTTCTGGGCTGGAGAGGACTTTGGAGTGGGAGGGGAAGGATCCAGTTGTCGTGGTCCACGTAGGTACCAATGACATAGGTAGGACTAGGAAAGAGGTTCTGCTGAGAGATTATGAGCAGCTCGGGGCTAAATTAAAAAGCAGAACCTCAAAGGTAATAATCTCTGGATTACTACCTGAGCCACGTGTAAATTGGCGTAGGATCAGTAAGATTAGATAGGTGAATGCGTGGCTCAAAGATTGGTGTGGGAGAAATGGGTTCTGATTCATGGGGCACTGGCACAAGTACTGGGGAAGGAGAGAGCTGTTCTGTTGGGACGGGCGTCATTTGAACCATGCTGGGACCAGTGTCCTGGTGAATTGTATAACGAGGGTCATAGGTAGGACTTTAAACTAATTAGTGGGGGGAGGGTTCAAGTGAAGGGAAGTTTAAAAAATCAAAAAAACAAAAAAGAGGTGCAGGGTAGTGAAGAGGCGAACGGTAATCAAAGTGTGACCAGAAGGGGCGAAAATATAAGCAGAAGAATGCAGCAGAAATTAGAACCAGAATGAATAATAATGGTAAAAAGTCAAAGCTTAAGGCTTTTTATCTGAATACACGTAGCATTTGTAACATGATAGATGAGTTGACGACACAAATAGAAATAAGTGAATATGACTTGATAGCTATTACAGAGATGTAGTTGCAGGGTGACCAAGACTGGGAACTCGATATTCAAGGGTATTCGATGTTCTGGAAAAATAGGCAAAAAGTAAAAGGAGGTGGGGTAGCTTTGTTAATAAAGGAAGGTATCAGTGTGGTGAGTAGTGATATAGGTGCAATAGATCGTGATGTGGTATCAATCAGGGTGGAAATAAGGAATAGCAAAAGAAGAAGTCATGGGTGAGAGTGCTCTATAGGCCCCTGAAAAGTTGCCTCACTGTAGGACAAAGTATAAATCGGGAAATAATGGCAGCAGGTAAGAAGGGCGCTACAATTGTCATAGGTGATTTTAATCTGCATATTGACTGGACAAATCAGATTGGCAGAGGTAACATGGAAGACGAATTTGTAGAGTGCATCAGGGATTGTTACTTGGAGCAATACGTTGCAGAACCTACCCAGGAACAGGCTATTTTAGATATAGTAATGTGTAATGAGGTAGGATTAATAAGAGATATCGTAGTTAAGGATCCTCTAGGGGGTAACGATCACAACATGGTGGAATTTCAAATTCAGTTTGAGGGCGAAAAACACGGGTCTCAAATCAGTGTCCTCAACTTAAACAAGGGCAATTACAGAGGTATGAAGAAAGAGTTGTCTAAAGCGGGCTGGGAAAATAGACTAAGCAGAAGGTCAGTGGATGAGCAGTGGCAGACATTTAAGGAGACATTTCATAACGCTCAGCAAAAATTTATCCCATTCAAAAAGAAGGACTCAATGAGAAGGATGAACCAGCTGTGATTAACAAAGGCGGTCAAGGAGAGAATCCAATCAAAAACTAAGGCATACAAAGTGGCGAAAACTAGTGGTAGGCCAGAGGATTGGGAATTTTTTAGGAACCAGAAGCAGATGACTAAAAAGCTAATAAAGAGGGAGAAAATTGATTATGAAAGTAAATTGGCAAGAAATATAAAAACAAACAGCAAGACCTTCTACGGGTATATAAAAAGAGAGTAGCTAAAGTGAGCATGGGATCCTTGGAGGATGCGACTGGAGCATTGATAACGGGGGAAAACATAATGCAATCAGAGTCAACATGGTTTTATGAAAGGGAAATCATGTTTGACAAATTTGCTAGAGTTCTTTGAGGATATAACAAGCAGAGTGGATAAAGGGGAACCGGTAGATGTAATGTATTTGGATTTCCAGAAGGCGTTTGATAAAGTGCCACATAAAAGCTTATTGCACAAAATAGGAGCTCATGGTATTGGGGGTAATGTGTTGGCGTGGATTGAGGATTGGCTAACACACAGAAGGCAGAGAGTCGGGATCAGTGGGTATTTTTCAGGTTGGAAAGCCGTAACTAGTGGGGTGCTACAAGGATCAGTCCTAGGGCCTCAACTATTTACTATCTATATTAATGACTTAGAGGAAGGGACAGAGTGTAGTGTATCCAAATTTGCTGACAATACAAAAATAGGCGGAAGGCATGTTGTGATGAGAACATAAAGAATCTGTAAAGGGGTACAGATAGGTTAAGTGAGTGGGCAAAATGGCAGATGGAGTTCAATGTGGGAAAGTGTGAGGTAATCCACTTTGGTAGGAAGAATAAAAAGGCAAATTATTATTTAGATGGAGAAAGACTATGTACAGAGGGATCTGGGTGTTCTTGTACATGAAACACAAAAAGTTAGCATGCAGGTGCAGCAAGTAATTAGGAAGGCAAATGGAATTTTGGCCTTTATTGCAAGGGGGTTAGAGTTTAAAAATAGGGAAGTCTTGTTACAGCTGTATAGGGTGTTGGTGAAGCCACACTTGGAGTACTGCGTTCAGATTTGGTCCCTGTATTTAAGAAAGGATATCCTAGCATTGGAGGCAGTTCAGAAAAGGTTCACTAGGCTGATTTTTGGGATGAGGGGGTTGTCTTATCAAGAACGGCTAAACAGGTTAGGCCTTTATTCATTGGAGTTTAGAAGAATGAGAGGTGATCTTATTGAAACATATAAGATTTTAAAGGGGTTTGACAGGGTAGATGTTGAGAATATGTTTCCACTAGTGGGGGAATCTCGAACTAGGGGACATAGTTACAGAGTAAGGGGGCACACATTTAAAACTGAGATGCAAAGGAATTTCTTCTGAGTGGTGAATCTCTGGAATTCTCTACCTCAGAGTTGTGGAGGCTAGGTCACCAAATGTATTTAAGGAGGAGGTAGATAAGCAATGAGCTAATGGGAGGAAAGAGCTTGTAACAGTCTCTATCACGAGGGACAAAGGATTTGAAAAACTAATGGGACTCAAGGCAGACAAGTCGCCAGGACCTGATGGCCTACATCCAAGGGTTTTAAAGGAAGTGGCTGCAGAGATAGTGAAGGCATTGGTCGAAATATTCCAGAACTCACTTGGTTCTGGGAGGGTCCCAGCGATTGGAAAACCACTAATGTGATGCCCCTGTTCAAGAAGGGAGGGTGGCAAAAAGCAGGAAACAATAGGCCAGTCAGCTTAACATCAGTTGTTGGGAAAATGCTAGAGTCCATTATTAAGGAAGAAATAGCAGGACATTTAGAAAAGCTTAATGCAATCAAACAGTCAACATGGTTTTGTGAATTTGTCATCATGTTTGACAAATTTGCTAGAGTTCTTTGAGGATATAACAAGCAGAATTGATAAAGGGGAACCAGTAGATGTAGAGTATTTGGATTTCCAGAAGGCATTCGATAAGGTGCCACATAAAGATTATTGCACAAGATAGGAGCTCATGGTATTGGGGGGAATGTATTAGCATGGATTGAGGATTGGTTAACACACAGAAGACAGAGTCGGGATTAATGGGTCTTTTTCAGGTTGGAAAGACGTAACTAGTGGAGTGCTACAAGCATCAGTCCAAGGGCCTCAATTATTTACTATCTATATTAATGACTTGGAGGAGGGGGCAGAGTGTAATATTTCCAAATTTGCTGACGCTACAAAAATAGGTGGGAGGGCATGTTGTGATGAGGACATAAGGAGTCTGCAAGGGGATATCGATAGGTTGAGTGAGTGGGCAAAAACTTGGCAGATGGAGTTTAATGTAGGAAAGTGTGAGGTCATGCACTTTGGTCGGAAGAATCAAAAGGCAGACTATTATTTAAAAGGAGAGAGACTCTTAAAAAAAGTGCAGCTGAGAGGGATCTGGGTGTTCTTGTGCATGAAACACAAGAAGTTCGCATGCAGGTGCAGCAAGTAATTAAGAAGGCAAATGGAATTTTGGCCTTTATTGCTAGGGGATTGGAGTTTAAAAATAGGGAAGTCCTGTTGCAACTGTACAGGGTGTTGGTGAGGCCACACCTGGAGTACTGTATACAGTTTTAGTTTCTATATTTAAGAAAGGATATACTGGCATTGGAGGCAGTTCAAAAGAGATTCACTAGGCTGATTTCTGGGATGAAGGGGTTGTCTTATCAAGAACGACTAAACAGGTTAGGCCTTTATATATTAGAGTTTAGAAGAATGAGGGGTGATCTTATTGAAAAGTACAAGATTCTGAGGGGGCTTGACCGGGTAGTTTCCACTAGTGGGAGGTTCTCGAACTAGGGGACATAGTTACAGAATAAGGGGACACTCATTTAAAACTGAGATGCAAAGGAATTTCTTCTCTGAGGGTAGTGAATGTCTGGAATTTTCTACCGCAGATAGTTGAGGTGGCTAGATCACTGAAAGTATTTAAAGAGGCGGTGGATAGATTTTTGAAAAATCGGGGAGTTGAGGGCTATGAGGAGCTGGCACGAAAGAGGAGTTGAGGTCTGGGGCAGATCAGCCATGCCCTTATTGAATAGTGGGGGCAGGCTTGATGGGCCGAATGGCCTACTCCTGCTCCTATTTCTTATGTTCTTATGAAGATTATCCCTGTGGGTTTTTTTAATAGCACCAAATGAAAATGTACATCTCTGAGAGACTTGTCAGATTCATTACTGACAAACTGAACCATACTTTATAAAATTACAATTCTGGTCCCCAAATAATCCTGCAGAATTCAACAATAATCTGTGTGAATGCTGAGATTTTGTTGTGTGTACGATTCTGATATCAGTGGTCTTGCTCTGGCCAGGTTCCAAGATTCATAATGGAGTTATGATATTGGCTGGGGACACTCGAACAAAACTATTCTGGCATTCCTGGGGCAAACTGAATGGCATTCATATGGCAGCAGACAGTATTTTAAGCTATTTATATGTCGTAATGTAGAATTGCCTCAAGGTCAGTATGAATAGCAATTTCTAGCTGGTGAATGCCAGATTGGAACTGTAGTGATACACTGTACATTGGAAGCATGGACTTTGTGGGCTATCAGGTAGACAAACAATGCCTGGTTTATACAATATTTGCATTTGGGAATTTGGGACTTATAATAAACTCAGCTTCGTGGTAGGGAAAAATAGGCAAATTGAAAGGATTTGTAAAATATCAACTAATATACACAGAGTCCATCTGTACGGTCTGTAAAATTTGATAATCCTCTTACTGATACAGTATGCCTCTTCTACTGATGTTTTTGGGCAGCTTCATGAATTCCATTTCAACAGCAGCTTCTTGTTATATGTGCTGGCCTGAGGGAGGAACTGCCAGGAAACTGAGCACTGCAATAAAATGAAAAGTAACTACCTGAACCCAAACATTATATGCAGCAAAGTTACAGGTCCAGCCATTTCATTGTTGCTAGGACTGGTTTCTAATTTTATGAATTCACTGTATTTTTTTCCTGCGGGGCAGTGGTTCACCTATTTATTTATATGGGAGGTGGTGGGAAGTATTCATAGTTTTTCCCTTTCCAAATGCACTCCTTCCCCAAATTGATGTAATTTAAAGCAGCAGCAGTTTAGCAACATGTGATTGGTAAACCTCTTCCAGTATGTAAGCACATGCACTCTGTGCAACTGTATAAAAAGTATTGAAGCACTTTATCCTACCACTTGTATGTGACATCTCCTGATATTTGGCTCTGCAGCCTGTTCTGCCTCCCCAACAACAAAAGGTTTGCCAAGAACCTTTCAATAATGGTGCTTTCAGAAAGGGAACTGTCCCTTCAGAGCAGTTGTACTACGTGGAGAGAGAGCTGACTGTATTGTTCATGATTGCTTCAATTGAGTGCTATTTTAAATGGTGCAGTACTTTAAATGGACACTTATCTGAAGATTATACTGATTAAGTATTTTACAGAGATTATGATGAACTTAGTGTCATTTATGACGTTGGATACTGTCATTGGTGTTGTGGATACCGTAAGCTCTTCTGGTCATGAATTTTAATTCAAAGTAGCACTTACATAAACACCTGAAAATTATATTATGTAGAAACTGAAAATCACATCTGCTTCTATCTACATTACTGGGATGAATGAAACTTCTAGTTGGCTGTTCCTATTATGTGGCTAATTTTTCTTTTGCCCAGATTGTATATGACCCAGTCAAATTATATACAGGCTATATTTACCTTCTGTATGAATCAGCTGGTGTAGCATTTCTACAATTTACCACAAGGCAACAATTATAGAAATGGATTATACTACATTTGGCTTTCAATTACAATGTAAAATTGGACAACAGGACAACTTTATTTGTTTTGTAAGTGAATAAAATGTTGTAGTGAACAGACTGTTCACTGAACAGAAACTGTGTGTACTGGTGCTGAAGTACAGAATAGAAAGAATTAATACACTGTTATTAAAACAGTGAGTGTGATACAACGAACAAAGAACAGTACAGCACAGGAACAGGCCATTCGGCCCTCCAAGCCTGCGCCAATCTTGATGCCTGTCAAAACTAACACCTTCTGCACTTCTGGGGCCCATATCCCTCTATTCCCATCCTATTCATATATTTGTCAAGAGATACATCAAGGGAAAGGTGAGTGAGAGGCTGTAACCTGCCTTGGAGGGCCTTTTTCAATGAGAAAACAAACATGTAGCATGAAAGCTTATAGTGAAGGACACCACCAGGGTTGAAATGAATAGAAGGGAAGTCAAGTTAAATCAGGTGACGACAAAAGTGTTGATTGCAAAACCTCTAAATTGCAGGCAGAAGGAAAATCTGAGGGAGATTGGGTGTTCCATGCACTATGACACATACCCACATCTTTATTTTACAAGATATAAAATGGAATGTTTTAAAGGTTAGAATCTTATAAGAATTCTGGTCCCAAATGAAGAACCTGACATTCCATATTGTTGGTCAGATGCACTTGTTCAGTCCCTAGTCTGAGCTGAATTAGCTGATTTCTTTTGGGAGCAGCAGTTGGATGCTATAATTGGCCTCAGTAGGACCGAACTGGATGCAGGGGGTGGTGGGGGGAAGGGAGAGGGGCATAGAGTGGAGATGAAGGACCAGAGGACATAGATTTTAAGTAATTGGCAGAAGGATTAATGGGGAGTTGAGAAATATTTTCACTCAGTGGTGGAGGCCTGGAACTCACTGCCTGAAACCCTCATCGCTATGGATAGCTCTTTATCAGCTGGCATGAACAGGTTGGGCCGAATGGCCACCTGCTGTGCTGCACATTTGGTGTGCTTCTATTTTATGGAACGTGGGTGTCACCGGCAAGGCATTTGTTGCCCATCCCTAAGTGCCCTTGACAACTGAGTAGCTTGCTAGGCCATTCCAAAGGACAGTTAAAAGTCAACCACATTTTTGTGAGTCTTGAGTCACATGTAGGCCAGACCAGTTAAGGACAGCAGATTTCCTTTCCAAAAGGACATTAGTGAACCAGATGGGTCTTTATAATAATCAATGATAGTTTCATGGCACCAGTACTGAGACTGGGGCCGGAATTTAATGTTGGGCAGGAGGTCCTGCCCACCGGCTGAAAAGTCAGTGGCGAGTTCGTCTCCATTGGGCCTGGGGAGCTATGCTGGGATTTTTCGCTTCCCAGACCCTTAATTGTCTTTGGGCGTGACTTCCACCTCCTTGAGGCAGGATGTCCCACCTAAAAGAGATGCGGGCTGACTGTTCTTAGTCCCAGCAGGGCCAGCGGGGGAGGAGGGGGCAGGGGAGTGTTGTGCGTTGGGGACGGTTGGGGCTTCGGGGGCGGCCCTCCATGGGGCACAGGCAGGTTTTACCTGGCGGTGCTCTTGGGCCTTTGCCGCCCACCCGCTGCGGGTAAAATACCAACGGCGGGAGGAGGTCCTTAATTGGCAGTTAATTGGCCTAGCTTTCAATTCCATATTTTTTATTAATTAATTGAATTAAATTCTGCCAGTTGCTGTGGTGGATTTGAACCATGTCCCCAGGGGATTAGCCTCAGCAACTGGATTACTAGTCAAGTGACATTACCACTATACCACTGTCTCAATTGTGACTCATTCTCCTCTAAAAGTGGAGGAGTCTGCATTTAGAAGACAACAATAACAAGTTGCATTTATATAGTCTCTTCAAAATTGGAAAAACATCCTGAGGTGCTTTACAAAAGCATAATCAGAAACAAATGGACGCCAATATAAAGAAGGGGATATTTGAAGGGGTGGCCAAATGTTAAGTTAAAGAGGTGGGTTGTAAGGAGGTGAGAGAGAGAGGTGCAAGAGCCCAGGCACAGAATTGCCGAGTATGGAGCCTATCTGGCTGGCCTTCAGTGGTGGACAAAAGTGGGGGATACACAAAGGCCTGTGTCAGAGAAATGGAGAGTTTAGGAGATGGGAGTAAGCTGGAGTTTTCAATTCTGGGTATTGCCTGTGTGGAGTTTGCAAGTTCTCCCTGTGACCGCATGAGTTTCCGCTGGGTGCTCCGGTTTCCTCCCACAGCCAAAGATTTGCAGTTTGATAGGTAAATTGGCCATTGTAAATTGCCCCTAGTGTAGGTCGGTGGTAGGAGAATTGAGGGAAAGTGGGGATGTGGTAGGGGATATGGAATTAATGTAGGGTTAGTATAAATGGGTGGTTGATGGTCGGCACAGACTCGGTGGGCCGAAGTGCCTGTTTCAGTGCTGTATCTCTCTTTGACTCTATGGAGTGGGAAAACCAAAATGTCAGACTCAAGTGCATTGATAGCTTAGGTAGTTGTAAACTGTTCACTCTGCTGACTAGCAAGATGAGACTGTCTGTCTTTAACTCAGAACACCATGACTAACCCCAGGTCAATCATGCTATTGCTTTTGGATCCCAATATGACAGAAGCATAAATCTTTAAGCTCTTAATTTAGAGACAGATTTCTTTATTGCAATTTATATTGCTGCTAAAATAAATTAGAAAACAAATTAAAACACAGAGTAATAAAACACTAATTACAAATGAGGCCTACAAACAGAAGTCTTAAGATTTATGGGCAGATTTTCCAAGCAGTGACACTAAATTGCAAGAAGACTCTGCACAAAAAAATTCTACATTAACTACCAGTCACTCTTGATCATAAAATAGTAATTAAAATGAGATCATTATAATAATATCATGAATAGAACTAAAGATTCAGTGCCCTATCCTGGCCATCTGTCAGCCTATACTGAAAATTTCAGTCTAGTCATGTAGTGCTAAGGTGGCTTGACATGTTTTACGGCAGCTTGGTGAGATGTAACAGTGATCTCTCCAAGTGTAATGTTCTTGATTGTGGCTGTGCTGTCTGGTAATGTGTTGAGGCTGGACATTGATAAGATAAGAAATAGGAGCAAGATTAGAACTTCGGCCCCTTGAGCTTGCTCCGCCATTCAGTACAATCATGGCTGGTCTGGCACAACTCCACTTTCCCACCCACTCTCCATATCCCTTGATTCCCTGAGAGATCAAAAATCTGTCTATCTCAGCCTTGAATATACTCAATGTATATTGATCCACATTGCAAAGATTCACAACCCACAAAGGAAAGGGGTGTGGTGAAGAGCTAGACAGTGAGGTACCACAGAATAACACCTAGCAGCAGACATGGAGTAAAGGAAATGAAGATGTAAATGCTGGTTATCTGAACTAAAACAAAGTAAATACTGGAAATATATAGTATGGGCCCATCAACATCTGGAGGGAAAAAAGGATAAGATGAATGTGTTGGGTGAAGGCCCTTTAAAGGACCTCTGATTTCTTTACCTTAAACGTTAACCTGTCTTTTCTCTTTATAATGCTGAGTGTTTGCAACATATTCTGGTTTTAAGACTCCAAACCATGACAGAGGCCTGGGACCAGGTCCCCTGCACACATTCTCCCAGCTATCATGGACTGGTGAGGAAAATAAACATCATGAATCCTTAGGGGGAAAGAAAAGGGGAAATGAAAGGTTAGTGTTTTAAGAATGACCCTTTATCAGAAGTGGGATGGCTGGTTAGAACATCGACTGCCTGGTGTGGGGGACAGGATTTTTAAAGGAAGCAAGAAAAAAATATATTTTTAAATTGGGGAAACAGAATAATTCATATGCAGTCTGGTGTATTCTTATCAGCTGTTCACCATATCCTTGGTTTGACTATTTATGGGCAGCCCAGTTAAGATTATGAAGTCAACATTTGGCGATTGGTCAGGGAAGCAGATCGATACCTGTTTCTCCATGGTAAAGCATCCCACAGGATTTTTCCCTGTATTCAGCTGTTTAGAATACCACTCTGTAGCATGATCAAAAACAACATGCATTTTTAAATATTTTTTAACATAGAAAAAAAAAGTCCCACAGAGCACCACAGAAGTGTATCTCACAAAAACAACAATATAATAAAGATTTTTTTCATAATTATAACTCATACTGTATAGCTCATAGTATGACTCAGTTCTTATCATTTCTAATCCCATTGACTTTATTTCAATAATAAACATGAGTTTCCTTGGGCTTTCTGCTGCTGAGCTGCGGTAACTTTATCAGAAGTTTTCGTTACATTTCTGGTGGCACAGGGACAGCCTGAGGAAATGCAGGTCCAGTGTCAGGACTCTGTTTGGTGTAAATGACCCAAGGTACCTCTAAATTGTAGTATAAGGGTCTGAAAGGGTTAATGGTTGAGACAGTGAGAGTAATCCCTCTCACTAGCGATGATATGCTAATGGTCACATGAGCAGTAGACTTGGAACCTCGTCATGCAACATAAACTGTCCTGTAATTCATCACATAGTCAGGATCAGTGTTCTCTCTAAGCTGCGCAGCTCTACAGCAAACCAAAGTCCCCGCGCAGGCCGCAGACAAGTCGACCCCTTTAAGTTACTGCATGTGCAAAAAAATTTAAAGGGGCCGCACACTTAAATAAATCACCCACGCGCTCCGGAAAAAAATTAGTGGCAACGTTGATTAGGATGCGCAAAATAGATGAGGTTGGGTCTGCAGGTCTGTTCTGTACTCTTCGGTGCTAAACGTGTAAACTATTAGGGAAAATCAGACAATTGACAGAAGTACATTCAACATTACTTCCTGCACGCATTCAGAATTTCAGGGGGTCAGGACATCAATCATCTTATTCAAACATATTCCATGCAGCTTACAATGAAGTGTCAATTGGTGAAGTTCACATGAGGCTGTTTAACAGAATGGTTCCACATTAGGGGCCCTGGCCTTTCTGGCCTCTCCTTTCTTGCACGTGCTGTTGC
Source organism: Heterodontus francisci (assembly GCF_036365525.1). Lineage (NCBI taxonomy): Eukaryota > Metazoa > Chordata > Chondrichthyes > Heterodontiformes > Heterodontidae > Heterodontus > Heterodontus francisci. The sequence goes on from NC_090390.1 coordinate 53,939,357, forward strand.
TGTAATAACTCCCTTTAGATTGTGATCTGTTTTAACAGGATCAGGGTACTTGCTATAAACTGGGAAGACAAAGTAGCCAATTGTGAGCAGTCCTACTGCCCCCTCCTCCTGAGGCAGACAAATTAATGAACAAACTGGATTCAGGAAAGACTTCCTTTTACAAGAAGCTGGCTTCTCTTGGAGAAATCTGAGTAAACATGATTGTGTGCACAATTCATTTCCAGAGCTTGATTGTCTGATAGCTTCATGATAAAATATTCTGTCTACTTATTCATCAGTTGGCAGAGCCTGATTTCTGAAATTAGTCATGAAACTGAGAAGAGTTACTGGAAAATGCAGTTCTTATATTTCTTTTAATGTGTTCATATTTTGCTAAGCGTCAAGAAAGCCAAGTGCTTTTTTATTGCTGTGCATGTAGATTACTGCAAAGAAAAGACCAGTCAGCTGGTTTGGATAAGAAGCACATTTCTTCCTTTTTTATTAATTTGTTTTCTACCCTCTGTGCAGTTTGTTAATGGTTCATGTTGCTTCTTTGAGAGCATTGTTTTTGGAATTGGTAAATGTTCCAATGTCTGTTTTTCACCTAGCTGAGAGCCCCAATAATGGCTTGTGGAAAAAGTCCTACTCCAGGACTTAAGCACAAAAATCAAGGCTGACAATCCAGTGCAGTACTGAGGGAGTGTTGCACTGTCGGAGGTGCCATCAGATGAGACGTTAAACTGAGGCCCCATCTGCCTGTTGGGTGAATGTAAAAGATCCCATGGCACTATTTTGAATGAGAGCAGGGGCGGCACAGTGGTGCAGTATGGGCGGCACAGTGGCGCAGTGGTTAGCACCGCAGCCTCACAGCTCCAGGGACCCGGGTTCAGTTCTGGGTACTGCCTGTGCGGAGTTTGCAAGTTCTCCCTGTGACTGTGTGGGTTTCCGCCGGGTGCTCCGGTTTCCTCCCACAGCCAAAGACTTGCAGGTGATGGGTAAATTGGCTATTGTAAATTGCCCCTAGTGTAGGTAGGTGGTAGGGAATATGGGATTACTGTAGGGTTAGTATAAATGGGTGGTTGTTGGTCGGCACAGACTCGGTGGGCTGAAGGGCCTGTTTCAGTGCTGTATCTATAAATAAAAATAAATAAATTATCCCTGGTGTCCTGGTCAATATTTATCCCTCAATCAACATCACAAAAATAACAGATTATCTGGTCATTATCACATTGCTATTTGTGGGAGTTTGCTCTGCACAAATTGGCTGCCGCATTTCCTACATTACAACGGTGACTACACTTCAAAAGTACTTCTTTGGCTTTGTAAAGTGCTTTGAGCCGTCCAGTGATCATGAAAAGCACTATATACATGCCAGTCCTCTTCTCTTCTTTAGCATAAAAAATTAGCTCCCTCTGATGGTTGAGTGACTTTATGCAGTGAGTTGCATACAAGCCAGGAAGTTGCGAGCTTCCATTTTTGATCTATGCTAAATTAGTTGATCTTCACTGGCATGCAGCTGGGGGCACCTTTTATGCTACCAGTTAAGGAGAACAAAAATCAACTAGTCGTCTTGCTCCTGGTCACTATCGAGTGACCTCTGGAAATAATGCCTAGGTGTACACCAAATGTGACAAGAAGTACCTCCCCTTTGTTTGAATCTGTTGACACTCTCTGCCAAATGCTCACACGTGCACAATGGCTGTTCGAGCAAGGTCCCAGAAGGTGAATAGTTCCTGAGTATAGGACAAGGAGGAAATTGACAAAACAAAAAACCTAGAGATGGAGCTTTCTAATAATGTACAAAGATGAGGGGGTGGGTGGGGTGTGAAAGCAGCATTTTAATGATTTGACAGAGCGTGCCTCTCTGAGTTGCCTTGCCTGGATGTGAAGTCTAAAAACTGGCAGAGTGGGTGTGCTGATGGTGTATATCCCTGTGTTATGACCAGGTGAGAAAGGTGTCCAGGGGTCCCTTTTAGTCTTCACCTCGTCTTATTGTAACAAGGTTTATATTTTTTAGCACAGTGTTTTTGAGCTACCCCTTTGGTGAATCCTTGTTCACCACTTTCCAATTATAAGGCAAAGAAATTAGCACACCAGGTTTTCTTGGGTTTAAAGAAGAAAAGTGAAATTTATTAAACCTTAAACTTAAAACTCTATAATATGGTAAACATCTACGGATGCATGCTGCGTCCCACGCTAGCATGCATACACGATAGGCACATGCAACTAGGGACAGAAAAGAGCAGAAGAAAAATAAAGTGATATGTTTGAGGCAATCGCTGAAGAGGGGTTTTTACAGTGCTTCGAGCTGGCTATAGTCCTTGATTGTAAGTAGTATTTTTGTTGGGGTCCAGTATTCTTCTTAAACCTTGTTCACTGTAGGAGACTCTCTTGGGGTTCATGTGTCTTCAATGGGTCTTCAGTTCTGTGAGAAAGAGATGGGAGCAGACTGGAGAGAGGTCTTTTCAGTCCAGGAGCAAAGAGTTTCAAACACTTTGTGGCAAGTTCAAATTCAAACAGCCAGTTAGTCATGTGACTAAACTGGCCGGACCAGGTCCCCTGTGTAATGGAGAAGCAGGGACTGGGTCCTTTGTTCCAACACTGTCTGCTAGTGTGCAAAAAAGGTCTTTCGGGCGAGGGGCCTGGCAATTCCTTGTGATAGGCCCTCTTTTTTTTTCCCCAGCAGCAATTTTAAGTTTTAATGTGCTGTGGCAAAATAATGTGTGGCTGGTGGGGGCCTGCATGACACCCTGTCTCACCTACTCCCTATGTTATTCAATAAGTTACATAGAGAATCCAATGCCTTTGACAGCATGTATTCATCTGCTGTTAAATATGTTTCTTTGCAGATCATAGAACAAAAGTGCTGAAAGCGTTATAAGCTCGTGCAGTTAGGCTTGATGAATATTCCTGAAAAAGGCAAGGTTTTGGCCAAAAGAAACACACTGGGTGGGAATTTAACTAAACTGCAGAAGTGTTCGAACACAGCCTCTCCTCTGAGGCTCAAATCCCAAGATAAAAATCAACACAAGTTTCTAATTTACTTTAAGAAGCAAATTCAAAAGCATTGTAACTGAGCTATGTTTGTGTTAGGTCTCAGTAGTGGTCTCCTGCTGGTGGGAATAGGTGCTCAAGGCTTTTCCCAGAATCCCTTGGAGATCATTTATCAGATACATTTCTGATTTCTTGCTTATAAAAACAGACAATTAATTATGTCACCTGAGATGAGTTTAAATTGTTATTGGATTATTCCAAATAAGTAAGCTTGCTTTTTCAATAGTCACTTACTCATGTGAGCAACCATTCTCATCATGTGATGTTATCAATTACCTAGACAGATTACCTGACTGATTCCTGAAGATTCTGTTATGATCAGGTGAGAGGGGTCTGGGGGTTTCCTCTCCGCCTTTGCCTGGTTTAACTGTAACAGGGTTTAATTTTTTTTAAACTGTTTTAGCTCCCTTTAGTAAATCCTTGTTCACTACTTTCCAATTGTAAGGCAAAGAAATCAATTCTGACAGGTTTTCTTAGATTTTAAACAAGAAAGATAGAAGTTTATTAAATTTAAACTCTAATCCGGTTATAGACTACGAATATGCGATGCGCAATGCCAGCATGCAAACGCGATAAACACGCACTCAGATAGAGACAGAAAAAGTAGAAGGAATAATGGGGAAAAGTTTGAGGCAATCTCTGGTAGTTACAGTCCTTTAAGTTCAATGTGGATTATTTGGTTGTTGGTCAGTTTTGCTGTTCTTTGGGGCCCAGGTCACGCTTCAACTTGTTTCGATGTCTGAGTCTTTTCTCTCTTGAGGTTCTATGGGTCCGGTGGCTTGGGGGAAAGCCAGACAGAGAGAGAGGCTTCCTTGTTACAGGTTCCTTATCAAACAGCCTTCTGCCTTTCCTCTGTGGCACAATTCAACAAAACCCCAGGTTTCCCAGCAGATTAGTCATGTGACTAGCTGGTTTGACCACGTCTGTTTGTGGATTCGGCTATCTTAGCAGTCATCCTGGAATGTGAGCTTCCTCACCTTCAATGTCTGGTGATGAAAGCCCATTGTGGGTTGAATGTGTCAGGAAATGCTCCTTTGTCTCCACAAGCACTGTCTGTTAGTATGCAAATGTTTTTCCAGCCAAGTGTCTGGTGATTTTTTTTTTAACAAGTCTTTTCTTCACTCAGCCAACAGTTTAAAATCAATAATAATAAAAACAAGAAAATGCTGGAAATACTCAGCAGGTCTGGCGGCATCTGTGGAGGGAGAAGCAAGCTTCTCTCTCCATAGATGCTGCCGGACCTGCTGAGTATTTCCAGCATTTCTTGTTTTTATTTCAGATTTCCAGCATCTGCAGTATTTTGCTTTTATTTTAGAGTTTAAAATCAATGTTCATATGACAAAATTAATATGCCTCAGTCTTGGCAGCTGGGGGTCTGCATGACAATTCATACATTGTAGCTATCAGAAGGTCCAGCAGGGAACCAAGCTGCATCTGGGTATGGTTGAATAGGAATGTACTTGGGTTATTAAATGTGAAAATATGGCTAGTAAAATATGGGTTGAGCTCATACTTTAATTAGGTGCTCACTGGTTGGTTAGTTCAGTTGGCTAGATGGCTAGTGTATGATGCAGAAAGATGTGAACAGTGCGGGTTCAATCCCCGTACCGGCTTTGGTAGTTCATGGAGGCCTGCCTCCTTGCCGTGCCCCACGCTTGAGAAGTGGTGATCCTCAAGCTATACATCACCAACTGTCTCTCTAATGGGGAGAGATGCCTATGGTCCTTTGGGATTATGGCTAGAGCACTGCAGTGACAGTGTATTTTATTGGGATTTCTGTCGATTCTGCCTGGCATTCAGTCAATATTCCTATGCTTGAATTGCTTTCTGTAATCTCTAGCTCTGGTCTCGCTATGCTTTCATTTATTTTTTGTATATTTTATGCTCAAGCTGAAGGATCTCATTGCTGAGGAAGGGAACATTTTCCCACTTTTGACTACCAATGAATCATTCCCCAGTCAGGTGCAGCACAGCCAGATGTACAGTAAAGCTCCCTCGACTCTGTCATGACTGTTATTTGGTAAATATTTAAGAAAGCAAGGCTCTATGTGCTGTGCTGCCATCATAGAGAGATACATTTTCTGCACTTATATCAGAAAATATTAAGCCATGTAGCAAACGTGATTGCAAAATAAACACAGCAGAGGAAATTTACTTTTCTCTCTGGTTTGGAGCTGACATTTTTATATCAGTTATTGCTAACTAATTAATAAAGATTGGTGGTTCTATTCAGTTAATGGGCTGGATTTTACGTTGGGTGGATGGGAGCTGGCAACCGACGTAATAGTCGGTGGCGAACCTGCTTCCGTCCAGCCCGAGGATCCTTCCCGCATTTTACAGGTCCCTGGGCTTTAATTGTTCCCGAGGTGGGACTTCCACCCGCTAGAGGGAGGAAGTCCCGCCTCATTGAGCTGCCGGCCAATCATCGGGTCGGCAGTTCTTAGTTGCAGCAACGCCACTGGGAGCGGTAGCCACTGCTGGGACTGCAGCCCAGCCGAGGACATGGAACCAGGAGTGCAGGTAAGTTAGGGTTGCCTCACCGGGGTAATTGGTCACGCCCCGGCGAGGCAAGGATGGTCGTTTGGGGGGGAAGGTGGGGGGGGCGTCTCTGGTCCTGGGGGTGGTTGGGGAAGTGGGGGCGGACCTCAATCGGGCACCCTGTGCTCGTTTGTCCCCCCCCCCCCACCAAGCCGGTGTGCTGAGAGACTGCCAGGTTTCACTGGGTGGCCTTTCATGTCTCCCGGACGCCCGCTTGCCATGGGTAAAATCCCTGTGGAGGTGGGCGAAGACCCTTAAGTGGCCGTTAGGTGGCTACTTAAGAGTCTTGCTTGGCCTGGGACGGGCGGCCCATTTCTCACCCCCCCAGCCACCTCCCTTGGCCCATGTAAAGTGGGGCAGAGGTGGGAATGGGTTGGGAAGGCCTCCTGCGCAATTTTACGCTACTCCCCAGACGACATCTGGCTCGCTGGGATGGCGTAAAATTCCGGCCAATGTATCTGTAACTAAGTAACCGGCTGAGGATTTGTTTAGTATTATTAGTGTCCGGAATGTCCTGGCTGTTGCTCACTTGATAAACTTTCCTAATTAGGATTGGAGAGCCAGTGTGGTAAAACACAGTGCAGAGTGGTGTGCTCTGGGCAGTCCATTCAAATGCATGGGCTGAAATTTAGAGCTGTTCTGAAAGCGAAAACTCCTTTTACCTAACTTCCTGTGGTGGGATTCATACTCTGGAGTAGGCCAAGAGACAAAAGTATAAAACAAGTTTTCAGTAACACTAATCTTTTCTTTAATTGTTTGCTCCGTGGTTTTATTTTGAATTTTTAAAAATGTTTTGATCCAAATATATCTATTCCCTGGTTTTACTCGGGTGGTTTGACCATTTTTCATGGAATAGCCACAAGGCTTCTAAAACAACCTTCCTGAAAAAAGATTGCCAACTATCTATGGATAGTTTAAACTCAGCCTAGATTAGCCCAGTTATTGTTCACAGTCTGAACATGTTGCATGAATTGTGATGGTTTATACACGTAGTTCTGTAAAGTGAGAATGGTGAAGTGAATAAGTGAAGTTGTAGCATACACTGGTTTGTGATTGTTGTATCTTAGAGCATCTTTTAGTTATATGATATAAATTAGCCATGAGAGGTTTTTTCAGGATGCCTCTTCCTTCTCCTTCTCCTGAGGGTACAAAGGGCTGGATATTGGAGTCTTTGCACTATACATATCAGTTACTTTAATCATTTACTTGTACAACAGATGATGAATTAGTTCCTGGTGTTTTCTGTTCTGTTGTGCTGTGTTAATAGCAACTACAATGTTCAGTAACCTATCATCTAGAGCTTGTAATGTGGACAGGTGACAGCACATTATGAAAGTTGATGGCTTGATTAGATGTGTTACTAAAATAATAACCTTTATTTGCTAGGATTGTTTAAAGCAGTAACAAATGTATTTAAAAATGCAGATGCTGGAAATTTGAAACAGGAACAGAAAAATTTGAAAATAAATATGCTGGTCAGTCAGCATCTGTAAAGAGAAGGGTGGCTAATATTTTGGATGTGTACCTTTCTTTGAGTTCCAGCTTTTTCTATTTTTGTTTGATTTCTAGTATTAATTTTTTTTTTATTTGTAAAAAGCAGCTGTTATGCAGGTTAGATTAAAGCTGCAAGTTCTGATATTCGGTCGATAGACAATAATACTTTTCTCCTGTTATCCCCAATCAATATATGTTCGTCGTATGCCAACAAAACACAATATCATCCAAGTCAAAATACATAGTAGAGATGCTGCCAAAGACAATCCCTTCACAGATCCTGCACTAAAACTCTATGGGCTAAATTTTACAGACCCACCCACCCCACCGCGCCCCCCCCCCCCCCCCCGCCCCCACCCCCCCTCCTAATGTCGGGGGTTGAGGTGTGGGGGCAGAAAATGCCTCCGGCAGAGGCCTGTCACGGACCTTGACGCTGGAAAGGCCCGGCCCGATATTGCAGGTGAGGCCCCCTGGTGGCCCCCCCGCTGCTCAGTGATGGAAGTCAAATTTAATATGTAAAATAATTTAAATGAATGCATAAATTACCTACTCGCTCCCGCTGTCCGTTTTGGAGGGATATTGGTGACAGTGGATGGCACTCCCGCGCCTTCAAATCCCCATCCAGAGATCTGAGGCAGAACACTGGTGGGGAGGGGGGAGCAGGTAGGTTTTTCAGTACGGTGGGGGGGGGGGCGGGGGCGGTCGTGGTCGTCAGAGTCTCCACTGGTTGGTTGCACCTAGCACAAAGGAAGATGGTTGTGGTTGTTGGTCAATCATCTCAGTCCCAGGACATCACTGCAGGAGTTCCTCAGGGTAGTGTCCTAGGCCCAACCATCTTCAGCTGCTTTATCAATGACCTTCCTTCAATCATAAGGTCAGAAGTGTGGATGTTTGCTGATGATTGCACAATGTTCAGCATCATTCGCAACTCCTCAGATACTGAAGCAACCTGTGTCCATATGCAACAAGACCTGGACAATATCCAGGCTTGGGCTGATAAGTGGCAAGTAACATTTACGTCAAACACGTGCCAGGCAATGACCATCTCCAACAAGAAAGAATCTAACCATCTCCCCTTGACATTCAATGGCATTACGATCGCTGAATCTCTCGGTATCAACATTCCGGGGGTTACCTTTGATCAGAAACTGAACTGGACACATAAATGCTGTGGCTACAGAGGTTAGGAATTATGTGGCGAATAACTCACCTCCTGTCTCTCCAATACTTGTCCACCATCTTCAAGGTACAAGTCAGGAGTGTGATGGAATACTTTCCACTTGCCTGGATGGGTGCAGCTCCAACAACACTCAAGAAGCTTGACACCATCCAGGCCCGCTTGAGAGGCACCCCGTCCATTACCTTCAACATTCACTCCCTTCACCACTGACTCTCAATGGCAGCAGTGTGTACCATCTACAAGATGCCCTGCAGCATCTCATCAAGGCTCCTTCGAAAGCACCTTCCAAGGCCGCGACCTCTATCACCTAGGGCACCAGACGCATGGGAACATGACCAAGTTCCCCTCCAAGCCACAGACCATCCTAACTTGGAAATATATCATCATTCCTTTACTTTTGTTGGGTTAAAATCCTGGAACTCCCTTCCTAACAGCACTGTGGGTGTACCCACACCTCAAGGACTACAGTAGTTCAAGAAGGCAGATCACTACCACTTTCTTGAGGACAATTAAGGATGGGCAAAAATGCTGGCCTAGCCAGTGATGCCCACATCCCATGAATGAATAAAAAAATTTCAGTATGATTAGAAAAAGTATATCTCTGTAAAATATCTCCCTTCTCCTAAGTCTGAATGCTTTTGATTGTAATGGAGTCACAAGAATGCTTCAGAAGAAAGTGTTTGGTCTCCTTTATCCAGGGTACCAGTAGCACCAGCTTTCCATTACAGCAACTAGCTCTATCTTAAATGAGTCCAGTGTGCTGACCTCAAACACCCTCCTTGGGAACCTGTTCCGGCTGTTGGTCGCCTATGTAAAGAAATAAACTTACTGGTAGCTGTCCTTAACTTGGGCAATAAATGCTGGCCTTACTAGCGGCAGTCCACGTCCCTTGAGTGAAAACATTCTTTAAAAAAGCTTGCTCTTCAAATCTTGATCCTGTGCCTTTTTGCTATGCTGACCTGATTTATCTGAAAATATTGCTCTTGATATACTTTATCATAAACCTCTCTCTGAGGTGACATTTTTCACTGTTAAATAGTATGTCAAAAATGCTCTGCTTTCCTTTATGCTTGACAGGCACATTGATGTTAATACTTGATCATGGACAACTTAAAAGTCTATCAGAAAGCAAAGCATGATTCTTTTTATAAATTGAGGATCAAGATCATCAGAATTTAAGTTACAGCCCAAAAGGAACATGAGAGAAACAGATTTGTTGCTGACATACAGCAGGTTGTATTTTACTATGTTGCCAACAGAGCTGTTTGGGATCTTCTTCTCCCTGCTGCTCTCACATGCATTCAAGCCGTCAGAAGAAGGAATTTCCCTCCACACAAGATCAGATGGCAGGTTGTTCAACCTTTCCCGTCTAAGAGCGAAGACCAAAGTACGGAAAGTCCTCATCAGAGAACTCCTCTTTGCTGACGATGCTGCATTAACATCTCACACTGAAGAGTGTCTGCAGAGGCTCATCAACAGGTTTGCGGCTGCCTGCAATGAATTTGGCCTAACCATCAGCCTCAAGAAAACGAACATCATGGGACAGGACGTCCGAAATGGTCCATCCATCAATATCGGCGACCACGCTCTAGAAGTGGTTCAAGAGTTGAGCCTAGGTAGGCTCAACTATCACCAGTAACCTGTTTCTCGATGCAGAAATCAACAAGCCAATGGGAAAGGCATCCGCTGCTATGTCCAGACTCACCAAGAGAGTTTGGGAAAATGGCGCACTGACGCGGAACACAAAAGTCCGAGTGTTTCAAGCCTGTGTCCTCAGTATCTTGCTCTACGGCAGCGAGGCCTGGACAACGTATGTCAGCCAAGAGCGACGTCTCAACTCATTCGCTGCCTCCGGAGAATCCTTGGCATCAGGTAGCAGGACCGTATCTCCAACGCAAAAATCCTCGAGGCGGCCAACATCCCCAGCATATACACCCTACTGAGCCAGCGGCGCTCGAGATGGCTTGGGCATGTGAGCCGCATGGAAGATGGTAGGATCCCCAAGGACGCATTGTACAGCGAGCTCGTCACTGGTATCAGACCCCCGGGTGTCCATGTCTCCACTTTAAAGACGTCTACAAGTGCGCCTCATAAGTCGTGGGAGTCAGTTGCCAGTGATTGCCAGAGCTGGCGGACAGCCATAAAGGCGGGGCTAAAGAATGGCGAGTTGAAGAGACTTCGCAGTTGGCAGGAAAAAGACAGAAGTGCAAAGAGAGAGCCAACTGTGTAACAGCCCCGACAACCAATTTTATCTGCAGCACCTGTGGAAGAGTCTGTCACTCTAGAATTGGCCTTTATAGCCGCTCCAAGCGCTGCTCCACAAACCACTGACCACCTCTAGGCGCTTGCCCATTGTCTCTCGAGACAAGGAGGCCAAAGAATATCCTTTTATGCACCTTAACTTCATTTTAACGCTTCAAAAAATTAAATGTCCTCTAATTTAGCAACATATATAAATGATCTGCACATTGGTGTACAGGGCACAATTTCAAAATTTGCAGATGATGCAAAACTTGGAAATATTGTGAACTGTGAGGAGGATAGTGATAAACTTCAAGAGGACATAGGCTGGAATGGGCAGATGAAATTTAATGCAGAAAAGTGTGAAGGGATTCATATTGGTAGGAAGAATGAGGAGAGGCAATATAAATTCAAGAATACAATTCTAAAGGGGATGCAGGAGCAGAGGGACCTTGGGATATACGTGCACAAATTATTGAAGGTGGCAGGGCAGGTTCAGAAAGCAGTTAATAAAGCATATGGGATCCTGGGCTTTATAAATAAGGGCATAGAGTACAAAAAATTATGATAAAACATTGGTTTGGCCTCGACTGGAGTATTGTGTCCAATTCTGGGCACCACACTTTAGGAAGGATGTGAAAGCATTAGAGAGGGTACAGAAAAGATTCACAACAATGGTTCCAGGGATGAGGAACTTCAGTTATGTAGATAGGTTGAAGCTGGGGCTGTGATGCTTGGAGAAGAGAAGATTAATGGAGATTTGATAGAGGTATTCAAAACCATGAGGGCCTGAACAAAGTAGATGGGGAGAAATTGTTCTCATTGGTGGAAGGTTCCAGAACCAGAGGACACTGATTTAAGGTGATTGGCAAAAGAAGCAATGATGACATGAGGAAAAGCTATTTTACACACCGAGTGTTTAGGATCTGGAATGCTCTGCCTGAGTGTGTGGTGGAGGCAGATTCAATCGAGGACTTCAAAAGAGAAATGGATAATTATCTGAAGAGAGACAATTTGCAGGGTTATGGGGAAAAGGCTGGGGAGTGGGACTAGGTGCATTGCTCTTGCAGAGAGCCAGCATGGACACAATGGGCCGAATGGCCTCCTCCTGTGCTGTAACCATTCTATGATTCTATTCTATAACTTCTTGGGGTAAATTTTTGTCTCCACCACCTGGGCTGTAATCTGGTGAGTGGATTGCCATCTTTTTGTATAGCACTCACCTGGTGTACATTTCATTGATTTCCCTGCTAGAATATGAGTTGGCCAATATTCTTTGGCTCTCTGCCTATCTGCTTGATTTTTACTGCTAATTATAGCTATGTTACTGACAATATAGAGAAATTTGTGTGGTTGGAGATGTTCAGCTCACTGTCTGGCTGATTCTACATTTAGTTATTTGAAATGGGCAAAATCCTGAGCAAATTGACATTAAGCTGTGAGCTCCTAGTAATTATAATGTAATAAAAATTACAAGACCAGCTTATATTTCTATAGTGCCATTAACATAATAAAACATCCCAATGTGCTTCATAGGAACATTATAAAACAAAATATGACACTGAGCCACAAGAGATGTTAGCTCAGATGACCAAACGCTTGGTCAAAGAGGTAGGTTTTAAGGACAGTTTTAAAGGAGGAAAGCAAGGCGAAGAGGTGTAGGGAGGGAATTCCAGAGCTTGGGGTCGAGGCAATTGAAGACGCAGCCACCAATGGTGGAGTGATTAAAATCAGGGATGCTCAAGAGGCCAGAATAAGAAGAGTGCAGATGATGTCTTGGAGGATTGTGGGGTTGGAGGAGATTACAGAGATAGGAAGGCCATGGAGAGATTTGAAAACAAGGAGGAGCATTTTAAAATCAAGATGTTGCTTGACTGGGAGCCAATGTAGCTCAGTGAGCACAGGGGTGATGGGTGAAAGGGACTTGGTCAAGTTAAGACATGGGCAGCAGAATTTTGGATGACCTCAAGTTTACGGAGAGTAGTATGTGGGACACCAGCCAGGAGTACATTGGAATAGTCAAGCCTAGAGGTAATGAAGGCATGAGTGAGGTGGAAATAGGTGGTCCTGGTGATGTTGCAAATATGAGGTCAGAAGCTCATCTCTGAGTCAAATGTGACACTAAGGTTGCGAACAGACTGGCTTAATCTCAGAGTGTTGCCAGGGAGAGGGATGGAGTCGTTAGCTGGGGAATGGAGTTTAGAGCAGGGACTGAAGACAATGGCTTCAATCTTCCCAGTATTTAATTGGAGGAGGTTTCTGCTCATCCAGTACTGGATGTCAGCCAAGCAATCTGAAAAGTTAACAACAGTTGACGAGTTTAGAGAGCTGGTGGAGCGGTGGAGCTGAGTGTCCAGCATACATGTGAAACTAATGCTATATTTTCGGATGATGTCACTGAGAGAGAAACTGAGTTAATGGGCTGAATTTTACCAGCCCTCTGACATCGGGGGTTGTGGCGGGGGGCCCCAGAAAATTCTTCCGGGAGAGGCCCGCCTCGTCCCCTGACACCAAGAAGGCGCTGCCGCATTTTACGAGCGGCAGGGCCTTCATGTTAATATTAAAATTAATTTAAAAACATGCAAATAAACCTACCAGGTCCTGACAGCCGTCCCGCGCTGATATTCCGGCTGCTGATCGGAACTCCCGTGCTTTCGAATGTCTACATGGACATCCAAGGCGTGATATCGGTGGGGAGTGGGGGGAGCAGTGAAATTCGCAGGGCGGTGGGGGTGGTGAGAGCGGGGAACAGTGTTTTGATTAGTGGGGGAGGGGGGTGGTGGGAAGGGGCTCAGGTTTTAAGTTAATAAGGTTGGGGATGGGGAGGGAGGTCGGAATCTGCATAGAAGTTTTTTTGGGGGGGAATGGGAAATTAATGAATCAATTCTTCCTTGGGGGTGTGTGAGGGGAGTGAAAATGTTATTACATGTGTAACTTTAAGTTTGGACGTTTGTTCCCTTTAAAAATGCAAATGCTAGTGAAGGGCTTAAAATCCTTTAAAAATGGCCCCGGTGCCTGCACGATCGCTGGGGGCGGAGCGGCCGCCCCCTCTATGTTATCGGGGGTGGCTGTTCTGCCCCTCCATTTAACTGAGCCCCCGCACGTAATATCGCGGAAGCTCAGCAGCGACGGATCCGCACGGGCAGACCGCCAAGATCTGAGCACGCCGCCGCAATTTACGGCACGCTCATAAAATTCAGCTTAATGTTTCAGGTTTCTCTCTCCACAGATGCTCTGGTTTCCTCCCACAAGCCAAAAGACTTGCAGGTTGATAGGTAAATTGGCCATTATAAATTGCCCCTAGTATAGGTCGGTGGTAGGGAAATATAGGGACAGGTGGGGATGTGGTAGGAATATGGAATTAGTGTAGGATTAGTATAAATGGGTGGTTGATGGTCGGCACAGACTCGGTGGGCCGAAGGGCCTGTTTCAGTGCTGTATTTCTAAACTAAACTAAACAGATACTGCCAGACCTGCTGAGTAATTCCAGCATTTTCTGTTTTTATGCCAGATTTTCAGCATCTGCAATATTTTGCTTTTGTAATTATTGCAGATGTTGTATGAAAAATAAATAGAATTCTTTGAACGTTAGCCTTGTTAGAGTGTTGACTGTACTATTCCTATGGATTTTATAGGCAACGTTAATACTTGAAGTTAATTAGAAGGGGCAAGGCCATGCTTGAAATTTTAAATTATGAGGCAGCGGGAGATAGGGTCCAATGTAGATCATCAAGCGTTGATGGGTGAGCAAAACTTGGCGTGTGATAGGATATGGACAGCAGAGCTTTGGATGAACTTAAATTTTTGGAGGATGAGCGGCTGTCCAGGAGAGTACTGAAGTAATCAAATCTGGAGGCAACAAATGTACGGATAAAGGTTTTAACGGCAAATGGGCTAAAGCAGAGATAAAGGCAGACAATGGTGGAAGTAACAAGTCTTTGTGATGGAGAGGACGTGGGATTAGAAGTTCAGATTGGGGTCAAATTGGATGGTGAGGTTATGAATGATCTAGACCAGTCTGACGGTGGCTGTGGAGGTTGATAGAGTTGGTAGCAAAAGTTAAAGATAATAGCTTCAGTTTTCGAAATGCTTAGCTCGAGGAAATTGTGGTTCATCCAAAGCTGGATGTCAGACAAGCAATCTGATAGTGCAATGATAGTGGAGGGATTAAGAAAGGTAGTGGAAAGCTAGAGCTGGTTGTCACCATCTTCATACATATAGAAGGTGATTATGGATGATGTCACCAAGGGGTAGCATGCCACTGAAGAGGAGAGGGCCAAGGATAGGCCCTTGGGGACTCTGGAGCTGATAGTAGAGGAGTAAGTAGAGAAGCCATTGCTCAAGATGCTTTGTCTATAACTGGGAAGATAAGAGTGGCACCAAATGAGGGCAGTTACACCAAGCTGCAGAAGGTGTGCTGGAGGAAGATAGTGTAGTCAACTATCAAAGGCTGCTGCGATGTCCTTGACAACATGGGGCGGAAATGTTGCCCTCGGTCATAGTCACGCAGAATGTCATTCATGAATTTCTGTTCTATTGAATGTGTGGAAACCTGATTTGAGGGATTCAAAGAGGGAGTTGTGAGAAAGATGGCATGAATTGGGAGGTGACAACATTTTTAAGCACATTGGAGATGTAAAGGAGGTTGGAGACATAGGGCAGTTTACAGTGACGGGGTTGAGGATGGGATTTTTGATGCAGTTCTGAAAGTAAATAAACTTGCAAATGTGGAAAATTTGAATTAAAATAAAAAATTCTGGAAATACACAGCAAAATAGTAAAATAAAGTACAGGTTAGCATTTCTGGTGTATACCCTTCATCAAAACCTTAGTCTCAGTGACTTTTATTTGAAATTCTGTGAAAATTCAGTAGGGAAGCATGAGGTTGAGGGTTGGTTAAATTGCACCATACTTGCCATGTGTAACTGATCCAAGATCTGAGCACTTATAATCTTGTGGAACTTATAAAGAAACCTTATTACCTGGTATGTATCATACCAAAAAAATCAGAGCAACAAATGATGTGATTGGTGATGGCAACATTAAAGCACCTGTTGTACACCTCTCCCGATTTTAATTTTCATCAACCTCAGTTGCATCTTCTTGTACCTGTGGCTACATATTTTTGAAGCTGAAACCAAAACTAATATGAAACTAATTTCATCTGCTGCACAACCTTGTCTTGAAGTGAGTTATGACTTTAACCCCTTTATCGGGACTAAACCAAATCAGGAGTACATCTCTATGAATCTCCTTTTAAGTTCAAACAAGACACATTCTTATAGACACTTATTTGGCTTCAAAGAATTGAACTAGCTTTCCCTCAAAGAAAGAAAACTAATAGATAATATTACCATCTTTCGGATAGCCTATTTTTAATAATTATGGCTAAGTCATAAATATCTCAGATATTATAAGGTCTGGGAAACTCTCTACAATATGTATCTATCCACTTGGAGACACAGAGAGGTAGTTGTATACAGAATACTGCATGAGACGATTTATTAACGTTTATACATTAAGAATTTAACATGCAATATACTGCTAAGTGGATAAGTATATCACAATATCAAATATTACGAAGAGATGCAACACGTAATCTTATTTCTAACATAGAATCCAAAAATTTAACCTTGCTAATGTTACAGCAAAATATCTTCGAATATCCATCAAGATTTAAAGTAAACTTTTACCTTAAATTTCCAAGTAAGGCATAGGGTGAGAAGTATTGTTTGAAGAATTCACTTCTAATCTTTGCTTCAAAACTCTCATGGTTATACTGTTGCTAAGGTGTCATATGACCTCTTAGCATCTATCCCCTGTTCTTGAAGTTGAGCATTTATCTGGTCAAAATGTTTATAATTGTGTTTACTTGACCTCTTGTTCCTGTAATTCCATTGATTGTTTTATTATCTATAATTGCCTTTTTTATGGTACCTTAAAGCAATATTTTGAGCTGATCTGTCTGCATCAACAACCTCAAACTAATTAAGTTTATTGCTACCTCTTACTGATGTCACACAGGATATTTCAATGTGTGCGTTTATCTTCCAAGTCCCTGGAAACAGAGACACAAATGGATTTCCCAACTTGTTTCTGGTTCATAACAGGGACCTTGAAAGACCTTGAAATTTTTAACTCTACCTTCTTAAAGAGGAATGTCAGTGAGTCTTGAAAACTGACCATTTATTCACTTTGGGGGTGGAGGGGGCGGAGGTTATGCTGCAATACATGCAGCTTGTGCCGTGGGGGGGCCTGATCAGGAGACCCCCATCCTCAAGCCCACAGGGAGGCTGCCTGGTTTTACTGGGTGGCCTCCTGAGGTCCTGAGCCACCCATCCTGGGTAATATCCCAGTGGCGGTGGGAGGAAGCCCTTAAGTGCCAGTTAATTGGCCACTTAAAGACCTTAATTGGCCTGGGACGGGCGGGCCACTTCTCACCACCGCTGCTTGTAACATTGCAGCAGGGGTGGGAAGACAACAGGAACGGCGCCCCTCCCCCCAACCTCCACCTCCCACTCAATGTTACACCCCCCCTTGCCTCCAGACTGCTCCTATGGGGGCGTAAAATTCCGGCCTATACTCTTTCCAAATTGATTGCAAGAATGTCTTTTTTTATGGTCAGGCTTCACCCTCAGTCCAAGAACTGTGTAACTGTGATTATCGGCAAAAACCAATGACATTAAAATATCAACAGTCCTCCTAAATCTTGCAGCTTTGAAAAGAGCAAAGTATTAAATTCCTTTTTCTGTTTGTCAGCACAAACAGTCTGTTTGTTTATGTTCAGCATGTTGGCAGTAAAGTGAAAGGAGCTGTAGCAGACTAAATGTAGAGTGAATCCTATAGCGATGACAATTATATTGACAGGCCATTTCCTTTGGGAGAATAAAGAGTGAAGAATGGAACTAATTGCACACCAGTAGAAATCAACTGCCCAATTTCCAATATTTGTCCTTCCAGCAAGCAGAACCAGACTGTAATCCACATCTTGATCAGCTTAGTAATACCTCATTCTAGTCGAAAATAAACGGCGAGATTGTTGTTGGCTATAGGTCGAATAATCTTAATTGCGTTAATAAATTCATGCTACTCTGACATATTTGTGGTGTTTTGCAATGGAAGGGTTCTAAATCAGTCTAGATTATTGCGTGATTACAAACAGTTGAGCCAAGCAAATCAGAACTTGGTGAGCTAGCAAACAATAAGTTGAACTGTGGTGTTCTACTGTACAGTTTAAAATTGTGCTCTGTCTGGGTGTGGGGGAGGGGTGAGGTTTCAGTAGGAGGTCTCATCATATACCACTATTACAATTAACTTGGGATAAATCTCTTCTTTTAAAATGCTAGTGCTAGACAGATGAAGAGCTAGACAGTTTTAGTCTGTTTTCGAGCCCTAGTGAGAGCAGTGTGTACAGTATTTGAATGTATGGCTGAGGTCAAAGAGCCAGCTGTTCTGTGAGTCATTCCCAGAACTTTTGTCTCCTACTGTGGTGTTATTAATGGTGAGGAATTGTCTTGAATATTTCAAATGTACGTTTAAAATCAAGTCAAATTGCGGTTTAGTAAGTAAATTGGACTATGAAGTGTGTTATTGAACATCTCAGACTTGATTTGCATCCTGTGTTGAATTAGCTGATGGGCCAGGAGAGCATTTGGGATCCTACAATTCGCCTTAGTGTTCCTGGACTAGCAAGGTGGGGGAGGGAACATTCACACAGATTTACGAACATACGAAGATACGAATTAGGAGCAGAAGTAGGCCATTCGGCCCCTCTAGCCTGCTCTACCATTCAATAAGAGCATGGCTGATCTGTTTGTGTCTCAAATTCCACACTCCAATCTACTCCCAATAATCTTTGATTCCCTTGCCTAACAAGAATCTATCTACCACCGCCTTAAAATTATTCAATGACCCTGCCTCCACCACCTGCTGAGGCAGAGTGTTCCAAAGTCGCACAACCCCTGAGAGAAAAGATTTCTCCTCATTTCTGTCCTAAAAGGGCAACCCCTAATTTTAAAACTGTGCCCCCTAGTTCTGGACTCCCCCACAAGAGGAAACATCCTTTCCACATCCACCTTGTCAAGACTATTCAGGATCTTGTATACTTCAATCAAGTCTCCCCTCACTCCTCTAAACTCCAGTGAAAACAAGTCCAGTCTGTCCATCCTTTCCTCATAAGACAACCTGCTCATTCCAGGTATCAATCTAGTAAACCTCCTCTGAACTGCCTCCAACGCATTTACATCCTTCCTTAAATAAGGAGACCAAAACTGCACACAATATTCGAGATGCGGTCTCACTAATGCAGTGTATAACTGAAGCATAACATCCTTACTTTTATTTTCAATTCTTCTCGTAATAAAGCATAGCATTCCATTATCCTTCTTTATGACTTGTTGCACCTGTATACTAACTTGTTGTGTCTCATGCACTAGAACACCTAGATCCCTCTGCACCTTGGAGTTCTGTAGTCGTTCTCTGTTTAAGTAATACTCTGCTTTTTTATTCTTCCTGCCAAAGTGAACAACTTCATATTTTCCCACATTATACTCCATCTGCCAAATTTTTGCCTACTCACTCAACTTATCTATATTGTTCTGCAAGCTCCTTATGTCCTCTTCGCAACATCCTTTCCTACCAATCTTTGTGCCATCTGCAAGTTTAGCTATCATGCCATCGCTCCCCTCATCTAAGTCTTTGATATAAATTGTAAAAAGTCAAGGCCCCAGCACTGACCCCTGCAGGACGCCACTGCCATTCAGAAAATGACCCATTTATGCATATACTCTGTTTTCTGTCAGCCAGCCAATCTTCTATCCATGCTAATATGTTACACGCTATACCATGAACTCCTACTTTGCGCAGTAACCTTTTATGTGGCACCTTGTCAAATGCCTTCTGGAAATCCAAGGACAGTATGTCAACAGGCTCCCCTTTATCCACGGCACATGTTATTCCTCAAAAAACTCCAATAAATTGGTTAAACATGATTTCCCTTTCACAAAACCATGCTGACTATTCCCTATTACCTCGAGTTTTTCTAAGTGCCCTGCTATAGCCTTCTTAATGATCGATTCTAACACCTTCCCTACAATAGTCATCAAGCTAACTGGCCTATAGTTACCTGTTTGCTGCCTCCCCACTCTCCCAGCTCCTTGAATCGAGGGGTTCTATTTGCTATTTTCCAGTCAGATGGAACCTTTCCAGAATCTACTGAATTTTGAAAAATTAACACCAACTTATCTATTATCGCAATAGCCACCTCTTTTAAGGCGCTAGCATGAAGCCTATCAGGACCCAGGACTTGTCAGCCTGCAGCTCCATCAGTTTGCTCAGTACTGCCTCCCTGGTGATTGTAATTTCAGCAAATTCCTCTCTCCCTTTCATCTCCTGATTTACAGCTATTACCCAAATGTTTTTTGTATCCTCTACAGTAAAGACAGAAGCAAAATATTTGTTCATTTCAACCGTCGTTTCCTTATTATCTACTACTAATTCTCCATTCACACTCTCTAGAGGACCAACACTCTCTTTACTTACTCTTTTCCTTTTTAAATACCTGTAGAAACTCTTGCTATCCGTTTTAACATTTCATGCTAGCTTCCTCTCAAACTCTAATTTCTTTCTCCTGATTAACCATTTAGTCATTCTCTGCGGTTCTTTATATTCTGACCAATCATCTGAACTGCCACCCATCTTTGCGCAATTATATGCCTTTTCCCTAAGTTTTATACTTTCTTTCACTTCTTTAGTTAACCAAGGATGGTGGGTCTCCCCTTAGAATTTTTCTTTATAGAAGGAATATACTTATCCTGAGTATTCTGAAATATCCCCTTGAATGTCTGCCACTGCATCTCTATTGATCTGTGTCATTCCTAAGATTATTTAGTGACTCATGTTGTGCACATTTGCATTAGGACACATCTTGGTGTAACTGTGCCTGCTGGGAACCTCCACTGCTGACCCTGGTGGATTTTGATGTATGGGGACAATTGGCTCCCAATAGTGGCTGTCCATACCAGTAGGCTGCGTGTAGAGTGCCTGCCTATGAAAGAGGCAGCAAAGTCCAGTTGAAGAGTGCCAGATTTTGTAGGGGACTTGTCAGAGGGTTGGGGTGGGGATGGGAGGCATGGGAACGGTTGTCAGCAGAGGGAGATCCTGGCTTTAGCCCTTTAGGTGAACTCTCACTGAAGTTAGGGTGGGAGTAAACCAGAATGGGCCCAAATATCTCTGGTCTGTCTATGGGCTGTGGTTGACTCTAGTGCCCTCAATGGTGGAATACCTTGTTGATCGTCAGATTTGTAAAATAAAGTATGTCTACTTGGGCAAGATACTAAAGGCTATTGATGTTTCTATGATGGAACCTTACACTGCCTCCAAGAGAGAAAAGGAGAGGAAAGAAATCCCATATAAAAGCTATTTTTGAGAATCTCACCTCCGTATTCACCAGTTCTTCAGATTTGAAAAGAATTTAAAACTTGTGTTTGATATTTTACTTTTTAACCTACAAGCAAGTCTCCTCTGCTTTAAGATCCTTACAGCCATTAGTTTGAACATGGAAAAATTACTAATGCTCACAAGTGGTTTGAGAGTGCTTGATGCCATGTCAAGACACCATTTCAAAATGGCCAAAAGCTGAAATGAAATAAAAATTTTATTGCATAAATATTCTTTCTTCCCCACAGGCAGTCCTCTTAGATTGCTTGTTGGAGAGGTGGTATAGTTGTACAATAAAATTATATTTTTGCTTGACCCTTTCTGGCACTGAAGCTGAGGGCCTCTGGACATGATATTGCAGTGTCATATGCATTATTTTCAAACATCAAGCTTCAAAGTGAGCGTGGAACAGTCGATGAATTAAAAAGTATGAAACACAAGCGGCTGTTTCATTTTTACCTGAGAAACTTGGGGGATGCTCATAAAGGACTTTTTTTTAAACCATTCCGTCGAATATTCCTCAAAAGGGGACAGGGTACGCAATGGATGAGTACTTTGAATTTTAATAAATATGTTTATAGACCGAAGGAAAATACATGAATGCTGCAATTAAAACAGAGAATTCTGAGGCACTGTTGTGGCAAAGGATCTTGCCCAAAACATTTTGCTTTCAGATGCTCCTGACCTGCTGTGCATTCTCCACGTTTCCTGTTTTCATTCTGTATATTTAGAGTTTGTGTGGTGTTTAAAATTCAGATTTTAAGTACTCCTCCACAGATCCCTGGAGGCTATCCATCTGCTGTGATAATATTTGAACTTCATTCCCACTCTGTGTATTTAATAAAACCTGACAGTGACCAAGTTAAAAGGAGAGTTACTCATTTTTTCCTGAGTGTACATTTTCAAATCGGGTCCTGACATTTGTTGGATTTCTCCCATTTGTTGACTTACTAGTATGTTCTGTCGCTGCATATGACCTTTTTGTGATGATAGCACCATTTTCTTTCAGTCATCTGACATTGTTCAAAGTTAGAACAAGTAGAGTATCAATATTTGCAGGTGGTTCCTCATACAAAAGTCTGAAACCACTGTTGTGGAGCAATGCATAAATAAAGAGAGCAACACCCTGTTACTAATAATTATTTTCTAGATTGAGTATGCGCCCATTTAAAGGCTGAAGACTAGAAATTCGTTGCTGTAGCGCCGCCTTGAGCAGCACTACGGAGGCCTACCTCTGCTTCCTGGGGGCACAATGCCCAGCTGGCCACTTCCTATGTGATGTTACTGGGCAAGAATGGCGCACAATGGTGCCCCCCCCCCCACCCACCCACCCCGGTGTACGCGCTGGAAGACCTTGAATGGATGCTATCCTGACGTTACACAGTCCAACTGGCTGATGTGATACCAGGATCCCAAATTTGGACAATGAATATGCAGGCAGCCTCTTTGCTGTTCACTCTGCAAACAGTGAGCATAAAGCAGCAAGATGGGCCTGCACTAGCATTATTTAAAATGACAGGCAACCAACTTGCAGGTAAGGTCATTTTTTTGGAACTTTTTCTCTTACAAAGTGCCTGGAAGTACTCTTTGGGCGTTTTTGGAGGTGTTTGGTTGAGTTTGTGGTTTTGACAGAGTGCTGCTGCATCCTCAGGGCAGGGGTCAGATGAGTAGGTGATTTGTCCGCATAAAGGCTGCAATGGGGGCTGCAGTTGCAGTGCCTCTGGGTCTGCAGCATGATGGAGCAGGGACTGCGGAGAGGGCAAGCTCTGCACCATGCTCTCTGTCAAGCTGAAACTGGACTACTCTATGCTCCTTGATCGTGACAGGCCGCTGTCTGTCAGACCAGCCAATGCACCTAGCATCTTGGTGTGCATACCCATCAGTATTCTCCTGTATGGCACCCCATCAATGTCCTCATCTGAGTACCCGACAGCAGAACTTATCTGCCACTTCTCCTTCAGGTGAGTTGGCAAACAAACTATTCTTTACCCTGTTGTGGCTGCAGCCCACTTGTGCCCAGTGACTTACTGTATGCTGATCCCAACTCTATACTAACCTCCAAGGTACATGCAGTGCCAGTATCTGAGCTGGTGGCTGCGAGTGTCAGATTAAGTGATGGAGCCTCTTCAAGAAAGCTGTGTTATTCTCTTTCCTCCTCCTGGGGCTCCTGTCCCCAGTCAGGTGGCAGTTCTCAGGTGCCTGAAAGCAGGAACTCAGAAGGGGAAGGTTGGTGTGAGGACAGAGGGGTAGGATGGGAAGTCAGAGCTTCATGGTCACCCCATCAGTAGCTTGCTGGTCATGTCAGACAGCAGCATGAGGGTGTGCTGGGATTGAGAAGGAGCATGAGACAGGAACATGCCGTCATCCTCAATGTTCTCAGTAATACCACAGGCTGCATTGCAGTCGGTCCCATGATGCTGAAAGCTGTCTCTGTAGGGCTCATGAGATACAGGCATCCTTGTCCCACACTGGCTCTGCTCTGCTTTCTATTGTGTGCCACCTTGTCCTGCAAGAGAAAGGGCAGAATGTCAGTAGCTGTGTAGCACTATGTTTGGGTGATGTGCCTGCTGTAGAAGAATAGCTGGAGGTATGTGGAGGCTGTAAGAGGTGTCAGCATTGGTAGGTGGGTGAGGGTGAAGTGGAGTATCTGGATGTTAGTTGAGAGTCCTGAGTTCCAGGGAGTGCTGCTGGGTGAGTGATTGATTGGGATGGTGCGGTGTGAGAGGCTATTGTGGTGGGACATGCTATGTGAAGATGCATTCATTGACCTTGACACCCACTTGGGGGTCATTAGACCTCCTGTGGCACTGCTGCCAGGTCCTTAAGTTCACACTTCAGGAGTTGACCTTCCTGGCCACCTTCCCCCACTCTTTGAGGGTCTCTTGGCCCCCGTGGAAATATGGTGTCTTCTGCCTAGCTACACTACATATGTCGCATCCGTCAATGGAACCCTCTGTCTGCCCAGGTGTTCACTTTGCAATAATTTACATTGCAACAATATTGTTGAGTGCAGCTTTCCTTTTAAGGTGCAGCCTGCCTTTAGGCAGAATAGGCTGGCTTTACCACATGATCTGCAAACAACACTACCAGGGCTCCCTGCAGAGCACAGAGGCTGTAGGCACATGGAGGACAGAGAAGTCAGCACTGGAGACACTTGGGCTAATGTTGCAATCATTCCAATGAAATGGGTACACTAAATTTGTGTATTACCTACCTCAATCTGAATGGATGCGGGGAAGGCACAAGTCGCAAACCCCTCACCCAGAAATAGGGGCAAACCAATTTCTAACCCAGAATTTAATAACGTGCTTTGGGAAATTGAAAATTACCTTGTTGAGCCTGGAGCCAACTGTAATGAATTATTTTATGTTGTCTGGTGCTACATAAATGAGATGTCTGATGTAACATAAATGAGATGTGTGGATCCAGTTGGTTGAAGATCTCAAACAGGTTTATTTACATCTAAACTATCGTACACAGTACAGAGCTAACTATTTACAGAATCTTACTCTGGGTGTTACAGTTGCAGAGTGACTCTGACTCTGAGTCACATGACTGTGACCTGGTACTTGGCTTATTAGCATACTAAGATCTTAAGGAGACATCACTCTTAAAGGCAATCATACAACATTCCCCCTTCTTTCCAAAGATAAGTCTCGTAAGCTAAAAATAAAACACAAAATTGGATAATACCAAAATTATTTACACAGGTACATAGATATTGTGAAAAGTCCATATATCATTTTGGTGTTTTGTCAATTCTTGCTCGGGAAGTTTGTCTCTCATCTGTTGCTGCTCTTTCTGAAGTTTCTCCCTCTCTCCATTCAGTTTCAGTTTCTGTTGCTCTGCCTTTAGCTTGCTAACATACTCTGTTGCTTTTTAGTTTAGTTTAGTTTAGAGATACAGCACTGAAACAGGCCCTTCGGCCCACCGAGTCTGTGCCGACTATCAACCACCCATATTATACTAATCCTACATTAATTCCATATTCCTACCACATCCCCACCTGTCCCCATATTTCCCTACCACCTATCTATACTAGGGGCAATTTATAATGGCCAATTAACCAATCAACCAGCAAGTCTTTGGCATGTGGGAGGAAACCGGAGCACCCGGAGGAAACCCACACAGACACAGGGAGAACTTGCAAACTCCACACAGGCAGTACCCAGAATTGAACCCGGGTTGTTGGAGCTGTGAGGCTATGGTGCTAGCCACTGTGCCGCCCCTTTTCTGATCACTTTTGAGGCCTTGTCATTCTTGGAGAGTTCCGGCACCTCATCTCGAAGAGCCAACAGACAGTGCTTCAACTCATTCATCCTCTGCTTCCTCAGGACATTGCATGTCCTTTGCCTCTCCTCATTCTCCACGTCTGAAGGCCTGGGGGTCAAGGTCGAGGACTTGTTGGGGGAGGAATACTTGGTCTCATGGAGGCACCTGTCCGTTCTGGCTCATTGTGGTGCAGGCAGTTCTCTAGAGAGCGGAAGTTGTGTTGTTGCTGGATTTCTAGACTGTACCATTTGATGCTGGCCAGAGCCTGCGAGCGGGTTCCCATCCTTGGAGATTTCCCCTTGGCAATGCTTTTGTGGATAGTTATGATGTTGAGGTCCTTACATGCTGGTAATCCTGCCACTGCTGGTCCGCTCGTGTCTGCTAGGTAGAATATTTGTGGTTTCCATGCCAACTTGTCATATCTGCATTGCATTGTTAGTGTGCCAATGCAAGGGATGGGTGACCCATTGTATGCAGATAACTTGGCAATTGTCAGTTGTATCATTGATTTCCAATGACTCTGGTACATATCTTTGAGTATTCGGACTGGTAGGATATTTGCACAAGTGCCGGTGTCGATCTTGCCCCTGAGAGTATGTTTGCCAGCTTTCTTTGGGCACGTGATGTTAACAGTGGCGAAAGCTTCCAGTTGTTTGACTCCATCAACATGGTGTATCAGGTTCACAATGTGGAACGTCTGTTCATCTTCTGGCTCAGAATTACTCCTCATTGAGTCTTCTCTGAAATCTGTTTCACTGTGGACTTGGTGTGTTGGCTATCATTTACGCAGGTCTTTGGCACTCTCCTTGCTGTTGTTGCCCTGTTGTTGCGTCTGTATCCTGCTGCGGCTTCTGGCAGTGTCTTTGGAGCCTGATTTCTTGCATAGGCGGCCCCAGTGTTCTTTTGCATTGCACGCCTTTTATAGGCCATGAATTGCTGGGAAATTTTACTGTGAGTAGGACAGACCACACTAACCACAGAGCTTGTTTGCTCTTTTTGACCTGACTATGGTGCTGATACTGTTGGCTGCACCAAGCGTTTGCAGGTGCTGTTGTCCAGCTACAGTGGCTTTTTATTTCCTGCCATCTTCCAGCAGTGCATCAATGCTGTGACCTTTCTTTTCCCCAAGAGGTGTTTCTGAAACGCTTCAGTGGGTGTTGATACAATCACTAGCTCCATTATTCGGTCTGATGGCTCAGTTTCTGAGAATTCACATTTGTTGCCCTTACTACAGCATCTATTGACGAACTGGTCTATTGATTCCTGTGGCTGTTGCCTGTAGAACATCAATTCCAGGCGGTGAATTCTAAAATTCACTTGTAATCGGAGCTGACCTTCTAGCACTTTCCATATATTTGCGGGATCTTTCTGGTCCTCGTCAGATAGTCCAGAGGTGTTGATTCTGTGTAATTCCTCATTTCCAACTGATATTAGTATTTTTACAGCCAGTTTTTCTGGTTCTACATTTATTTGGTCTGTGAAGAATAACTGCATTCCTTACTTGAAGAGTTGGAATGCTGATAGGATATCCAAGTTTATGCTGGTAAATTTGGTATCCATATTTCTGCTGTTCTTTTGCTTTAAAACTTGCTTTAAGACTTGTTCTATGACTCTGCCGTGTTTCCCCTTTGAGACTCTCTGTTATTTAGACTAGCTGCTTTGATTAATAGTAGCAGGTGTTTGCTAGTGCTGTGTGTTTATCTTGCTTCCATCACTTAAGCCTGTTCTGTTTACACAGCTGTTCAATAGGCAGTTCAATGTTTTGTTTTGTTTTGTTTATGTTCTTCACACTTAATTGGTATTAATGGTTTTATTTTACTGTGGCTTCATGAATGGAAGCTCTTATTTATGCTTGAGTAGTTTTTTTTAAAACTTTGGCTGCGCGGATGAAGGCTTTGCTGTAATCGGGGTTTTTTTGTGTTTTTTTCCTAATGGACGCCTCCTGCCATGGCACCAACCTCGAACAGCTAGGGAAGGGAGTCAGGTCTTCCCATTTTTATTTCTCTAAAGGGAGCTTTTGAAAAAAAAATCTTTTGAAGGACTTCAAAGCTATTTTTTAAACCCGCATCTCTTACCCATTGGCACAATGACTCGCCCAATTAACTTACAGCCTGAGGTTCTCAGCTCTGTCTTCTACAGCTTGAAGTTTTTTTTTACTATTTGAGCCAGTATTTTTTTTACTTTTTCTCTAAGTGGCTGTAGGAAGAGTCATTTTTAAGGCTGTTTTACCCATGGTCTTCAACTTAGACTTTTTTTTCTCACCACAGCTGCCACCATATAATGAGCTTTTATGTTGTCCGATGCAACATAAATGAGATGCATGGAGTGCAGTTGGTTGAAGTGCTCAAACAGGTTTATTTACAGCTAAAATATCATACACAGTACAGAGCTAACTATTTACAGAATCTTACTCTGGGTGTTACAGTTGCAGAGTGACTCTGGCTCTGAGTCACATGACTGCATCCCAGTACTTGGCTCATTGGCATAGTAAGCTCTTAAAGGGACATCACTCTTAAAGGCAACATATTCTAAAAGGCAGGTTTTAGACATTAACGCTACAGCCTTCTTGCTTGGGATTCATTTAAGTGCTGAACTGAGGGCTACTCAGTTTTAGAAGAAGTCTGGTAAGAATAATAAGTGAGGGTGTACAGTAACAGTGTATTTTGTTATTCTGTACGTTACGGCTCCATTGTTCTGCTTGCTATACAAAGTAAGGTCCCTTCAGCTAGGAGGGAAGGCCAACCAATCCAGTCCCAATTCCTCAGCAATATTAATGTTTCACCTGTTTTGATTTTGAAATAAGATTAATGTCACTAGGCTTACCTTTGCCAAGAACGAACTGTACCAGCTCTCAGAATGAGTACTTTTGCAAGGAACGTGTATTTCATCAAATTATGTATCTATGTAAACACAGATACAGTAGGTGGAACTCTACCCTTCCAAACTTCACAATGCTGTGAACAAACAATAAAAATATGGCCCTCATTTGCACTGCTGTGAGAGAAAGCTGACCCTGTATTTTTCAGTGCAGTTTAAAAAAAAAAAATTGTATTAAAACATCCATCCTCTCTCTACATCCTCTTTTATATTTTGCTCTTTCTCTTTTTCTCATCCCTTTATCTTACCCTCCTGGCTTCAAGTCTCATTTGTCTGTAGGATTTCCTATTGTCAGTATTCAGCTTTTATTTCTTTTCCTTTTCCTTTGATGGAGATTCAGAGACAGCAGGAAAATACTATCGAATGGGAACACCAACATCCATAACACTAGATTCGAACTAGTTTTAATAAAGAGTTTTCACCTGTTCTGGTGAGGTTAAAAACTGTTTCTCCATACTGTTCTTTTACTCTCTATCATTAAAGGGTAAGGGAGAGGAAGGGAAAATGGATAAGATTGCACCATTGAGTCAGGAGAATAGACGTAACCTTGAGGATGATGCACTTGCTGAATGACAATAGGAATCTTGCCCAGATCCAGGTTTTCCAACTGGAATTCTGCATTCAGCAAGGGGTCTGAGGCGTGACAGTACAATTTCTCTGTGTTAGTGAAACCCATTCAGCCCAGCTAGAGACCAATGTGTGTTTTTCACTGCAGTTGTAATTTGGTCACTCTAATGGTAACTGTAAAAAAAAAAATTAGTGCCACAGAGGTCTGCATTAGTGAGAACAAGACCAGGACATCTTTAACCATGTTTTGTTTTTGGTGCAAAGTAGTGCCTGGAGTATACTGCTCTTGATTAAACATCTCACACCAAGAATTTGCCTAATCTAGACAGAGCTGACATGACCATCATCCTCGCAGATACAAATTTAATGGCAAGTTCCATGTTGCTGGGCCTATAGAATGGACATTTTTTGATTTTGTGCTCCCTCACTTGCTGTGAGCACATCCCTGAAATTCAGTTGTGCATGGTACATGATTTTCCAACCATTAATTTAAATGACTAGAAAACCAAGGGCAGTGTGTGCCCAAATTTCCATTCTCAGCTCAGCGGGAGAGACTCCTTGGCAGAAGCATGAAACTAGAAAGGTCAAGTTACCAACCTGAATCTTAATCTTCCTCATTGTGTTCTGTAAGAACTTTTTTAATTTTGGAGTATAACATACAATTACTAGTTTTTAAAATCAAAATTTTCTGTTGTATCTGCAAGAATTATTATGTTTATTGTTAATCATTGTAATCTTGGAAAAATATCTGTGCCAATAAATAGATGCCACATGGGTCTTGTGCTAATGTCATGCTCAGTGATTCAATCCAGCCACATACAACCTAGCCACATACACTAAGAATGAAGTAAGAGGATGTTGTGTCTGTTTGGGTCTTTGCATTTAAAGGATTAGGGATCTGATTTGGTTTTTTTTGGAGGTAGTTCAAATGAGATTTAATCTATGATAAGGTCACAAGGCCTTTGGAGGAGCCTGGTCTGTATTTTGGCAGTTCCCAAAATAGTGGAATGAGTAGAATTTTGGGTTAATGACTAATGTTAATTCACCACAGCTGAAGCAAATATTTCATCCAACCAATCTTCCAAAGATAGTCTTAAATTTGAAAGAAAAGGCATTTGATAAAGTGCCACATAATAGGCTTGCCAGCAAAGTTGAATCCCATGGAATAAAAGGGACAGTGGCAGCATCGATACAAGGTTGGCTGAGTGACAGGAAACAGTAGAGGTGAGTGGTTGTTCTTCGGAATGGAGGAAGATATTCAGTGGGGTTCCCCAAGGGTCAGTACTAGGACCACTGCTTTTCTTGATCTATATTAATGACCTAGACTTGGGTGTGCAGGGCACAATTTCAAAATTTGCAGATGACACAAAACTTGGAAGCATTGTGAACTGTAAGGAGGACAGTGATGGCCTTCAAGAAGACATACATAAGAACATAAAAATTGGGAGCATGAGTAGGCCATTTGGCCCCTCAAGCCTGCTCCGCCATTTGATAAGATCATGGCTGATCTGATTATGGCCTCAACTCTACCCCCTATACCCTTTGACTCCCTTGTCAATCAGGAATCTATCTAACTCAGCCTTAACAATATCCAATGAACCAGCCTCCACTGCTCTCTGGGGAAGAGAATTCCACAGCCTAAAGACCCCCTGAAAGAAAATATTGCTCCTCATCTCCGTCTTAAATGGGAGATCACTTATTTTTAAACCATGTTGCCTGGTTCTAGTCTCTCCCGTAAGGGGAAACATACCCTCAAGATCTTATATGTTTCAATAATATCACCACTCATTTTTCTAAACACCAATGGATACAGGCTGTCATGCAGGCCCCCACCTGACAAGAATGAGTCACATTGGTTTTGTCATATAAAATTAATTTTGAACTGGCTGGAGTGAGAAAATGACTTGTTGAACAGATCAGCCATGGCTGGAAAAAAACATTTGCTTATTAACAGACGGTGCTTGTGTAGACAAAGGACCATTCCTTGACACATTCAACACACAATGGATGTGAGGGGGTGTGGAAGCGCATTCCAGGGCCTGCTGGGATGATGCAATCCATCGGGTCCAGGACTGGGAGGGGTCATGGTCACATGACTAACTGGCTGTTCCAGGACCTTTTGAACTAGCCACAGAGAATTTGAACTGAGAAAGACTGTTTGCTCCTGGACTGAGAAGATCTCTCCTGTCTGCTCCCATCTCTTTCTCACAAGCCTCTGAATCCACTGAAGACACATGAACCCCAAGAGAGAAAAGTCTCCTACAGTGAACAAGGTTTAAGAAGAATACTGGGGCCCAACGAAAAGCAAGATCTACCTATAATCAAGGACTCTACAGTGAACGCAACGAACCGTAACAAAAACTCTTTAGATATTGATTCAAACTTTTCCACTTTAGTTTTCTTCTGCTCTTTACTGTCTCTATTTGCATGTGTGTATTGCATATGCATGCTAGCCTGGGCACGTCGTGTATCCGTAGGCATCAACCGAATTAGAGTTTAAGTTCAAGTTTAATAAATTTCAACTTTTCTTCTTTAAACCCAAGAAAAAAATCTGTTTGTGCTGGTTTCTTTGCTTTATAATTGAAAAGCCGTGAACAAGCATTCACCAAGGGGGAGCTAAAAACACGGTGTGTTTAAAAATGAAACCCTGTTACGGTAACAACCTTTCCTTATAAGATAACCCCGTCATCCCAGGAATCAGTCGAGTGAACCTTCTCTGAACCGCTTCGAATGCAATTATATCCTTTCTTAAGTAAGGAGACCAAAACTGTAACAGTACTCCTGATGTGGTCTCATCAACGCCCTGTACAATTGTAGCAAAACTTCCTTACTTTTATATTCTAGTCTCCTTGCAATAAATGACAACATTCCATTTGCCTTCCTAATTACTTGCATATTAACGTTTTGTGATTCATGTACCAGGTCACCCAGATTCCTCTGTACTTCAGAGTTCTGCAATCTCTCTCCATTTATATAATATACTGCTTTTCTATTTTTCCCACTAAAGTGGACAAGTTCACAATTTCCCACATTATACTCCATTTGCCAATTTTTTGCCGACTCAACTTAACCTATCTAAATCCTTTTGCAGGCTCCTTATATTATTCTCGCAACTTACTATCCTACCTATCTTTGTGTCATCAGCAAATTTAGCAACCATATATTCGGTACCTTCATCCAAGTCATTTATATAGATTGTAAATAGTTGAGGCCCCAGCACTGATCCCTGTGGCACTTCACTAGTTACAGCTTGCCAATCTGAAAATGACCAATTTATCCCTATTCTCTGTTAGCTAACCAATCTTTTATCCAATCTAATGTGTCACCACTACACCATTTGCTCTTATTTTGTGCAGTAACCTTTGATGTGGCACCTTATCAGATGCTTTTTGGAAATCCAAGTACACCACATCTACAATTCCCCTTTGTTCACATTGCTTGTTACTTCCTCAAAGAACTCTAATAAATTAGTCAAAGATGATTTCCCTTTCACAAAACCATGTTGACTCTGCTTGATTGCATTAAGATTTTCTAAGTGCCCTGCTATAATGCTATTACCTCCTTAACAATAGATTATAGAATTTTCTCTATGTCAGGCTGGTGGAAAGGACACATGAAATTTAATGGAAAGAAGTGCAAAGTGATCTGTTTTGGTAGGAAGAATGAAGACAGACAATATAAACTGGAGAGTACAATTCTAAAGGGGGTGCAGGAATATACCTTGGGGTATATGCGCACAAATCGTTGAAGCTGGCAGGGCAGGTTGAGAAAGTGGTTAACAAGGCATACAGGGTCCTGGGTTTTATAAACAGAGGCATAGAGTACAAAAGCAAAGACGTTACGGTGAACTTTTATGAAACACTGGTTCAGCCTCAACTGGTCCCGGGGCGGGGGCAGGTTTGAAGCCAAGATTGGAAGGAATTTCAGAGACACAAGTGTCGGGTCAGCAGGCCACGTGTTCCTGCCTCCGGGCGACTTTCCCAGAGGTGAGACATCACCTGTAGAGACTATCCGCCCAACAGTGGCTGGTAGCCAATCTGCATAACTAACTGCCCGTTTGTGGGCTGATTGGAGTTGCTGATGGCGTTCGGGCACCCCACTGAGGGCCAAGCCCGGTGGGTGCCTGGAGGGTGATTTGCCAGCTGCTGGCCTCCTATTTGTACCGTTCCCCTACCAGAGCAGCATGGACCAGCAAGCCACAACTGCAGCTGCCAGCCATCCTTTAGAGGGGTTCCCCCTCACAGGGGTGGCCTTTCAGCTGTCGCCATCATTTATTTAATTGAACTCTAACCTCTTCAAGATGGAGGTGCCCTCGCAGTCCCCTCCTGCAGCAGCACCCACCCCTGGCGGTGAGACTGCTGTCTTTCTGAGGCTCCCGACTCACGTTCATTTCCTAGGTGCATAAGATTCCATCCATTGTTTCTAATTCTGGGCATTGCAGTTTTGGAAGGATGTGAAGGCTTTAGAGAGGTTGCAGAAAAGCTTTACAAGAATGGTTCCAGGGATGAGGGACTTCAGTTACATGGATAGACTCGAGAAGCTGGGGTTGTTCTCCTCCTTAAAGAGAAAGCTGAGAGGAGATTTGATAGGGGTGTTCAAAATCATGAGGGGTCGAGACTGTGTAAATAGGGAGAAATTGTTCTCATTGACGGAAGTGTTGAGAACCAAAGGACAGTGATTTAAGGTGAATGGCAAAAGAATCAATGACGACAGGAAAAGCTTTTTTATGCAGCGAGTGGTTAGCATCTGGAATGGACTGCCTGAGAGTGTGAGGGAGGGAGATTTATTCGTGGCATTCAAAAGGGACAAGCACCCGAAGAGAAACAATTTGCAGGGCCATGGGGAAAGGGCGTGGGGCAGTGGGACTCGCTAAATTATTCAATAAGGGTAGCAGGGATAAACCAGGTAATTACAGGCCAGTGAGTCTAACATCAGTGGTAGGGAAACTATTGGAAAAAATTCTGAGGGACAGGATTAATCTCCACTTGGAGAGGCAGGAATTAATCCGGGATAGTCAGCATGGCTATATCAGGGGGAGATCATGTCTAACAAACTTGATTGAATTTTTCGAGGAAGTGACCAGATGTGTAGATGAGGGTAAAGCAGTTGATGTAGTCTACATGGACTTCAGTAAGGCTTTTGATAATGGGAGATTGGTTAAGAAGGTAAGAGCTATGGGATCCAGGGCAATTTGGTAAATTGGATCCAAAATTGGCTTAGTGGCAGGAGGCAGAGGGTGATGGTCGAGGGTTGTTTTTGCAAGTGGAAGCCTGTGACCAGTGGTGCACCACAGGGATCGGTGCTGGAACCCTTGCTGTTTGTAGTGTACATTCATGATTTAGACGTGAATATAGGAGGTATGATCAATAAGTTCGCAGATGTCACGAAAATTGGTGGTGTCGTAAATAGTGAGGAGGAAAGCCTTTGATTACAGGACAATATAGATGGGCTGGTAAGATAGGTGGAGCAGTGACAAATGGAATTTAATCCTGAGAAGTGTGAGGTGATACAGTTTGGAAGGATTAACAAGGCAAGGGAATATACAGTGGGTGATAGGACCCGAGGAAGTAGGGTCAGAGGGACCTTGGCGTACTTGTCCATATGCAGCAGCACAGGTAGATAAGGTGGTTAGGAAGGCATATGGGATATTTCCTTTATTAGCCAAGGCATTGAATATAAGAGCAGGGAGGTTATGATGGAGCTGTATAAAATGCTAGTTAGGCCACAGCTGGAGTACTGTGTACAGTTGTGGTCACTGCACTATAGGAAGGATGTGATTGCATTGGAGAGGTTGAAGAGGAGATTTACCAAGATGTTGCCTAGGCTGCAGAATTTCAGCTATGAAGAGAGACTGGATAGGCTAGGGTTGTTTTCCTTAGAGCAGAGAAGGCTGAGGGGGGACATGATTGAGGTATACAAAATTATGAGGGGCATTAATAGGAAAGATAGGAAGAAACTTTTGCTCTTAGTAGAGGGATCAGTAACCGGGGGCATAGATTTAAGGTAAGGGGCAGGAGGTTTAGAGGGGATTTGAGGAAAAACAATTTCACCCAGAGGGTGGTTGGAATCTGGAACACTACTTGAAGGGGTGGTAGAGGCAGGAACCCTCACAACATTTAAGTATTTAGATGAGCACTTGAAACGCCATAGCATACAAGGCTGGAAAATGGATTAGAATAGATTGGTGCTTGATGGCTGGCACAGACACGATGGGCCCAAGGGCCTGTTTCTGTGCTGTATAACTCTATGACTATGACTAAATTGCTCTTGCAGATGGCTAGCATGGACATGATGGGCTGAATGGTCTCCTTCTGTGCCATAACCATTCTATGATTCTATTATTCTATATGAAAAATATAAATGAACAACATTGGACATAATGTTTATTATAATTATCCAAGCATCTTATTTACTTAGATTTGTTTTAATGGTGTCGTAATACTTATTAATCAATATATTAGCCCAGTTATATTTTTAACACTAAAGGGCACTTTCCATTGTAAAGTAAGTTCTGATATTATAACTGGAGAAATCACCTGGCTGGTATGATGGGGTAAGAGGTAGGCACAAGTCCTCTGGTAAATCACAACTTTAATGTCGATGTTGTTATGTGGAGAAAATAAATACTTTAAACTGAAGCAATTCCCTATTGGTGTACATTTTAGATTGCAGTGCAGTACATTTTATACTGTGGGCTAATATGGGTAACTGGTTCAATTTACATTTTATGGTAATTCAAAATGTTGAATTCAGTCCCCACATATATCATTCCATTTTGCACTCTGGCCACAATGTGGCATGAAGGAAAAAAGTTTTGTTTGTGTAAATCCAGTTTTACCTTTCTTCATCACCAAGGCTTTATCTCCAGAATTTTACAGGTGCCTGGCAATTCTGCTTTCAGGGAGGGATTCTCTTTTGTGTTATTTTACTAACTGGTATGATTTCTGTTTAATGCTAACAAATTGTGTTGGGAATGGAGAAAAATGTCACGATGTGCCTTTTGGTAAAGCTGGGAGTTTACTACAGCCTCTTTGAATTTTGAAAGAATTGCTTTTCATCTGTTGTTTTGTGATTTCTCTTTGCAGAATCTCAGGAATTTTCACAGCCCCAGCTCTGTGGGCACCACTGGGAATGACTGCTGCCAATGGGAACAGACCATCTCACCGAACTCAACCACAGCGAAGACATGGATGCCCCACCTTTACGTTTCAGCTCCCATGCCAGGCACCACACCCACCTGTAGTCCAGAACCACAGCATCATGGGGACTCGGAAAAGCCCTCTACCAGCAAAGGGGAAACCAATAGGGAGAAAACAAAAGTGTTTGGAATTGTGAAGCAAAGCTGTCAAAGTGACGCGAATGATAAAGACTCATGGAGGAGGGGGCTAGTTGGACAGGATGTATTTCAGCTGGATGGTGAACTAGACATTGAACAAATAGAAAACAACTAGACTATCAAGTTCTAGGATGCATGAGCAGAAGAGATCTATAAAATTCTGCAGTTTGTTGCATTTTCTTTAGTGTTTTTAACAGTGCTGCAAAAGCACGTTATGTCAAACAACTTCAAATCTTAACATGTCTATACCTGAAAGTTGAATTTGCCAAATGAGAGTCAGACAGTCATGGTTCTGTGGGGGCAAACCCAAAGGGGATCGGACATAATTACTAGTTTTTAACCTACTCATTGTACTCCTGATATAATTGTCCAAGGCATTGAGTTTAAAGCTATGCTCAAGAGTGGCCCCTCTTCACATGTTTTTATACAAGCTTGATCGCAGTAGTTTTTTTAATATATATAAGCTGTTTCAATGCAGTGCGAATGATGTTTGTAATTCTGATCCAGTAATTGACACTTTCCTCACTCACCTCCCCCCGCCCCCCCTCCAAATCCTAACAGAGATGCCAACTTTCCAACCCAGAACTGTGATCTCAATGGATTGGAGCCACAAAAGCAATCTGTCACATGCTGTGCACTTGCATTCTTTTTTGTTTGATTTTTGTTTTCTTATACTGACATACTTTTTTAAAAATCTGCCTTAATGTTTAATTTGCTTCTTTTCTTCTTGCAACTAAACTTTGGTATTGTCCCACCTTGGCTAGTGCAGCTCTAGTTTTGACTGCTGTCAGTGTTTTCCAGCATGTTTGTGCTGCTAATTTCTGTACTGCATTGCTGCAGATACTTTATTCCCAGAATCGTTACAGTGTAGGAGGCGGCCATTTGGCCCATCGTGTCCATACCGGCTCTCCGAAAGAGCAGTTCACTCAGTTCCATTCCTCTGCCTTCTCCCTGTAAACCTGCACATTCTTCCTTTTCAGATAACTGTCTAATTCTCTTTTGAATGCTTCAATTACACAGCCTGAGTGTGTGGTGGAGGCAGGTTAATTCCAGACCTTAACCACTCTCTGCGTGAAAAAGTTTTTCCTCACGTCACTTTTGCTTCTCTTATCAAATACTTTAAATCTGTGCCCTCTCGTTCTCGATCCTTTCACGAGTGGGAACACTTTCTCTCTATCTACTCTGTCCAGACCCCTCATGATTTTGAATACCTCTATCAAGTCACCTCTCGGCCTTCTCTTCTCCAAGGAAAACAATCCAAACTTCTCCAATCTATTTTCATAACTGAAATTCCTCATCCTTGGAACCATTCTTGTGAATATTTTCTGTGCTCTCTCCAATGCCCTCACATCTTTCCTAAAGTGCGGCACCCAGAACTGGATGCAATACTCCAACTGAGGCCAAACTAATGTCTTATACAAGTTCAACATAACTTCCTTGCTCTTGTACTCTATGCCCCTATTTATGAAGCCCAGGATACTGTATGCTTTATTAACTACACTCAACCTGTCCTGCCACCTTCAGTGACTTATGCACATATACACCCAGGTCCCTCTGTTCCTGCACCCCCTCTAGAATTGTACCCTTTATTCTATAATGTCTCTCCATGTTCTTCCTACCAAAAATGAATCAGTTCACATTTCTCTGCATTGAATTTCATCTGCCACTTGCCTGCCCATTGCACCAATTTGTCTATGTCCTTTTGGAGTTCTACACTATCCTCTTCACAGTTCACAATGCTTCCAAGTTTTGTATCATCTGCAAACTTTGAAGTTGTGCCCTGTACACCAAGGTCTATGTCATTAATATATATCCATTTTCAGTGAGTGAAAAAGGAGCAAAACATGGGTTTCCCTGTGTTATGTTCACATTTGTTTGCAGTGTGACTCAGTGAATAGCTCTTTCAGTGAGTAACCAAAGATGCAATGAGTGGAGTGGCCTCCTTCCATGCTGTAAAATTCTGAGGATATATTCCCACTGGTATCTTTAAAAGGCCTATTGCTGGGCTCTTAGCAGCTTGACATGGGAGATGGTGACATGTATGACAGACAGGGAGAGATGGGAAATCACGTATTAACTTATTAATTGTGGTTCAAAATATAAGAATACTGTCTTCGAACCACAAATGCAGAGGAAGTTCATTAACTTCAGGTAAACCATACAGAAACTTATACAGATTGAAAATCTAGTTGTAAAGGAAACTATCCAGGAATCCTACCAAAATCAGGAGAATTGGCATCTCTGGCTTTAGACATCACCAGATTTCCAATTATCAGTGTGTGTGTCTACTGTAGTCTCAGGGTGTCCACAAATGGACTTGTAATATGAACATTTAAAAAAAGAAACAACTTTTTTTAAAATTTATATTAAAATTGTTCAGTAAGGACAAACATGTTTTCTACTGCAAGGATTATTTTCTTCTACTTGCGTGTAACAAATTATCTACAATCTCATTCTTTGCAATAAGCTTAAACGGGAATTAGTTACACAGGGTGTTCAACAGATAAAAACCAGTGCTGCTGGTTTCAGGTAGAACTTGAGAGGAATGATTATTGTAAGTGAGCTGGGAATGAGGCAGTGTAAGGAAAGGTTGCTCTTTTAAGTGTGACTTTCATTGTTTAGGTATTACAATTTCTGGAATATCAGGAATTCGAAGGAAAAAAGCAAGGAAGTCTGTGAAAGTATTGAATATTTTAAACTTTTTTTTCCAAATGTAGGCCAAGCAATATTTATGCCTATACAGTACTACCTGCATGTGCTTGGGAAACTGATGGTAGCACAATGCATTGTTTAATGTTGAAGGCCTTGCAACTCATGGAATGCTATCGAGTATGGGATGACTCAGAGTTGAGCCACAAAAGCCAGTGGCTAAATGTAGTTTTTCCAACCATGAGTAGCAGCAATAACGCAGCACTGCGTAACCTGTTTGCCTTACTTCAAAAGCTTACACAGTAAACGCTACAGTTATATGTGGCTAGTCTGGACATTTCAACTTGATATTAAGGAAACTTATGCTAGCAAATCTGGGTGCATACTCTATGAAAGACTGCTTACATGCGGTGAAAACATAGGCTACAATTGCTGAAATGAACTGGAGAACACTATTGTATTTCAGAATATGTGTAATGCAGTTGTTAAGTAGACACAAAGAAGTCTTTAAAGATCCAAGATGTGTTCTGAATCAATAAAGCTGATTCCTATGAAGAGACTGTCTTCAGCAAAACTGTATCACTTCCTGTTGTTTTACATAGGCTGTTCTCAACTTTCAATAAAAAGTGAAGCAAAAAGCTTAATTTTTTTTCCCTTCCTTATTTTGCTGCTATTGTATTCTCCAACATGTGTACATTTCCCATTCCCCTCTCTCAAACTGGGAGGAAGGAGGTAGGGTTTGGACCTCTCTTGCTATCCTTATCACCACAATTATTCATCAACTTACTTGAGTTTACACGGTGAGACTGGCTATATCACTGGTTATATATCACGTTCAATAGGATTGCAACTGCAGTAACTATCCTATTCATGCCCAATGCAACTAATGATACCCAGCAAAGTGAACTAACTCCATCTCACCAAGTGAGAAACTTTATTGGATTTACAGCAAGCAATTTTCTTTTGATTTTTTTTTTCAGGAATCTGAATAACTTGCTGTTTTATTTCAATTTAAGAGACGTAGAGAATTAAATTATGTCTTTGTGCTTTTTTAAAATTAGCTACTTTCTGGCTGTTCTTAACCTTTTATGGACCTGACGAGATGTAATCAGATGGTACTCTGCTCACATCTAATGTCTTTGCCCGTCTTCAAAGCTACAAGACTTCATTCAATTATATTTTTCTAGATCAATAAAACTCTGATAGCACAGGTGCATTTGTGAATTTCTGTAGCCTTGAGTCTAGTTGGTGTTTCTCCAACTGGAATAATTGGCAAGATTTATTTCTCAATTGCCAATATTAGAACGAATAGGCTGAAGGAACTGCTGCTTTCACCTTAAGTCTGAGTAAAGTGCAACTATGAATATATTCACGAGTTGACTACAACGTCAACAACTTGGAAAATGACCAGCTTTCCATGTGTCAATTTTAATAAATACATTGAATACAGATTAGGATCAGCCATATCACCTGCTGGTGATAGTTTAGCACTGATCAAAAAGGAGGGAACTGCACAACAGTTTGATATAAAAACAGAAAATGCTGGAAATGAACCAGGTTTGGTAGCATCTGTAGAGAGAGAGAAATTGAGTTAATGTTTCATGTCGATGACCTTTTATCAGAGCATTTTCTCTCTGATTTATGCTCCTCTTCATCTGTGGTGCAGTCGGTAGTGTTTTTGCCTGAATCAAAAGGTTGTGTTCAAGTCCCAGTCCAGAAACCTGAGCACAAAATCTAGGCTGATACCCCACAGCGATTCTGGGTGAGACGTTAAGAAGAGGTCTTAGACTGAGGCTCCTTCTGCTGTCTCATACAAACATACAAATTAGGAGCAGAAGTAGGTCACTCGGCCCTTCGAGCCTGCTCCGCCATTCAAATAAGATCAGGCGGAACTGGTTACTCCACATTCCCGATAACCTATCTACCTCTGCCTTAAAAACATTCAAAGACTCTGCTTCCACTACCTTTTGAAGAAAAGAGTTCCAAAGACTCACGACCCTCTGTGAGAAAAATTTCTCCTCATCTGTCTTAAATGGACAACCCCTTATTTTTAAATAGTGACCCCTAGTTCTAGGTTCTCCCACAAGAGGAAATATCCTTTTCACATCCACCCTGTCAAAAACCCTCAGGTTCTTGTATGTTTCAATCAAGTCGCCTCTTATGCATCTAAACTCCAGCAGATACAAGCCTAGCCTGTCCAACCTTTCCTCGTAAGACAACTCATCCATTCCAGTTATTAGTCTAGTAAACCTTCTCTGAACTGCTTCCAATGCATATACATCCTTAAATAAGGAGACCAATACTGTACACAGTACTCCAGATTTAGTTTCAGCAATGCTTTGTGTAACTGAAGCATAACCTCCCTACTCTTGTACTCTGTTCCCGTTGCAATAAATGATGACAATCTGTTAGCTTTCCTAATTACTTGCTGTACCTGCACACTAAGCGCTTATGATCCTGCATGAGGACACCCAGATCCCTCTGCATCTCAGAGCTCTGCAATCTCTCGCCATTTAGATAATCTGCTTTTTTATTCTTGCTGCCAAAATGGACAATTTCACATTTTTCCACATTATACCCATCTGCCAAATTTTTGCCAACTCACTTAACCTACCTATATCGCTTTGCAGTCTCCTTATGTCCTCTTCACAAGTTACTGTCCTCCCTATCTTTGTGGCATCAGCAAATTTAGCAACCATACAACCATACAAGCCCTCCACCTTTTCATAGCTTCCTAACTTCCTAAATGTCATGTACCCTTCAATATTGTGGTCCCAATGTATGTCATCCTGCAGCCATGTCTCTGTAATGGCTATCAGATCGTACTTATTTATTTCTATTTGCACTGTTTATCCGTTTTGCTTTGAATGCTACATGCATTCAGCTAAAGAGCCTTTAGTTTTGTTTATTATTTTTGTAACCTCCAGCCTTATCTGTTGATTTACTCTTAGATTTGTACACACTGTTCCTTCCTGTCACAGTCTGTTTATTATTTCCCATATTAATACCTTTCTCTCTTGCCTTGTTTCTACTCTTTGATTTACCATATCTTCCCAAATTTGATCCCTTGCCCCCTAACTATTAAACTATTTAGTTTAAAACCCTGTCTACTTCCCTAGTTATGCAGCTCGATAGAACACTGGCCCCAGCATGGTTCAGGTGTAGACCATCCCAACAGTACAGCCCCCACTTTCCCCAGTACTGGTCCCAGTGCCCCACGAACCAGAACCCACTTCTACCACACCAGTCTTTGAGCCATGCATTCCTTTCTCTAATCTTATTTACCCTATGTTAATTAGCACATGGCTCAGGTAATAATTCATAGATTTTTACCTTTGAGGTTCTGCTTCTTAATTTGGCGCCTAGTTCCTCAAACTTTCTATGCAGAATGTCTTTCCTTGTCCTGCCCATGTCATTGATACCAACAGGGACCACGATGACTGGATCCTCCCCCTCCCACTGTAAGTTCCTCTCCAGCCCTGAGCAGATGTCCCCGAACCCTGGCAGGCAACACAGCCGTCTGGACTCTCACTGTTTGCTGCAGAGAACAGTGTCAATCCCCTGAGCTATACTGTCCTCTACTACCAGTAAATTCTTTTTTGCTCCCCCCACTTGAATGGCTTCTTGTACGATGATGCCATGCTCAGTTTGCTCATCCACCCTGCAGCCCCCACTCTCATCCAAACAAGTTGAAAGAACCTCAAACCTATTGGACAATCGCAAAGGCTGAGGCTCCTGCACTCCTGACCTCTGGGTCCCCTTACCTACCTCAACTGCAGCCACACTCTCCTGTCCCTGACCACTGACCAAATCAGAAGACCCTATCCTAAGGGTTGTGACCACCTCCTAGTACAAAGTGTCCAGGTAACTTTCCCCCTCCCTGATGTATCGCAGTGTCTGCAGTTTGGGTTCCAGCTCAATAAATCTGAGCCGAAGTTCCACGAGCCGCAAGCACTTACTGCAGACTGGATCACACATGTCTCAGGTGGGTGTCAAATCTCCCATGGTGCTATTTTGTAGAAGAGTTGGAAAATCATCCCCAATGTCCTAGCCAATATTTAACCCCCAAATATCATCACTAAAACAGATAATCTGATCAGTAGCAAGCAAATTTATGGTAGCTTGTGTGCAAATTGGCTGCCATAGTTCCTACATTACAGCAGTGACTACAGTTCAAACTATTTAATTGGCTGTAAAGCACTTCAGAAGGTCCTGAGGTTGTGAAAGGTGCCACATAAATGCAAATCAATGTTTCTTTCGTGTCATGCATCATAACATCAGCAGGCAGGCCCTTTCTACGATATGTGATTGGAGTTGGGGAAGGAGTTAAATTTCTTTTATAACCAAAAACAGAAGAGAGCCTTTTTTCACATAATTAACAATCCTATATTCATTATGCTTCAAGGTCGCACGTTCCACAATTTTTTTTAGCTAGTTAGTTAGAGATACAGCACTGAAACAGGCCCTTCGGCCCACCGAGTCTGTGCCGACCATCAACCACCCATTTATACTAATCCTACACTAATCCCATATTCCTACCATGTCTCCAGCCCAGAAGAGATGTCCTTAACCTTGGCACCAGTTAGGCAACACAGCCTTCGGAACTCTGTCTTTTCTGCAGAGAACAGCATCTATTCCCCTAACTATGCTATCCCCTATTACTACTGCATTTCTCTTTTCAACCCTCACTTGAATGGCACTCTGAACCACGGTGCAGTGGTCAGTTTGCTCATCCTCCCTGCAGTCTGTGCCCTCGTCCACACTTGGAGCAAGAACCTCGTACCTATTGGATAAGAT
The DNA here is from genome assembly GCF_036365525.1 of Heterodontus francisci. NCBI lineage: Eukaryota > Metazoa > Chordata > Chondrichthyes > Heterodontiformes > Heterodontidae > Heterodontus > Heterodontus francisci. Next base: position 53,982,778 of record NC_090390.1, read on the forward strand.
CACTGGCTGAGGCTCCTCCAAAGCTAAATTCTGGATCCCCATACCTGCCTCACTCACAGTCACACCCTCCTATCCCTGACCACGGTTCAAATTTGATGTTAAGATGCTGCCTGACCTGCTCAGTATTTCCAGCATTTTCTGCTGGGATTTCATTATCTGAGGAGGTGCGAATGGAACTGAACACTGTGTAATCATCAGTGAACATCCCCACTTCTGACCTTACGATGGAGGGCAGGTCATTGAGGATGCAGCTGAAAATGGTTGGGCCTCGGACACTACCCTGAGGAACTCCTGCAGTGATGTCTTGGGACTGAGATGATTGACCTCCAACAACCACAGCCATCTTCTTTTGTGCTCGGTATGATTCCAACCAGCGGATTCCCACTGACTTGATTGAAAAGTGTAGCTGATAAGAATCATAAGAAATAAGAGCAGGAGGAGGCCATTCAGCCTATCGAGCCTGCCCCACCATTCAATATGATCATGGCTGATCTTCCACTTCAATGCCTTTTTCCCATACTAACCTCATATCCCCTTATATCATTTGTATTTAGAAATCTGTCAATCTCTGCTTTAAACATACTCAATGACTGAGCTTCCACAGCGCTGTTGGTAGAGAATTCCAAAGATTCACAATCCTCTAAGTAAAGAAATTTCTCATCATCTCTGTCCTAAGTGGCTTCCCCCTTATTTTGAAATTGTGTCCCCTGGTTCTAGACTCCCCAACCAGGGGAAACATCTTGGATGCCTCTACCCTGTCTATCCCTTTAAGTACTTTGTAGCTTTCAATGAGATCACCTCTCATTCTTCGAAACGCTAGAGAATACAGGCCCAGTTTCCCCAATCTCTCTTCATAGGACAGTCCCGCCATCCCGGGAACAAGTATTGTGAACCTTTGTTGCACTCCCTCTATGGCAATAATATCCTTCCTAAGGTAAGGGGACCAAAACTGCACACAATACTCCAGGTGTGGTCTAACCAAGGTTCTATACAATTGAAGCAAGACTTCACTACTCCTGTACTCAAATCCTCTTGCAATAAAGACTAACATACCATTAGCCTTCTTAATTGCTTGCTACACCTGCATGTTAGCTTTCAGTGACTTCTTGACAAGGACACCCAGGTCCCTTTGTACATCTACACTTTTTAATCTCTTACCATTTAAGAAATACTTTGCACATCTATTCCTCCTACCAAAGTGGATAACCTCACATTTTTCCACATTATATTCCATCTGCCACATTCTTGCCCACTCACCAAGTCTTTCCGAATCCCCTTGAAGCTACTTTGCATCTCATCATAACACACATTCCCACTTAGTTTTGCGTCATCCGCGAACTTGGAAATACTACATTTGGTCCCCACATCCAAATCATTGATATATATTGTGAACAGCGAAGGCCCAAGCACTGATTCCTGTGGTACCCCACCAGTCACAGCCTGCCAATGTGAGAATGACCCGTTTATTCCTACTCTCTGTTTTCTGCCTGTTAACCAATCCTTAATCAATGCCAGTATATTACCTCCTATCCCATGTGCTTTAATTTTGCTAACCAACCTCCTCTGGAGGATTTTATCAAAGGCCTTTTGAAATCCAAGTATATCACTCTGCTTCCCTGTATATCAAAAATCTGTCTAACACAGCTTTGAATATATTCAATGACCCAGCCTCCACTGCTCTCTGGGAAGAGAATACCAAAAATTAATGACCCTCTGAGAGAAGAAATTCCTCTTCATCTCTGTCTTAAATGGGAGGGCCCTTATTTTTAATCTATGCCCCCAGTTCTAGATTCCCCCACAAGGGGATGCATCCTTTCAGTATCTACCCTGTCAAGACCCCTCAGAATCTTATGTTTTAATAGGTTCACCTCTCATTCTTCTAAACTCTAATGAGTATAGGCCCAACCTGTTCAACCTTTCCTCATAGGAGAACCCCTTCATCCCAGGAATGAGTCTAGTGAAGCTTCTCTGAACTGCCTCCAATGTAGGTATATCCCTCCTTAAGTAAGGAAACCAATACTGTACACAGTACTCTAGATGTGGTGTCAGCAATGCCCTGTACAGTTGTAGCACGACTTCCCTATTTTTATACTCCATCCCCCTTGCAATAAAGGCCAACATTCCAATTGCCTTCCTAATTATCTTCTATACCTGCATGCTAATGTTTTATGATTCATGTACAAGACACCCAGATCCTTCTGTACCGCAGCATTTTGTACTGTTCATTTAAATAATATTTTGCTTTTCTATTCTTCCCGCCAAAGTGGATAACCTCACATTTTCCCACATCATACCCTATCTGCCAAATTTCTGCCCACTCACTTAACCTATCTTTATCCCTATGTAGACTCTGTATCCTGCTCACAACTTGCTTTCCTACATTTTTATGGTTACAGTACAATCAGTCCCTTCATCCAAGTTGAAAGATGTGGGAGCATTAGTAGAAAATACAAGGGTTTGAGAACATTGGTGGGAAGCATCAAAAGTTCTGGTCACACTGGGAGTTGGATCCCAAGATTTGGGATCAGTGTGAAAGAGGTCCAAATGTCTGAAAGAATAGAAATAGGTGCAGGAATATGGCAGCATTGTCATGGGGCACTGAATTTTCTCTTCATCCTCTTCTGCATCTCTGTTCTCTTTTCTTTCTTACCTTTCTCCATCCTCTTTGGGCCACAGAGGGTGGAATGGATTTGGCTAGGGCTGGAAGTTGGGCATTGCAGACCACAGGAGCAATTATAAGTGAGGGGATTAGGCCAGGGATGCACATCAGTGACACTAGAACATTATGGAAGTGTAAATCAGGATCTGGGAGGTTTAAAATCACAGGTAAGTTGTTTAGACTTGACTGGTAGGCATTGGAGATGGAAGAAGCATGACAGAAATAGCATAATAGAAAGAAATGATGGAAATAGATGTGGCAGGAAGGTGTTGTAGGATGTACAAAGAACAAAGAACAAAGAAAATTACAGCACAGGAACAGGCCCTTCGGCCCTCCAAGCCTACGCCGATCCAAATCCTCTATCTAAACTTGTCGCCTATTTTCTAAGGGTCTGTATCTCTTTACTTCCTGCCCATTCATGTATCTGTCTAGATACATCTTAAAAGACGCTATCGTGCCCGCGTCTACCACCTCCGCTGGCAATGCGTTCCATGCACCCACCACCCTCTGCGTAAAGAAATTTCCACGCATATGCCCCCTAAACTTTTCCCCTTTCACTTTGAACTCGTGTCCCCTTGTAATTGAATCCCCCATTCTGGGAAAAAGCTTCTTGCTATCCACTCTGTCTATACCTCTCATGATTTTGTACACCTCAATCAGGTCCCCCCTCAACCTCCGTCTTTCTAATGAAAATAATCCTAATCTACTCAACCTCTCTTCATAGCTAGCGCCCTCCATACCAGGCAACATCCTGGTGAATCTCCTCTGCACCCTCTCCAAAGCATCCACATCCTTTTGGTAATGCGGCGACCAGAACTGCACGCAGTATTCCAAATATGGCCGAACCAAAGTCCTATACAACTGTAACATGACCTGCCAACTCTTGTACTCAATACCCCGTCCGATGAAGGAAAGCATGCCGTATGCCTTCTTGACCACTCTATTGACCTGCGTTGCCACCTTCAGGGAACAATGGTCCTGAACACCCAAATCTCTCTGGACATCAATTTTCCCCAGGACTTTTCCATTGACTGTATAGTTCACTCTTGAATTGGATCTTCCAAAATGCATCACCTCGCATTTGCCCTGATTGAACTCCATCTGCCATTTCTCTGCCCAACTCTCCAGTCTATCTATATTCTGCTGTATTCTCTGACAGTCCCCTTCAGTATCTGCTACTCCACCAATCTTAGTGTCGTCTGCAAACTTGCTAATCAGACCACCTATACTTTCCTCCAAATCATTTATGTATATCACAAACAACAGTGGTCCCAGCACGGATCCCTGTGTAACACCACTGGTCACACGTCTCCATTTTGAGAAACTCCCTTCCACTACTACTCTCTGTCTCCTGTTGCCCAGCCAGTTCTTTATCCATCCAGCTAGTACACCTTGGACCCCATGCGCCTTCACTTTCTCCATCAGCCTACCATGGGGAACCTTATCAAACGCCTTACTGAAGTCCATGTATATGACATCTACAGCCCTTCCCTCATCAATCAACTTTGTCACTTCCTCAAAGAATTCTATTAAGTTGGTAAGACATGACCTTCCCTGCACAAAACCATGTTGCCTATCACTGATAAGCCCATTTTCTTCCAGATGGGAATAGATCCTATCCCTCAGTATCTTCTCCAGCAGCTTCCCTACCACTGACGTCAGGCTCACCGGTCTATAATTACCTGGATTATCCCTGCTACCCTTCTTAAACAAGGGGACAACATTAACAATTCTCCATTCCTCCGCGACCTCACCCGTGTTTAAGGATGTTGCAAAGATATCTGTTAAGGCCCCAACTAATTCCTCTCTCGCTTCCCACAGTAACCTGGGATAGATTCCATCCGGACCTGGGGACCTGTCCACCTTAATGCCTTTTAGAATACCCAACACTTCCTCCCTCCTTATGCCGACTTGACCTAGAGTAATCAAACATCTGTCCCTAACCTCAACATCCGTCATGTCCCTCTCCTCGGTGAATACCGATGCAAAGCACTCATTTAGAATCTCACCCATTTTCTCTGACTCCACGCATAACTTTCCTCCTTTGACCTTGAGTGGGCCAATCCTTTCTCTAGTTACCCTCTTGCTCCTTATATATGAATAAAAGGCTTTGGGATTTTCCTTAACCCTGTTTGCTAAAGATATTTCATGACCCCTTTTAGCCCTCTTAATTCCTCGTTTCAGATTGTGCCTACAATCCCGATATTCTTTCAAAGCTTCGTCTTTCTTCAGCCGCCTAGACCTTATGTATGCTTCCTTTTTCCTCTTAGCCAGTCTCACAATTTCACCTGTCATCCATGGTTCCCTGATCTTGCCATTTCTACCCTTCATTTTCACAGGAACATGTCTCTCCTGCACGCTAATCAACCTCTCTTTAAAAGCCTCCCACATATCAAATGTGGATTTACCTTCAAACAGCTGCTCCCAATCTACATTTCCCAGCTCCTGCCGAATTTTGGTATAGTTGGCCTTCCCCCAATTTAGCACTCTTCCTTTAGGACCACTCTCGTCTTTGTCCATGAGTATTCTAAAACTTACGGAATTGTGATCACTATTCCCAAAGTAGTCCCCTACTGAAATGTCAACCACCTGGCCTGGCTCATTTCCCAACACCAGGTCCAGTATGGCCCCTTCCAGAGTTGGACTATTTACATACTGCTCTAGAAAACCCTCCTGGATGCTCCTTACAAATTCTGCTCCATCTAGACCTCTAACATTAAGTGAATCCCAGTCAATGTTGGGAAAATTAAAATCTCCTATCACCACCACCCTGTTGCTCCTACAGCTTTCCATAATCTGTTTACATATTTGTACCTCTATCTCACGCTCGCTGTTGGGAGGCCTGTAGTACAGCCCCAACATTGTTACCGCACCCTTCCTATGTAAGTGTGCCATATACAGGAAGTAAGCATATACAAAAGATTTTGAACATGTAGATTATGTGCTAGTCCTTAAACAACCAGTCCCTTCCTGGTTACATTGAAACAGCCAGTTCATGGGAATTCAGAAGTTATGTTTTCTGTAAGCATAAAGAAATTATCAAAGCCTTTGTTTCTGACACAAGAACATTTGCTATCTTCAATGCACATGTATTTGATGTGTAACTGGTACTTTCATCTCAGCATCTACATCACAGTACAGTGGGTCGAAGTATCAAAGTTGTGTCACTCTTGCAGGGGAGAAAATATGCATCATAAATATTTTAGAAATATGTTTCAGAGGTACCACTAAACATGCAAATATATGCTAATTTCATGCAGTGTGAACTGCATTTTAAATATACCCTCTGTAATAATAAGTTATTAAGTTATTGTTGTCCTTCACTTTAGGCCCTACATATATCAGATTATTTCTCAACCAGACAGTGAGCAGATGATTTGTTCCCAGGAATTTCTCAGCTGCTTTATTAGGGCAGAATCTTCTTCTGATAGGTTATTTTCATGTGTTGGAACCATTTTCACGTCCCGACACCGTATGGGTCGGCAGTGCACCCTTTGACGCAATCTTCCGGGAGGCAACGGACTAATTGGCCACTTCCGCGTCCACCGTCAAATTAGGACAGTGGGCAGGTTTCTGAAGCTGCAGACCCAGTCGGGGGCCCGCAGCTTTGTATGACTGGCAGCCCCACTGGGAGAGGTTGGCACTGCTGGGCTGTTATAGGACTGCGAGGCCGCCTCAAAATGAAGGCGCTTCCGAAAACGAAGAGGCCCGAAACCAGTAGGGCCATTGGAGTGGAGGGGAAATCCCTCTGAAGGATTCATTTCGATGACTTAGGCAGCCTTCCATCCTCCAGGCCCCGTCATTGGGGTATGGAACCTCCAGCTCCGAAGGCCCCCTGGCTGCCGCTAGGAGGCCACCTCCATGGAGCTGCTGAGCTCCGCACTCAGTGGGGATCCACTCCGATGCTGCGAAGATCCTGGCGGAGTCTTCACTGTTTCCCCCCCCCCCCACCCCATTAAGCACTTAATTAGCTTAATTGGCTACCGGCTGCTGTTGGGCGGGTAGTCCCTGCCGCTGGTCACCTGGAGGAGGGAAAGGATGGAGCTGCCGATCCGATGCCATAATCTCCAAGTTTGCTCCTGGTTCAAACCCGCTTCCACAAGACTGGGAAGATTCCGCCCTTTAGTTTTCTCCCCTTACTTTCCTCCAGAAAAGCAGTTCTCCTCTGCTTAATGATTATTCTGAGTAGCTTGGCTGAACTTGGAAACTTACAAGATAGACCAACACATTCATTAGGCTTCCATGCTTGTTTCACGTCCTCTGAATACAGGAGTAACAGGGATTTCCAATGCCTGGAGTGGATTGGCAGTGAGATTGTGAAATGTAAGCAGCCATATTATACATAATTCTACATTCCAATAGGCATTTGCAGATTCACTGTTTGAGTAAAACAGCATTTGTTTTGTGTCAAGACTACTGACTGGGGCCTGACTCTGAAGTAATAATGTTCTTTCTTAGGCAAAGAATTTTGTTGGGCCACAAACACTCAAAACTCGAGTTGGAGGAGAAGATTGTAAGGTAGTGAAAGTCTGAATTGCATGTGTAAATTCAGCAAGTTTATAGATCACCTATTTACATGGTGAATTGAAGTGATATGACTCAAATAGGATCTAATCTGTTCAAAGTACAGTCTGATTACCATGGTAGTGAACTCAGGGACTGTACAGAAATTATATTCATATAGTTTACACCAAAAGGACATGGTGAATACTAGTACCCAGCCTCTTTTAAATCAATGCCATCGAGGTAAGTGGCAGAATAAGAACAAAAGCTATTAATTGGTTTGATTTGGGTCACACTTGTAATTAAGATTACCTCTTAACACAAAAAGGAGGCCATATGACTCAAAGGATTGTTCTGAATTTGAATATCATCTAAACAAAGATAATTTAACGTCTGAGATTCAATCTTATGGAATCCCACAGTCAGGGTCATAACTATCCTTACGGATAACATTCAGTCATTAAACAAATGCAGCTGGAGAATGATATGATGGCACCATTTGCTGGAGCACCAGCTGTGTAATGGGATAAAGTGAGTTTGCATTGATCATCCGTCACACACTGAGTTCCCAGCTCAGCTTCTCTATTATGACAGGATAGCAAGTGAAGGAGATCACAGAATCACAGAATAATAGTGACCGATAGATTTGCCTGACAGGTTTGCCTTGGTTGCTCATATATGGCCTAAAATGTGAGAAAACTGCTGACCCTATCAGCTTTAGCTTTAGCTCAGTGGTCAGTTCACAGCAATCAACTTAATTTGAAGTTCAAAAGTGCTTCACCATGACTGCTGACTGACATTATGGAGCCAAGGCAGGTGGATGGAAATAAGATACAGTTCAGTCATGATCTCACTGAATGGCAGAACAGCTTTCAGGGGCTGAATGGCCTATTCCTATTCCTATCCTGTTGCTGTCACATGTACAAGGGGAAAGTGATGAAAATATTTGCAGTATCAAACATGGCATTAGCCACCTACTTCTATGCAGATGCTCCAGAGTGTTGCTGATATCCCCTGTGGCAGCCTAAAGGGAGCAGAGACAAAGAAATTCAGGGTTGCAGTGACCTTGACTGTGACAGGCAATGCTGTGTTAGCTCTGCCAGGTATTTGCAGGTCTTACAGGGGGTGAGACAATGCTGTGGTAGCATCCCTAGAGATGTACTGTGTTATGACTGAGGCGGGAGCAACGCACTCTCAATTCAGTCCCATCACTCCACAGGTAGCAGAATATTATTAACTTTTTCCCACATGACTGGAAAACTGCAAAATTAAACACTCTAGTAACCCCCAGAATAAAACAGACCAAACCAGGTATCTTTAGACAACAACAAATTAACTATTTATTAAAACTAAATGAAAACTAAATCTTAAACACTATTAAGATAACTCTATGTCTAAAGACCTTATAACTTCTTATTTTATCCTAACTCCCTCATTCACACATATACACTGAAAAATCAAAGGTTAACCGATTTTTAAAAAATGAATGTCGTTTTAAAAATTAGCTGTTCTTAAGAATAAATAAATAACTGGGTTATAAATCCTTGTGGGTTACGTTCCTGATGGGTGAGATATCCTAGTGTAAAAAAAAAATCAAATGCCACAGGAAGTCTCCAGGTGGATTTGATGAAACAGTCCTTCAATAGATAGGCATTCAAAGCACTTCAGCTGCAGCAGACGCCAAACAGTTCTTTAAACAAGGAGTATAGCAATGGGTCCACTCAGATTTTAAAACTGACAGTCTCTCAGTTGAAACTTTACTGCGAATTCCAGAAAACACAATCAGTCAAGAGAGATTCAATCTTGAAGCAGAGACATCTTGGATTGGAAGTAAAGAAAAAGAATGTTGCTACCTCCATCAGTACAATGGTCTCTTCAAAGGGAATTCCTTAGGCAATTAACATGGCCTGTGACTCATTGTCGAATTTCTGCTGAGAGAAATAGACAGCTCCTTCTTCTAGTAAGTACGCTTTGCTGGTGTCTCTCAAAAACTGGTTTTAGCTGGTTTTTACACAGTCAAATTGAAAAATTATACTATGTGAGTTCCTCACTATCCTGCTGTTGCCTAGATAACAAGTGCAGCTGTGGCACACTGTTCTCAGAAATCTAAAACCTTTCTCTGTTTTAAAGGTGCACTGTTTTTAACAGAGTCTTAAAGGCACACTGTTTCAATCTGAGGAGAAAATAAATACAGTTCCGTGACAACTACTTGTCACACTCATTGGAAGTGCAGTGATGGAAATACAAAAATAAACTGGAGAGTTATAAAAAATAAAACAATTTAAAAGACTGGTGCATTTACCTTTAACAAGACGGAGGACTAAGTCACATAACATCCACCTTCTCCTGCACTGAAATACACATTCATATCTGCTAGAACTAAAACTCATTAACCCCATCTGCATTGAAATTTTAGACAGCTCATCACACATGGATGTGAGCTATTTATAAAAGTGAGCTAAAACAAAGGCACAAGCATACTCTCAGTCTCCAGCTACAAGCTACAATCACTACAATAATGTTTGAACATACCTCATCTTATCAAAATGGGCTGCAATCAGAAGTCATTGTATAGCCCCTCAGGAACCGAAAACCTTAAGTCACATGGGTGAAACTAACACTTAATGAGTTTACCTTTTAAGGTGAACCTGTTTTGGAGAACAAAGAGAATATCAGGACATCAGAAATCTCCAGCCACAGAGAGAACATCAAAAGTCATCTTCAATTCTGGCACAAGACTGAGAAAGAGAGAGATCAATTCTAGCAAAGACAGTTGAAGACTGCTGAGACAAGTTTGCAACCAACAACTCCTCTGCCTGTGAAAAGTGAACTGAGAAATACCAGCACCATCTTCAAACTGGCGTGTTAATTGCCAGAAGACTTCAACATCCCAGCAAATGCGAGACAACCAGCAAACAGGCCTGCAACTTTAAAAACTTACCTTCCAATAGGATCCCATGGGTTTTTCCTGAAAACAGCAGACTTTTGCATCTTGAAATCTTACCTTTTATCTTCCATCGATCTTTTGAGTGTGCATGTGAGAATGAATGCATGTGTGGGTGGTGTTGCAATCATTTCAGGTGATCATTGTTCAATAAATATTTAGTCTTTCGTTTCAAACCTATGAGAAAACCTGTCACTGTATGTTTATTTGGCAAACAAAGCACAGGGGCTGAAACACTAGCGTAACAAAAATCATCAAATGCAGTCAGTTGGGAGATGACAAGTGGAAGCCAACCACGCCATCACCCATCTGCCTGTAACATGCTTCTCAAAGAGCTCCAAGTATGTTGTGCTGGGCCTATACATTCTGTTAGGAGGGTAAGGATTCCTGCAAGCACACCTCCTTCTATTTGTTCATGATAGCAATGTATATAACCAAAATGTTTCCCAAACTTTCCAGTATTTTAGCTGAGAGCAGCTGAGGATTCCTTTAAACAAATAGCTGCTCCCCAACTTCTACCTCTCATAGTTTGTGGGGATGATGAATAGGCATCAGCAATGTGGGTAGAGAATAAAATGTCACTGGGAGTCTTGGCAAAATCATTTGACCTGATTTGGATATATTCATTAGGCCCCTTCCTGTTTCCAACAGGAGATTCAATCTGAGGGCCACCCGAGAAATCAGAAAGGGTGGACAACAACAATAATGTGCATTTATAGAGCACCTTTAACATAGTAAAACACCCCAAGGCCCTCCACAGGAGCAATATCAGATAATATTTGACACTGCACCACAAAATCTTGACCAAAGAGGTAGATTTTAAAGGAGTGTCTTAAAGGAGGAGAGAGGGATAGAGAACTGGAGAGGTTTAGGGAGAAAATTCCAGAGCTTAGGGCCTCAGCAGCTGACTGCATGGCTGTCAATGGTGGATTAAAGAAAATCGGGGATGGGCAAGAGACCAGAATTTCCTCGGTTTCTACCTAACAGTAACTTTCTGCTGCTCTCCCTCCCTCTCAAAATCCTTCCCACCAGTTCCGCTGCCCACCTACAATAAATTATAATGAAAATAAAACTCAACCTTTGTTTTCCTCACCTGTTAAATGATTTGACTGAAAATTCAATGTCTCTGTCCTGTCAGTCTCTGCCTGCAATAAATAATGTGAGTTTATTCATTTGTGATTCATTGCTGGTTATATGAAGAATGTAGCTAGTCCTTTGCATATGTTTCAAGCTTGGCAGCATAGTGACATCTGGGAATTATAGGGGCTGTGTTTCTTGGTCTCCTGCCTCTACCTTAATGCTGGACAGGCAAACATAGTTCAGGGAGCTACGTAAAGGGAACAAAGGCCCAATGCAACTAGTCCCCACTCTCTTTTTCCTGACCTTTTCACCCAGTGAATTGATGATCACTGAGGACAAAGGCCAGAAAATAGGCCCCATAGCTTAATACATTTGAAATAGGCTCTTATGGTACATGGTGGCCACTGCATCAAACCTCTGAATCTGGAGAGTCAGCTAAGACTGTGATTATTTCATGAACATTTTTAGGGACCTTTTAAAAATCATTTTGAACTGACTTACAGTGAGAAATGATTGGATTTTTTTTGAGTGCTGAATTGATTAAATATAACTTCCTCCTGAATTTGAGGTTTAGTGCTTTTCTCAGAATCTGCCCTGCTTTTTGGGCTCTTATCTCTTTCACTTGTTTTCTTACAGTTTTGATGCCAAAAATAAAATCTTGAAAAACATCTGAAAAGGGCTGTGTTGTAAAATCAGTAACAAAACTGACTTTAAAGACTCTTAAATAACTTTTGCTTGCTATGTAGTAAATTTTATTTTTATGGGTATACAATAGGGGTTTTTTTTGGAAAATACAAGCCATAGAATCATTACGGCATAGAAGGAGGCCATTTAGCCCATCGAGTCCATGCCAGCTGTCTGTAGAGTAATCTAGTCAGTTCCATTCCCCGGCTCTATTCCCATAGCCCTGCAAATATTCACCCTCAAGTGCCCATCCAATTTCCTTTTGAAATCATTCATCGTCTCTGCTTCCACCACCCTCGTAGGCAGGAGTTCCAGGTCATTACCACTCACTGCGTTAAAAAGTTCATTCCTCATATCACCACCACCCCCTCCCCTGCCCCCGCATCTCTTGCCCAAAACCTTAAATCTGTGTCCTTTTAGTACTTGTATCATCAGCTAATGGGAACAACTTTTCTTTGTCTAAACCTGTCATAATCTTATACACCTCTTATCAACTCTCTCCTCAACCTCCTTTGCTCCAAGGTGAACAACCCCAGCTTCTGCAACCTAACCCTGTAGCTAAATTCCCTCATCCCTGGAATCATTCTGGTAAATCTCCTCTGTGCCCTATCAAGGACCTTCACATCCTCCTGAACTGTGATGACCAGAATTGGACGCAACATTCCACTTGTGGCCTGACCAGAGCTTCATAAAGGTCCATTGTAAATTCTCTGCTTTTGTACTCAATACCTCAATTTATGAAGCCGAAGATCCAATATGCTTTGCTAACTACTCTCTCAATATGTCCTGCTAACTTCAAAGATCTATGCTCATGAACCTGTCTGTCCCTGCACCATGAACTGTGCCATTTAGTCTATATTGCCTCTCCCTATGCCTTCTGCCTAAAATGCATTACCTCACACTTCTCTGTATTAAATTCCATCTGCCACTTTTCTGCCCATTTTGCCAGCCTATCTATATCCTGTTGCAGTTGATTGGTATCATTCTTACTGTTTGCTACACCTCCAAATTTGGTATCATTGGCAAATTTTGAAATTTTACTCTGCATTCCAGTATCCAAGTTATTGATCAGATATTGAATCTCATGATCGGTTTGATCAATTAATGAATACAGAGTGGTTTGATCAGTTAATGAACAGAGAAAGTAGTTTAATCGGTTAATGAATATAGTGATTGGTTCGAACAGTTAATGAATATAGAGTTTCATCACAAAAGCAGCCAATCAGAAAATACATTACAGAAATGAATCTGAGATCCAATTGGTTGAAGGAACAGTGGTCTCTGGGATTCATTCAGCAAAGTTACCGATTTAAGCAAATGGTCTCTGGTCCTGGAATCTGATTTGTCAAAGGGACTATATAATATTAAATAAAAACAAGAAATGCCAGAAATACCCAGCAGGTCTGGCAGCATCTGTGGAGAGAGAAGCAGAGTTAATGTTTCAGGTCAGTGACCCTTCTTCAGAACTGACCTGAAACGTTAACTCTGCTTCTCTCCCCACAGATGCTGCCAGACCTGCTGAGTATTTCAAGCATTTCTTGTTTTTATTCCGGATTTCCAGCATCTGCAGTATTTTGCTTTTATTTTAGACCATATAATATTATTCATTGCATTCAAACAGACAAAATCTTCTAATAATATAAATGTTCCCATATTTTTAGTTACTTTATTTTCTCTGTGGGGGTTTCCCTGCCCCCTAAAATTATATGCAATTTTGTTAGAGAATGGGCAGGCGACCCTTTCCCAGCTCACGGCCCTGTTCTTACACTGGAAGGGATAGCTGGGAGCTATGAGAGAGTGACGAGAGCAGACTTATACTTCAACTTCCACTCCATGACTGTGTGGAAACGTTTTAGTTCCACTGAGCACTTGCCCAGCAGGCCAGCTGAGCAATGAACTCACTCTGTGAAGAATCATAAGTGCACCTTTCATTCTGCCACTCAATGGTATAACACAGCACAGCATGCAAAAGCATTACACCACCAGACTGTCGACAAACCTTGATCCACTACTTTTAGAAGTATTGAGAGTTATCCAAAAAGAACAGAAAAAAATTGCTACGACACTAATTCATGTCCACGGTTCATAAGAAATTGTTGTCACCTATGCTAATTGTAGGTCAGATTCTTTTGGGCCTCCTTATCTCGAGAGACAATGGATACGCGCCTGGAGGTGGTCAGTGGTTTGTGAAGCAGCGCCTGGAGTGGCTATAAAGGCCAATTCTGGAGTGACAGGCTCTTCCACAGGTGCTGCAGAGAAATTTGTTTGTTGGGGCTGTTGCACAGTTGGCTCTCCCCTTGCGCCTCTGTCTTTTTTCCTGCCAACTACTAAGTCTCTTCGACTCGCCACAATTTAGCCCTGTCTTTATGGCTGCCCGCCAGCTCTGGCGAATGCTGGCAACTGACTCCCACGACTTGTGATCAATGTCACACGATTTCATGTCGCGTTTGCAGACGTCTTTATAACGGAGACATGGACGGCCGGTGGGTCTGATACCAGTGGCGAGCTCGCTGTACAATGTGTCTTTGGGGATCCTGCCATCTTCCATGCGGCTCACATGGCCAAGCCATCTCAAGCGCCGCTGACTCAGTAGTGTGTATAAGCTGGGGATGTTGGCCGCTTCAAGGACTTCTGTGTTGGAGATATAGTCCTGCCACCTGATGCCAAGTATTCTCCGAAGGCAGCGAAGATGGAATGAATTGAGACGTCGCTCTTGGCTGGCATACGTTGTCCAGGCCTCGCTGCCGTAGAGCAAGGTACTGAGGACACAGGCCTGATACACTCGGACTTTTGTGTTCCGTGTCAGTGCGCCATTTTCCCACACTCTCTTGGCCAGTCTGAACATAGCAGTGGAAGCCTTACCCATGCGCTTGTTGATTTCTGCATCTAGAGACAGGTTACTGGTGATAGTTGAGCCTAGGTAGGTGAACTCTTGAACCACTTCCAGAGCGTGGTCGCCAATATTGATGGATGGAGCATTTCTGACATCCTGCCCCATGATGTTCGTTTTCTTGAGGCTGATGGTTAGGCCAAATTCATTGCAGGCAGACGCAAACCTGTCGATGAGACTCTGCAGGCATTCTTCAGTGTGAGATGTTAAAGCAGCATCGTCAGCAAAGAGGAGTTCTCTGATGAGGACTTTCCGTACTTTGGACTTCGCTCTTAGACGGGCAAGGTTGAACAACCTGCCCCCTGATCTTGTGTGGAGGAAAATTCCTTCTTCAGAGGATTTGAACGCATGTGAAAGCAGCAGGGAGAAGAAAATCCCAAAAAGTGTGGGTGCGAGAACACAGCCCTGTTTCACACCACTCAGGATAGGAAAGGGCTCTGATGAGGAGCCACCATGTTGAATTGTGCCTTTCATATTGTCATGGAATGAGGTGATGATACTTAGTAGCTTTGGTGGACATCCGATCTTTTCTAGTAGTCTGAAGAGACCACGTCTGCTGACGAGGTCAAAGGCTTTGGTGAGATCAATGAAAGCAATGTAGAGGGGCATCTGTTGTTCACGGCATTTCTCCTGTATCTGACGAAGGGAGAACAGCATGTCAATAGTCGATCTCTCTGCACGAAAGCCACACTGTGCCTCAGGGTAGACGCGCTCGGCCAGCTTCTGGAGCCTGTTCAGAGCGACTCGAGCAAAGACTTTCCCCACTATGCTGAGCAGGGAGATTCCACGGTAGTTGTTGCAGTCACTGCGGTCACCTTTGTTTTTATAGAGGGTGATGATGTTGGCATCGCGCATGTCCTGGGGTACTGCTCCCTCGTCCCAGCACAGGCATAGCAGTTCATGTAGTGCTGAGAGTATAGCAGGCTTGGCACTCTTGATTATTTCAGGGGTAATGCTGTCCTTCCCAGGGGCTTTTCCGCTGGCTAGGGAATCAATGGCATCACTGAGTTCCGATTTGGTTGGCTGTATGTCCAGCTCATCCATGACTGGTAGAGGCTGGGCTGCATTGAGGGCAGTCTCAGTGACAGCATTCTCCCTGGAGTACAGTTCTAGGTAGTGCTCAACCCAGCGGTCCATCTGTTTGCGTTGGTCAGTGATTATGTCCCCCGATTTAGATTTGAGGGGGGTGATCTTCTTGATGGTTGGCCCAAGAGCTCTCTTCATGCCATCATACATTCCTCTGATGTTTCCGGTGTCTGAGGCCAGCTGAATATGGCTGCATAGGTGTTGCCAGTAGTCGTTTGCGCAACGCCTAGCTGTTCTTTGTGCAGTACTTCTGGCTGCTTTAAGTGCTGCGGATGTTAAATCGCTGGGGGCTTTCTTGTAGTTCAAAAGTGCAATGCGCTTAGCGGCTATGACAGGTTCCAGCTCTTCATTATGAGATTGAAACCAGTCTGCATTTCTCTTCGCACTTTTGCCGTAGGTGGTCAAAGCTGACTCATAGATGGCGTCTCTGATGTGGGCCCACTTGGTCTCAGCATCCCCTGTGGGAGTGTTTTGAAGGGCTGTTACAAGTGAATTTAGAAATTTTTGTAACAGCTGTGGGTGAGAAATTCTGCTCGTGTTGATGCGCGGGTGGCCCTTCTGCTTGGAATGATGCAACTTCTTTGGTCTGAGTCTAACCTTGCTGCACACCAGGGAGTGGTCGGTGTCGCAGTCCGCACTGTGGAAGCTGCGTGTGATTTGAACACTGTTTAAGGCGGCTCGCCTTGTGACAATGAGGTCTAGCTGGTGCCAACGACGTGATCTTGGGTGCCTCCATGAAACCTGGTGACAGGGTTTAGTGTGAAAGAACGAGTTGGTGATGCAGAGGTTATGATAGGTACACAACTCAAGCAGTCTCTGCCCGTTCTCATTCATCCTTCCAATGCCATAGCGCCCAAGGCAGGAGGGCCATGAGTCATGGTCGGCCCCAACCCTGGCATTAAAGTCCCCCAGCAGGAATAGGTGTTCGGTGTTGGGGATGCTGCTAATGATGTCATGGAGTTGTTCATAGAACTGGTCTTTAGCTTCAGGTGCGGAACAGAGTGTTGGAGCATAGATGCTGAGTAGGTGTACTGGACCAGAGGTGGTGAGCAGTCGGATGGACAGTATGCGTTCCGAGCCATTTGAGGGAGGCTCTATCATGCTGAGCAAGGAGTTTCTGATGGCGAAGCCCACTCCATGCTGTCTTGGTTCTTCAGGATCCCTGCCCTGCCAGAAGAAGGTGTAGTCTTGCTCTGCTAGAGAGCCACTCGCGGGGAGGCGAGTCTCCTGAAGTGCTGCAATGTCCACATTGAGTCTACTGAGCTCGTTGTTAATGATGGCGGTCTTCCGAGAATCGTTGATTTGTGTAAGGTCTTCCGACAGGCCAGGACACATAGTTCTGACGTTCCAGCTTGCAAAGCGAAGGGCTGGTACCTTCTTTCCTTTTTTCATGTTGTTTGGTGCGGTGTATCAGTCCACCTTTCGGGCAATGACCCTGAGCTCCAAGCACCCATTGAAGCAGGCAGACTGTGGCGGGACAGAACCTTATTGACCGGGGGCTGCCCGGTTTGAGGCGGGCGGTAGCTGTCCAGTGAGGTGCAATGACCTCTCCCACCGACAAAGGCAACCCGTGGCGCCCAGTTTCTACGCCAATTTATCTGGACTTATAACCCGTAACTGCTGCCTTCCGTGTTGTTTCAGTCGCTGTGAGGCAACTATGGAGTGACCTCTCCATGGCGCATGCCTGGGCAAATTTATGGAGGTTGATACTTCTGCAATATAGCTTATAAACTTAAGGCAAAGGATTGGAAAGTGGGTTTAAAATCTTATATGTATCAAGTGGTCTTTGATGCAAATAGGTTTTCATTTAATTGTATCCAAAGGTACAGTTTCTAAATGTCAGCTACTTGGCAGCTGATCTAGGTGTGTCCATGACAACTCTCTGTCTCTCCATGCAGAGAAAGCTCTTGACAGAGTAGAGTGGAAATATTTGTTCCACGCTAACTGTAGATTTGGTCTTGGTCTTTCCATCATAAAAGGGAATCTATCATATTTTTCACTTTTCAATTACACAGAAGGAAGCTACGGAATCCAACATTACCCTCAATTGTCCAAAAATGAGATCGACGGGTAACAGTGGGATCAAGGGATTATATTGTAGGTGAGACTACTTTACTTTTTGTTTCTAATAACTGGCTCAGAGTTCTGTATCTTTTAAGTCTCCTCTGCACTCGATGTATTGAATTCATTGGACAAAATCTGAGCTGATGCATCTTAATTCCTATCTCTTCAGCCTTAGTTAATCATTTATCTATTGCATAGGGCAATGAATTAATGAGATGTCATCGTACATTGCTTCTTCTGGACCTAAGCTATAATCCAGATCAATTTCTGGAGCAAAGAGGAACAGGAAAGATGGTATTTTGGTTTTAACTCTAAAGCTTAGTGGTTCAATATCGAATGTATAAACATTGTCAAGCTTTCTGAAGTTCATGATATATTTATTAAATATGCTACAGAAATCCCTATTTATATGGCTCAGTGAATTTATTTGTGAGTTGTTGAGCTGTACAGATTAGAAGAGTTCCATGTTTGATTCTTGGTCTGTGCTGAGTTAACTGATTTCAGCCAGCGTGGGGTTAAGGGCAACATAATTGCCCTCAGCACCCCTAGGTTAGCAAAGAGAAAACTGGCCAGAGATTCTGCTCATGATATTACCTAGTGATTCCAACTGAAAGTGCACATATGTGAATCTTGGATGAAGATAGGATCAGGTTTGCATGTGATGCCTCTTGCAGTTGATTAGCTTGCCAGCACTCACCAATCAAGGAGTCAGCATCTTCAGGAGAGGAGACAAATTTGGTACAGAAAATTTGTGAGCAGAACTGAAAAAAAGACAGCTGTTCAGTTGTGAAAACAAGAGACCACATTTTAAATTGGATGCTGCCTAAAGATAGAAGTTGCTTACAGTACCCAGTTTAGATGGTTATCATTTGACATTTCCAACCCAACAAATGGTTCTGTGGTTACAACCAACCCACAGCCTCTTACATACATGGGAACATAGGCTTCTGCTGGTTAAAACACATTGGGGTAAAGTTTCCGCTCGTTTACGTCAGTAATATAAGTGTAATCTAGACAGAAACAGCCAAACCAGAGCAAAAGATCATGAATTTTAAAGGTGAGTTACTCCCAAAACCACTTATATTCATGTTTTCCATGTTCTTTTATGCCAGTTCAAGATTCAATTTGCACAGAACTGGCCAGGCTCCCAGTTCGAAATTGCAAGATTCTGCCAATTGCAATGGTTCGGGAAGGCCCTTCAAATTACATTCACTTTCTTAATCAAGTTACTCACAGGTGGAGGAAAAATGCTTATTTTTCCTGATAAATCCATTTTCAGCTGCATTAATAAAACTGTACCAGGTTACTACTCTTAAATACATCAAGGAATACTTTTCAATGTAAAGGGAAATAAATAACAACCACATTCTCCTACACAGCCTTAACGCACTGGCTCATTGAAGATTTTACCTTTGTGATTTTGCAAATAGATTTTCAGGGGCAACTTGAATTGTAACCTAACCAGCTCAATTTTGAGTGCAATTTCTCAATTGCATCCAAAAGCAGTAACTCTAGCCCGCTCTCTTCCTCTCGGTCATGAGGAGTGCCATGTGGTGCAATCTAGTCTCAAAATTAACAAAGGTGGGAAATTAGTTTTCGGATAGCAGGAGGTAGGTTTGTTCCCCAAGTTTTAAGTCCATAAATAGATCACATTGTTTTGAGAATGAAACTAAGCTCAATTATTTTCATACATTGATGAACATTTTATATCTTCTAATCTAAATTATCAACACTATTGTATAAATGGAAGGATTATTGTGAGCACCCAGGTTTACTGACTGGAATATTACAGAAGAAATATGGTTGGACCAGAATACACAAACCTGTGGAAACAAAAATTTGTTTAAGATAACGTTGATTCTGTCGAGTGTCTGGAGCACTGATGCGGCAGATTTAACATATCTGTGTTGATATTGTAAATCAGATGTGACCACTGCAAATCAGGCACATTTATCATCATGCTCTGTGATTAGTATTTGTTTTTAAATGATTATGTCAAGCTTTGCTGATTTTCAGACCCATTGTTTGCCATAGGTGATCTATTGCGTAGGTTTTCAAACTGGGGTCCTCTCTGATCTTAGTAGGTTTGTTCCCACAAAGCTTCCAGTGAAACTGAATAATGGCGGACCCCTGAGGGAAGTGCTGCCAAAATGGAAAGTGTTGCAGAATGTAAAAGGTGGTGAATGTAAAAGACATCTTTTACATTCTGCAGGTCTTCTGGGTTCTGGGCTATCCAGCGACGCATCTGTTCCACTTGTCTCCTCAACAGAAAATATGTTGCACCTCTCCATAACCATCCATGTAGGGCGAAAATACACTAAGACAGGATCAGATGGAGGAATTGAGAAAAATGAATGAGAATCAGTAGCAGAGTCAGAGACAGAGTAAAACGGCAGTGAGCGAAGCAAGAGACTTTTTCTTTAATGTTCCAGTCAGTTATGAAAAGCTCGTTGCTCACAGTAACTCTTCCATTTATACAATAGTATTAATATTTTGCAACAGAAGATATAAAATGTTCATCAATACCCTACATGTATTGAGGATGATTGAGTTTAGTTCCATTCTCAAAACAATGCGACCTATTTATGGACTTAAACCTTGGGGAGCAAACCAATCTCCTGTCATCCTAAAACCATCAATCAAGATCAATGGCGAAATCCTGGAAAATGTAGGCCATTTTCCATATCTGGGAAGACTCCTCTCGTAAAGGCAGATATAGATGACGAGGTTCATCATTGTCTCCAACGTGCCAGCTCAGCCTTTGTCGGATTGAGGGAGAAAGTATTTGAGGATCAGGATCTCAAACTTGAGGCTAAGATCATGGCCGCAGTGATCCCTTCTCTCCTATATGCTTCAGAGACTTGGACAATTTGCAGCAGGCACCTCAAAGCACTGGAGAAGTAGCACCAAAGGTCCCTCTGCAAAATTCTCCAAATCCAGAGGCAAGAAAGGTGCCCAACAACAGCTTCCTCTCCCAAGGCAAGCTAATCACCCACAACCAGCTCCGCTGGGCAGACATGTTAGTCGTATGCCTGACACCAGACTCCTGAAGCAGCTGCTCTACTCAGAACTTGATCGCGGCAGGAGACTCAAGGGGAACAGTGAAAACGCTTCAGAGATGTCCTCAAAGCATCCCTGAAGAGATCAAACCTCCCTGTCAATGCGTGGGATTCCCTGGCTCATGACCAACCCAGATGGAGAAAGCTCATTCGGGAAGGCATCGTACACCTCGAGAGGCATCATTGGGTACATGTGGAGGCGAAGTCAAGGTGTTGGGGGGAGCACACAAACCTCCAAACTACTTATCTACCTGACCCTTCAAGCACCACCTGCCCCTCATGTGTCAGAGTGTGCAGATTAGATTAGATTTTAGATTAGATTAAATTAGAGATACAGCACTGAAACAGGCCCTTCGGCCCACCGAGTCTGTGCCGAACATCAACCACCCATTTATACTAATCCTACACTAATCCCATATTCCTACCAAACATCCCCACCTGTCCCTATATTTCCCTACCACCTACCTATACTAGTGACAATTTATAATGGCCAATTTACCTATCAACCTGCAAGTCTTTTGGCTTGTGGGAGGAAACTGGAGCACCCAGAGAAAACCCACGCAGACACAGGGAGAACTTGCAAACTCCACACAGGCAGTACCCGGAATCGAACCCAGGTCCCTGGAGCTGTGAGGCTGCGGTGCTAACCACTGCGCCACTGTGCCGCCCACACAATGTGATCACACATTGGACTTATCAGCCATCTCAGAACCCATTGAACCAGAGTGGAAGCAAGTCATCCTCGATCCTGAGGGACAGCCTAAGAAGAAGAAAAGAAAAGACTTTCACATCCTTGTGAGCAAAATGGCTGCAGCAATGTTCTACCTAGCCACAGCAGTGAGCAGGTCAAATAGCATTGGATACTCCCCCGAGTTCACAAATATTTCCAATGGTCCTGCAGCATCCTTCTTCTCAGCCGTCGACCCTGTCTCAATGGCGATTGAGACACATCTTCCCTTCTTCCAATTCACCCAGGTCCCTGACCTGTCAGACTCAGCTGGCAAGATGAGCAGGTGTTAGCAGTCCAGCGGCACACCTGTCCCCATGCCGGTGTCTACGATTGGCGTTGAGGCTGCGCTCGCAGATGAGGAGCAAGGAAGGGTGCACTGGTCTCCACTCTCCCCCACTGGAGCACCTTCATGCTGCCAGGTGAGGTTGGATGTAATATGTTGCACAGTACATTCACCTGTGCCAATGCACTACTGTGTTAGCTGTGGCTCAGTAGGTAGCACTCTCTCCCCTGAATCGGAAGCTTGTGGCTATGAGAGGGATAATGGTGAAAGGGATCATGCAAGTAGGGGCTCCACTCAAATCACTTCCATGTCTTATCCACTAACCACCTCAGTCAGTAGTCCACATGCTGCCTCGTCTCCCGATGTCAGAGTTTGCCACTGCACAGGTGCCAGTGGAGCAGTCTTTGGCGGGGCCTCACAGGCTCCAAAACCCAGAGGATGTAGGGCGTGAGCATCTTTACAACACTAATCTATTCCTTTACCCATTCCAGGCTCACTACTAAGCATATGTTTATACTAAGCATATTACTAATTTTTAACATCTCTTCCTAAATTCCCTCCAGGGCCACTCCACCCCTCATTCTCCTGCTAGTCCTCCTCCTCCGTATCTTCCTGCTCTTAACTCACGCTCAGTACCCTGTCCTCTCATCTCCTTTGGACCTGTGGGAAGGAAAGGCAACAGGTTAGAATGGTGCAATATGTCCATCCTTAGATGCTGTTTTGGGGAGATGGCTGCCCAGGGACAAAACAAAAGGCTGCTTAATTCACCTTGTGGCACACAGACACTGGCAATATCAGTGCTCCCCACAAATGAGGGACTATGGTATCGCACAATAATAGATATTTCCAGCACAGATAAAGGTAATTCAGCCCATCATGCCTGTGCTGGCTCTTTGAAAGGCTATCCTACTCCCCTGTTCTTTCCCAATGGCTGGCAAATTTCTTGTTTTCAAGTATATATCCAGTTCCCTTTTGAAATTTACTATTGAACCTGGTCTACAATTCTCAGACTGTGCACAACATTGTAACAACTTGCTGTCTGTACTTTCACTAATTATCTTAAATCTATGTCCTCCGTTTATGCCCCTCCTGACAGTGGAAACAGTTTCTCCTAAACCTTTAATAATTTTTCACAGCACTATTGAATCTCCCTTTAACATTCTCTGCTCTAAGAGGAACAATGCCAACTTCTCTCGTCTCTCCACATAACTGAAGTCGCTCATCCCTGCAGCTAGCATCCCTCACCTCATGCACTGTCAGTGCTTTAAGGATGCCAGACTCCCCTTTACTTTATGAAGTGAGAAAAGACTAAAGGAAAGGTGCCCAGCACTTTGACTGGATGTGCACCAGGTGCAGGCATTAAAGTGCCAGCTTGCTTAGGGATTCTGTTACTCATTTGCTGTTTTCTGAACAGACTTTGCAGGCATTATAATATGTCCTTGAGTGCTGACCTGAAGCTGCAGAATTCATCTGCAGCCCACTTTGAAAAGCCTGTCTCCCCCAGCAACAGATCTAGAGGTTTGTCAACACTGAGTTTGAACGCGATTACACGAATACATTGAAGCCTGAAAGCAGTTGCCCTCCCCCTCTCAAATTCCTGCATTTAAAGGTTCATGTATCTTCTGGTGACTGATCAAGTATTGAGAACTAAGTTGTGTCTCACAACATTGGAGATCTTAAACATTTCAAACAACATGAAACAAGACTGCATCATGCTGGAAACACAAAGGAGAAACAGGCTACAACTGTAAAGACTGGAAATCTATAGCCTCCTGATATTTTAAAAATCCTTTTTAAGAGCATGCCGAGTTTCTTACCTTGCTCAGCCTGTTCAGGCCATTGTACTTTTTGTGGCACGGGCCCCCGACACACAGTGTCAGTGAGGGCTGCTGCTTCCTCCTTCCACACTGCCCTTCCAGTCTCACTGCCCCCATTCCATCCCCAGCAGGCATTCTTAGTACTGTAAGCGTGAGGGCTTGCCCCGGTACCCAAACGAGCGATCTTTATTTATAAGCATGCAGGGAGAAGTCCTACTCTCACGAATGATTGCAGGGGTTCTGCTCATACATTGTTCCAGTAGTCATTTTATACAGTTTTACAGAAGGTTTACTTGATAAACTGTTTCTTGATTACATCATCTCCCATCTATTGCCTTCCCTGATCTCATCCTGCCTTGGTTATATTATTCACCTTGTCAACCTCTTGATTATCCTATTCATAAGATTCTTAGGCTATTCATAGGATTCGGGTGTTTCTCTCCTGAGCTTGTTACCTTCTGATTAGGTATTCATATAATTTGGGTGTCTCCCTCCTAGCCTCATGACCTTCTGATTAGATATTCATATAATTCATGTGTCTAGCAGGCAAGCTTTCTCAAGTTACAGGGACCTATGTTACGCCAAGTATCCCATGGTTCTCTACGCCAGTCTCCCCTACAGAAGAGACGATGTAATTAAGAAATAGCTTATCAAGTAAACCTCCTGTAAAACTGTATAAAATGACTACTGAAACAATGTACTAGCAGAACCCCTACAATCATTCATGAGAGTAGGACTTCTCCTTGCATGCTCGTTCGTACAAGATCTCCGACTCTCGAGGCATTTTTGGGTACCGGGGCAAGCCCTCACCCTTACATTTGGCGTAGTAGGCTGGATACACCACATCGGGACCACGACAGTGAGGAGACCAATCACCTATAGTTAGGAAAGGTCTACCTCACAGTCACGGAACTGGTACTTTAAGTGGGTATCAAAGAACCAACGCCCGGGGACTCGAGTGCCGAGTGATCAAAGCGTGCGCCAGGGTAGTCGGTCATGAGTTGAGAAAACCAGGCAGAGAGCTGCGCTGAGAAAGTCGCAACACAAAGCCACATAGTAGGTGAAGCCGCGCAGGGGATTTAGAGGTATCCCCTAGGCCGTTACCGCGCAGGACATCGCGCTGAGAGAGACCGCAAGGCAGGCCTTCACAAGAGGTCGAGTTGTGCGGGGGATTTAGAGGATATCCTGTAGGTCCATAGACCGCATAGGGGATTTAAAGGGCATCCCCACAGGTCAATACCATCCAGGGGATTTAAAGGATATCCCGCAGGTCAATACCACTCGGGCAGACCACATTCTGACAGAATGACCAATAGTGCAGAAGGCCTAGATTGGGGACCAGGTTGGTGGGGGTGGGTGGTGGGGGGGAGGGGGGGGGGTTGTTCCCTTACCAGGTTTATAGCAGATAAATGTGAAAATTTGACCAGTAAAATGAAAAAAGGTGGGTGGAAATCTAATGACTCCCCAGAAGTACAAAGAGCATGGTGGAAGGGCCAAAAGAAAGGTCGGAAGGATAAGGCAATTAGGGCCAGAATCAATTCTTATATGGGACTCTGCCGGTGAGTCTACAAACATTTTCAAAAGCAGAAACAAATTAACCGTCAGTCCAGAGATAGAAACAATTTTCAGGAAAAGATTGGTAGAAATTACATTGGCAGTACCACAGTAATCTAAAATGCTGTTAAAGGACAAAAGAAGAAAAATTTGTGTGTGTGTGTGTGTGTGTGTAAGTCTATGTTGGTGTTTGGTCTCTTTGTGTGTTCAGAAATTGTTGAATGGTAAACGTGAATGTGTGTGAAGCGTCTGAGTGAAATTGTATTAAATTGGTGTATGTTAAAAGAAGAAGCTAGAAGAAGCTACGATAAAGAAGAGTGTTTAAGTTATTAGAGAGCTTTGCTTTCTAACTTGCTTTGCTTGGTGGTAGTGAAATTTATAGGGTGGGTCCGGGTTGTACAGATTTTGGAAAACCCTGTTGGTGAGGCAGAATAGTAGATGCAGGGGTCCATATGTAAAGACAGATAAATGAAAGCAGTCTGGCTGTTGGTGTATTGGGCTAAGTGTAAGCAGCAGGAGGAAAAGTGTAGACAGTCGGAGTTAGAATTGAGTAAGGAAAGAGAAGGAAGATAGGTGTGCCATAGTTGACAGGACAAAGAGTCAGTTACAGAAAGAAAGGGATAAATGAGAGGAGGAACGATCCAGACATATAGAAGAGACAACTCGGTGGGCCGGGAACATGGAATTCCTGAAGGCATATTGTGCAGATATATCAATGGAAAGGGAAAAGAGGGATGCAGACGAGAAATTGTTGAAGCAGAGGTGTAGTGAAGCTGAGCAAGAGCGAGATTTACTCAGTCCTACCAGAGGAAGGGAGAATGGCTCGAGGCACCTGGGATGAAATGAAGACTTGGGTGGCTAGGGCAATGGCCCTCAGAAAAGGGGACGCATATCAGCTAGTTCAGAATACTCATCAAAGAATGACTGCGAAAGGTTGCTGCATAACCTCTTGGAGTTTGTCTGCTTGTGAGAGTTTATCTTTTTCCTTTAGTTGCTAATTATAGTTGCTGCAAGACATTTGAAGAAGGGAGAATTGGGATTGTTGATGTAATTGATTTATTTCTGTTTCCTTCCTTTAAATGCACGTGCTACTCTTTTCTGTCTGTGGGTGTGTGTGGATTTATTTATTTTATTTGGGTGCATGATGTTTGTGTGCTTGAATGTGATTTTCAGTGCAATTTTAAAACTGAGACATACTGGCTCAAACTACTGGCAACTGGGGATGAAGCTCCAGTTTGTTTCCAAATATAAAGATAAGTCCGGAGCCTTGTAGGAGTCTCAGAAACCCAGTTTTAATCTTTCAAACTTTTGCAGCAAGTTAAAGAAGGTGCAATTCAAATGTGGTTAAGTCGGGAACATCAGAACTTGGAAGTTATTCTAAAGGACAGGGAAAAGTTGCCAGGAGTAGGGCATCAAGTGATTGTTAGGGTCCTACTTGCAAAACCAGGCTTAGCATCACGCTGGCAAGGACCTTACGAGGTCCCAATGACCAGCAACACTTGTACGTGTGGACATGGAAGGGAAAGGCTGATGGAAACAGAGGACACAGATCAAGGTGTATGGAAACGCAAAGAATAATAAGGACTAACCGGTGACAACTGGTGTCCGCTGTGTTCTCTCTTTATAGGACCATGAAAACCGCAGTACTGGTGATACGTCTGGTAACCATGAGCACGAAAGGAACCAAGTTGGTTACTGGGGGATCCAAACAGGCCTGTTCTATAAGAGCTTGAGCAATGCCAATTGCGATCGGGCATGTGAAATGTTAAATATCACGGTTAACAAACTAGTACGCCTAAAGAGTAGCTCAGGGCAGTTGGGAATGGGGAACAGCAGTGCCTAAAGTTGTAAAGCAATGAAGCGTCCCTTTATACTTAAAGCAGTCATACATAAATCTAGCATCAGTATCACCCACTGTAGTTCTAACTTTATAACCCCTATTCTATCTGTATGCAGTTACTTGTTGGATTAAGATCTATTCAAGTTATTTGTTATTAAATTGTCTAACCAACGTGAATGTTGACTGCAGGGCCCATTTTGGGTAATCTGTTCATTATCTGTATCCTGAACGAGAAAGGTTGTTAGACTCCATTAAGTGTACATGAACACATTGGCTAGCTTCGTGGTTGAACTACCTAGCCAGATACTGATTCAATTCTAACTCTTAATTTTAAAAAATGGAATTGCTAGAATAATTGTGTAGAGCCAATCGGTATTTATTAATGAATTACGGCTGTCAGCTATAATGAGCTTGCTGACTTCTAAATCATATTGAGCAATGTTTAAATGGAACTTTAAGTTAGATTTGAGTTTAACCCACATGCTAGCAAAACACTAAAGAACCAGGGGCATCCAAACCCTTCTCAGGGTAGAGAATACAGGGATCATGGGAGATAGCAAGTGGCCAAAGTACTACCTCGTACCCATAAACGTGACCCAGAGAGATTCCCTCTTTACGGGATTTCAATGGCTGGGTGTAGGGAATAATGTTGTCTGTCCACATCGCATAGGGGTAGGGATGAGAGCTGCGCATGGTCTTAATACCACCCTAAACTGCACCCTTGAAATTTCCAGCGCCCGCCATGAACCGACACAGGTGGCACATTGTGGAGAAGGGGAATACTGCTTGACCACCAGAGAACCTCAACACCTCAACAGCGAACAGTAACATCCACTGCCCCATAATCAACTCGAGTTTCTGCTCCCAGCCCGGGCCCCAACAACAATCGGACATTCGACGATAACTCACATCCGGTCTCCCCATAGGGAGTGGATATGCATAACTGATAATTTAACAGAGGACTTGTTGAGATACCTGCTTCCTGAGGGGAAGTGAATCCCTAAACTGTTGGAACATCTACTGAAGGTGAGGGAAGAGGCCCGCACAGCAATAAGGCAATATCACTGAATCCAACAGGAGGTCAAAAAACTGGGAGATGATGTGGTAGCTGAGCTGGAGGACGCATTGTGGTGTGAGGCAGTTTGGGACTGGGGTATTAGGGTGGACGTTCACCACTGGATTAGAATTGATTCCCATGCACTGGTGGTGGTGCAGTTGCTAATTGCTATCGGACTTGTGGTTGAATGTTGTACCCTGGCACCTAAATTGAGATGTTAGACATAATTTAGAAAATGTAACCGTGCAAATCTAACCACCTGTCTGGCCAATAGTGATGGACCAAGGAGCATTTAGTGTTAGTCGGCCATCTTGCTAGTAGCCTAGGGCCAAAAGGGGGGACTGAAGTGGTGTACCCCGGGAGTAATGCAGACGACTAAAATTGCTGTAATTTATGTAGAGTAATACAAAGTATCAATCCCAGACTAAGCCTGGTCACTAGGACACAGATGAGGTTGCAAGTGGATGCTAAGGAAGGATCCGAAGTTCATCGAAACTAGTGAGATCCCCGGATTATCCGACAGGCAGAGGATGCTAGGGTAATGGCTACCTTGGGTCAGGTGCTGGCCAAGGGCCAAAAGGGAGACTGTAGCGGAGACTGGCATAGGGAACCATGGGATACTTGGCATAACTTACATCCCTGTAACTTGAGAAAACTTGCCTGCTAGACACACGAATTATATGAATACCTAATCAGAAGGTAACAAGGCTAGGAGGGAGACACCCGAATTATATAAATACCTAATCAGAAAGTAATGAGCTCAGGAGGGAGACACCCGAATCCTAAGAATAGCCTAAGAATCCTATGAATAGGATAATCAGGAGATTGATGAGGTGAATAATATAACCAAGGCAGATGAGATCAGGGAAGGCAATAGATGGGAGATGATGTAATTAAGAAACAGTGTATCAAGTAAACCTCCTGTAAAACTATATAAAATGACTACTGCAACAATGTACTAGCAGAACCCTGACAATCATTCGTGAGAGTAGGACTTCTCCTTGCATGCTTTTAAATAAAGATTGCTCGTTTGTACAAGACATCTGACTCTCCAACAGTTTTTGGGTACTGTGGCAAGCCCTCACCCTTACAGTACCATTCAACCTCATAAGGAGGGCCTATAGGTTCTCATCCCCAAAATTCAAGGTGTTTTGATTCTTTTTGCAACATGTCTGTGGAATTGGGGATGTGCAGACACTAGAAATTATTTTTTTAAAGTGTTTACAGCAATTTGTGACTAAAATAAACCCATTTTAAGTGATTTGAAATGTTTAGTTTAGTTTAGAGATACAGCACTGAAACAGGCCCTTCAGCCCACCGAGTCTGTGCCGACCATCAACCACCCATTTATACTAATCCTACACTAATTCCATATTTCTACCACATCCCTACCTGTCCCTATATTCCCCTACCACCTACCTATACTAGGGGCAATATCTAATGGCCAATTTACCTATCAACCTGCAAGTCTTTGGCATGTGGGAGGAAACCGGAGCACCCGGAGGAAACCCACACAGACACAGGGAGAACTTGCAAACTCCACACAGGCAGTACCTGGAATTGAACCCGGGTCGCTGGAGCTGTGAGGCAGCGGTGCTAACCACTGCGCCGCCCTATGATTTCAGACCAGACAGGTAAATGATCTTGACAATTACTTCCCACTGCCAATCCTCTTGGATTGGAAAATTGCCAATTTCACTCCTTTATTTAAGAAGGATGGGAGAACATAAGCCAGGAAATTATCGCCCTATTAGGCTAACGTCTGTTATGGGAAACTACTAGATTTTGTTATTAGGGACAGAGTGACCAAGCACTTTGAGAAATAGGAACTGATCACAGATGGATTTGTAATAGGTAAACTATGCCCATCTAACCTCGTAGTATTTTGTGAGGAGGTCACTAATGTTGTAGGTATGGGCTACAGCTATTAGTATATAGATTTTCAGAAGATGTTTGATAAAGTTCCACATGAGAGACTGTTAGAAAAAATGGTAGCACATGGAATTGGAGACAACCTTTTGACATGAGTAGTGAATTAGTTAAGAGGAAGGCGACACAGAGCAGGGCTAACAGGCATGTACTCCAGTTGGCAGAATGTGATTAGTGGTGCTCGCCAGAGCTCCATGCTCAACTTTCCACTACATTTATACATTACATACATCAATAACTTAATTGAAGGAATAGAATGTTGTGTACCCAAGTGACCCAACATTAAGTTATATGGCATAATCGTGTAGATGGCAGCAGAAAGTTGCAAATGTACATTGTGGTAGCTAGATAGATAAAGTGATTGAACTCTATCTGCCACAGTTTAGTTCAATGTGGAAAAGTGCAAGCTCATCCACTTTGAACCTAAAAAAGATAGGTCAAAATACTTTCTAAATGGTGAGAAGCTAGGAACTCTAGAGGAGCAGAGAAATTTTGGAGTTCAAGTACAGAAACCATTAAAGACTAGTGAATGGATAAAAACAAAATTTAAAAAGCTAATGGAAAATTAGCCTTCATCTCAAGGAAGCTGGAATACAAAGGGGTGGAGGTTATGCTACAGCTGTATAAAGCTCAAAATAAATCTTATGTATTACATCCAGTCCAATATACATTAAGCATATTTGTAGTCATTGGAGCTAATTGAAACTATCAACTCTGAAATCACTCATGAACACTCCTAGTGTACAATGGTGAAAATCTTTGAGATACCAGCAGGCTGCAAACCCCCACAGCGCCTTGGAGGTGGCCTTGTTTGGATGTGTTAAGTGTTTGGGGATGATGCTATAGAAACTACGGAGAATGGCGATTCCAAAATAGTAACAGGCCAACACTTCTGAATGTGCACTATGATGGGTTCTAGACAGGAGTTCTATATTACAGCCCCTCCACCTTCTATTTTTAACTGTTATTGCTGGAGGAAAACACATTCAGATTGTTACAAGTTAAAGGATGAGTGTGTTTCCAATCCAGATCTTCAAACAGTGCCCCTGTATAGATAAAACAAATTAGATCATATACAATACTTTTTCTGCTGCAAGTTTGCATTTGAATCTTAGGAACAGTCAGTGCAGTGGAATGACAGAGCTCAAAAAAGCTGGTCATGTGCCAAAATCTTAATTTGAAAAAGGCCATGTGACAGAAAAGTGTATAATCAAACATAAACTACCATGTCATTGTACATACGAGTGTTTTTCTCTGATTATTCCCAGCATGGGGTGTGTTATGTAGTGAAAGGTCATTGTCAGTTGAAATTTACAGTAACTTGATTATTCTCCCTTTACACTAGTTCAAGACATCCTTAAATAGGTGCCTGGTTTTGAATGTATAAAAAAAGCTCCACTGTGGGCTGAATTTTGTCAGAGTGGCAGGGGCCTCAATAACAGGCCTGAAAGCCAGATGCAAAGATTGCCTCGGTGGTTTCTGGGACATCCGGCCACATTTGAGGCCCGTCCAGCAACTAATTTGTCACCGGAGGGGCTCCCATTCCTTTAAGGGACAAGAGCCCGCCTCAAGAGCTGCTGGCCAATCAGAGGGCCGCCAGCTCTTCAGTCTCAGTGGCGCCACTGGGAGGACGGCGCCCTCACAACAAGGCGAGTAGGGTTGGAAATTGTTGGGGTCAGTCAGGCAGGCCCCAGCGAAGGGAGGGGGTCTGGGGGAGGATGCTGAGGGAGGTGGTGGTGTTGCCACAGGAGTGGAAAATGCCCCTGGGGGGCCCATCTGTGGGCACAGAGTGCCTGATTAGGATGCGCCCCCCTCCTCCCGATTCTGCAGAAAGGCCACCAGAGGTCACCAGCAGTTATCCCCATGTGGCGGAGAGTCCGCCCACCCTGTTAAAGTGCCAGAGACAGCAGGAAAAGGACTTTAATTGGCCACTTAAGTGACACAATTGGCCTCTGGGGGGGATAGCCGTCCTCTACCTTCCCCGCCGGTGGTAAAATACCATGGCAGCAGGAAGACGACGAGCACTCGACCACCTCCCTTCCCTCGCCATTTTATGGGCCCTTCCTCCGCCACCGCCCACCCACCTCCCAGCCTGTCCCTAGTGAGCTGGTAAAATCCAACACTACAAAATTGCATTGGTTTTGTTCCAAAATATGTTTCTTGCCATGATCCAATGCAAATCAAATGCCTGTGTGCATATTCAAACAAAGGACACTGACATTCGCACCACCGCTGATGGGAAAAGGCAGTGCAGTTATTTTGGTTTTTAAGTATCAAATGCAGCCTTGGAAATCTCATCCTCTCAACAGCCATTTAGTGAAACTTGAGCTAAATTCTATATATTTCATAAAGCAATTAGGTAAGGATAGAGTGATCTCCAGACAATCCATTGATGATGTGGCTGGCAATAATACAAGATAGTCCAGAATTAATTCTAGACCAGACAACATTGAAAGATTGGAACTAATCAAATTACAAGGCTGCTGTTCAGTAACCTATCTCTAAACACTAGGTTTAGAAAAATAATGAACACTGTCCAGCTACAGATTAAATTCTTGCTGATGGTCCTGAAATTTCACAGGGGTTCTTCCAACCAGTTAAGATGGGAGACCCTCCGGAGATGGATAGTCTTCATTTTCGGAACATTATTCATACAGCGGGGTAGAGGTGATGGTGGCAGAAGGTATGTTAGCAAAACCTACTGCGATGTAAGGGAGGATATGGCAAAGACAGCAGTAGCTCGGTTGGTGTTGCCTGTTCTTATTAATGGCTACAATGAAAGCATAGGCCCGTGAATCTCGTGTGACCCCCGACTCTCAAACACTTCAGCATTAATAATAACTTGAACTTGTTTGAACTCATCATCCTGTCCAACTCTGTACAATTATCAGATGCTGCTGAGTAGTCAACTACCTGCTTGTCCTATTCTGGTCTGGTCTACTGGTCTCTTTCTATTCTTAATATATTTTGCTCTCCAGCATTACTTACAGAACAATTAAATGAAAAAAGTCACTCTATGATGTATACATTTTTTTCCTTAAATTTTAGATTCCAGAAACAGGGAAATGATCTGACAGCAACAAGAAGTCAATGAAATGTAACTTGTGTGAAAATATAATGATTTTAAAACAGATCTGAGACTGCATAAATGTTAGAAGAAACAGTCCCCAGATGTCAAACACTCACAGATCAAACAATCCATCAATGATTTCCCTGAATATATGCTGTTATGGACACATGGATTCTTCTATATTCGTCTTGTAGTTCAGCGTTGGTACTATTTTATAAACAATTAAAATATGCGATGAATAGATACGCTGCTGCCAACTTGACAGTAAACATACAATTCAGGTTTTAAAAAAATCAATTCTAGTCCTACATAGCTAACATGAAAAGGAGGAATATAGCAGATATCTACAAGTCGTTTAACCTGCCAATGATATGGCTTGCCTGCTAGTTACTCCCTATGGTAAATTGTCTGTTCTCCATTTGGCACCTTTCAGTAGCTTGGCCAAGATTTGAAACTTGCTGGTTTGGGAAAGAGAAAATGATAATCATGCTGTTGTTCAATCCATTAGAGGATACCAGTGAAGCACCATGCAGTCGTGACCATTGCAATCAGCAAATTATTACTCAAGGATTTCGGAATACCTGAACATTGCTCATATTCTTGGAGCTTCTTTTGATGGCAGCACAGCTTTGTTTGCTATTATATTTTTCATGTGAATTTTAAATAACATATTCCTGGAGATGAAGATTGAATGGTGAGAATGTGTGTGACTTCTGAAGTGAATAGCTCAATAAAAAGGGAAGTAAAAGCAAAATACTGCAGATGCTGGAAATCTGAAATAAAAACAGTAAGTGCTGGAAATATTCAGCAGAATGAGAGTCTGATGAAAGGTCACAAGCCTGAAACGTTAACTCTGCTTCTCTCTCCATAGATGCTGCTTGACCTGCTGAGTATTTCCAGCACTTTCTATTTTTATTTCAATAAAAAGGGAATCGTAAATCCAAAACTCTTAATCTTAGCTGAGTTGTGAACAAGAACAGTAAGTTTCAGATCATAGGGGCAATGATTTGCTTATGGAAACTGCAATTAGCTTTGAATATGAAGAGAGAGTTGCAGAAAAGCCCAAATGTAACATTCTTATTGCAATTTGCTGTGGGACAGCATTGTATCTCATCTACAAGGCAAAATAATTAACATTCTCTCAGTACCTTTCCACCAAAGGTTCCCTTCCAATATATTTCTCATTCTATAGACTTTCAAACTATCAATTCTGAATGTTAACTCAAACATTCCTAAAATCATAAGCTGTACAATTACTCTGCCAGTCCAGGTCAGCAAACAACTATCATTTAAGTTCATACTGCATAACATTTCCAACTTATAACTTTACTTTGTATATTTAAGCTAAAGAATGAAAATGAACAGACACAAATCCAAACTGCATTAATGCCACTCGTTCTAGCCAGGGACATGGGCTTTCTGTGTGCGTTTGTGTGGCAAGTTTGCTTTAGAGATTTGTGACTTTATGTTCCCTGATTATTTGATTTTTAACAAACTGAGCTTGTGGTTCTTTTCTCCATCAACCTTTAGAGAGGGAATATAGTTATTCTAACTCGCTGGGCACAACTCAAACTCAGATCCAAAAGTGAAATGACCCTGTTCTGGGTCATACACTGGCACCGAGCAGATGATGCCACAGTATAATAGAAATCTTTAAATTAAATTTATACTTTCATTACTTTAACCATTTGACCTGATAATGGCAAACAGTAGGTGATGTTCAGTTAATGGGAAAATTTTACTGAAATGAGAAACTTCAATATTAGATTTAAATTATGTTTATTCAGAGTATCAGAGTATGATGTACAGATAACCTAATTTTATCAGAATCTACATAACTGTACATAAATACATCACTTAGACTTGTGTCAACAGCAAACTAACTTAGCATAATTCTTTCATCCAGTATTTACTGCTCTGCAACAATCACCAAATCCTAAAAAACAATGCTAATTCTAAGAGGACTTGTAACCTCAAGGGTTATCCCCATCTTAGCAGCCAGAGTAAATGAATTTGTAAATTTCTAATGACTTCACATTCTTTGTTCATCGTCAGATGTTTCTTGGATACAAGTGTTCAAGTTGCTAGTGTAGATGTTCGAGAAGGATTTTGACTGCTTGCGCTAAATTGTCCACATACCCATCTGCCTTCACTGTTGGGTGCTGTTCATCACAAGGTCTGTAAATAAAGTCACAGAAAAATAATTCACTGACTGGACACATTGTCCCTTCGAAAATGACTCATTAGCCTTATATGGTTAATTATATGAGCTTCAGCATCCAAAATGGACTATAGATGTTCAGGGATGTAGATCACAGTTAAATAGGATAACAAAAACTTTGAGAATCAGTCTTACACCAAATACCATTATTTATTTTTATTTGTTAATGAGGAAATGAGCTCTCTCCTGAAATGAAATTTTACTATCTCTAGACTATGTCACAAATGTTGGAAGATCTTTCTCCCGGGACTGGGCCAATATAGTTCTGAGCCAGCCACCAGAAACCAAGCAAGAGCTGCTCTAAGATGGCTCTTCTGATTTTCCCTCTTTCTTCCCTCTTTTTTTCCCCCCAGAACAGGAAAGCACCTGCTCTCCAAACAACCATCTTCTACAGCAACTGAAAGAAGTTGGGAACAAAGCAACATGAAATCATAAACACAAATCTACATCATAAGTGCTGTTAAATGCACACTCTGAATAAGTGCCATCTGCAATGTAGAAAAGATGCTGTGATATCAATGTATTCTCAACATATGCAAAAGTCTGCATGCTCTCGCTCAGCTTGAGCAAGCTGTTTAATGTGGGGAAATCTAAAGGTGAGGCAGAGGGCAGGGGAAATGAAAGAACACAAATGAAGTGAGCCTTCAAATTGAGGTGACAGGTGTTTGCTGGTGGAAGCAACTGTTGCAGCAAAAACACAAGTGATTTTTTCTTAGAAAAAAAGATAGCACAGGTTTGGCATCTCTTTGTAACTTTCTTTTTAAAGAATTTCTTTCCATGTTCCTTACATGGTTAATCCTTAGTCTGGTGTGGCAGAAAAAGAATTGCTTGCCTGTTTCATAAAGGGCAAATCGTGGTGCGCAGAGTCCAGAGCTGTGCGAATAAGTTTCAGCAATTAGTGTAATGGCCTTCACACGGTTAGTGTTTGAGATCTAGACACTTTGACATCTAAACACAGGGGTTGTGGAGAGTGTACAGGGAGGTTCATCTTGCACCTCAGGTGCTAAATGTATAAAGTTTCATTCTCCAGTTCTTTAAAACCAGACGTGCAAAACATAATTTCACCCAACAATAGTAAATGGGCAGAAAATGTAGCCTTAATTACAGAGTAGAACAGTTGGTGAGAACGATTTTTAAAAAAATCATGGAAATATAGTTGTCCTTTATGGAATGAAGCCGTAGGAAAAAAATTCAACCTACTCCTTTCGCTGAAAACCATACTCAAGAACTTACAACAATGCAACTTTTTCGACAATGTAATCTACAATGGATTGTACATTATGTACTCAGTACTTTGAACACACTGACCAGTTCAGTACACCGAAACTGTATACAGTAAAAGAACTGACTGTTTGGTTCAACAACATCAAAAAAAAAGCAGACAGTGACAGTTTCGAGAAAACCAGTCAGGTGGTAAAGGGAACCGCAAACTGATACTATCTCAGAGCAAATTAAACTCTCTTCATACTCCCTTAAACAGTTAAGTCTCAGCTTAACATACAGTTTTACAAGCAGCACCATCTGTACACACTGTTATCAAATATCAGATAAGAGTGGAATGGATTACTAGTCAGCAGCATGTTGGAAGAGTTGAGATGACATTGCATGCCCCCAAGAAAAAGCATAACATCACTTCCATACTAAATAGTTACACAACCAATTGTGTTCGGAAAACAAATGTTCTGCCCATTTTCCACCACCTTTCACTGTACAATTTCTTGGCCAACAAGGTAGATGCAGAACCAGACCACTGATGGTGCCAGCCATTTGATGAGCACTAGACAGTGCTTATCATGAGGGCATGTTGTTGTCACATGATTTACCACCCTGTAGGAAGTACCTGTCTTCACAGTCAAAGTAGAAAACTTTCTAAGGAACCACACATGCAAACTCCCAGCCCTTTTTGTGGCACTTCATTTTGGTGCACCAGTCTTCAGCACCACTGAACTGCCATATTTAAGACAATCATGGATGCATTCTTGAAGATTTTATCACATGACCTCTCAGCTCCAATCGCTCTGCCCACTCAAACAACCTTTTCTCCCCATCTCCAATATTTTTATAATGAACAAAAGTGTTCCAAGAATCTATTATTTTTTCTCCTAGATTTCTCCAAAAGTGTCCAGGAGATTAATCTTTAATTACTGGAAACTCCAGGACAATGACGGATCGTTGTCAACATTAGCCATAATTCAATTTCACACCCCAGTAATTGGTGGGTGTCGAGAGGGGGTTGTGGTCAGTGGCGATGTTAAAGAGAGATCGTGTATCTTGTGAACATAAATTGCAATGTATGTATGTCACACTTTGACAGGATCACCTATCTGAAGAACAACAATGTATATTTCTATAGCACTTTTATCATAATACAACTTCCCAAGATGCTTCACAGGAGCATTAAAGCACAAAATACCACACCCAAGCCACATCAGGAGATATTAGGTCAAGATGAGCTTGGAGAAGGCATGAGAGGAGATAGGAGAGAAGCTAGAGAAACGGCTAGGGCAGAGGGAACTTTACAGGAAGTTTGGCGCGATGAACTAATGGAAGGGAGGGACAGAGCAGAGGCAGCTGATTGGATGGTCTCAATTTTAATGACAAAAAAGTCCATGAGCTTCTCAGACTTATTGGTGGGGATGACTGTGGAAGGGACAGAGAAGAGGGGTTTAAGAAGATGCTTTGCAGCAGAGAAAAGAAGCCAGGGTTTATCTTTGCATTCCAAGATGATCCTGGAATGGTGAGCAGTTTTAGCAGACAAAAGCAGAACCCAGTAATGTTTTATGTGGTCCAGCTAGATCTGGCAGTAGATGGCTAAATCTGTTGTTCACCATATCCTTTCAAGTATGCGTCCCTCGGACTTAAGGGAACAGAGGTGAGGGTCGCATCGTGGTAAAGGCCAGGGTGAGAGAGAGTAATGGTTTTATCGGGGACTAGGGCATCAAAGGATGTGAAAAATGGACACTTGGATAATAATGATCTGATTGGGCATAGTAACATGGATTTATGAATTGGAAATCATGTTTGATGAACCTGTTGGAGTTTTTTGAGGATGTTACTAAGAGTTGATAAAAGGGGAGTCGGTAGACATAACATACTTGGATTTTCAGAAAGCTTTTGATAAAGTCCCCCCATAGGATGTTAGTTAAAAAAATTAAAGCACATGGGATAGGAGGTAATATACTGGCATGGATTAAGGATTGGTTAACAGGAAGAAAGCAGAGAGTAGGAATAAACGGGTCATTCTCGCATTGTCAGGCTGTGACTAGTGGGGTACTGCAAGGATCAGTACTTGGGCCCCAGCTGTTCACAATATATATCAATGATTTGGATGTGGGGACCAAATGTAATATTTCCAAGTTCGCGGATGACACAAACTGGGTGGGAATGTGTGTTGTGAGGAAGTTGCAAAGTGGCTTCAAGGGGATTCGGACAGACTTAGTGAGTGGGCAAGAACATGGCAGATGGAACATAATGTGGAAAAATGTGAGGTTATCCACTTTGGTAGGAGGAACAGATGTGCAGAGTATTTCTTAAATGGTAAGAGATTAAAAAGTGTAGATGTACAAAAGGACCAGGGTATCTTCATCAATAAGTCACTGAAAGCTAACATGCAGGTGCAGCAAGCAATCAGGAAGGCTAATGGTATGTTAGCCTTTATCGCAAGAGGATTTGAGTACAGGAGTAGTGAAGTCTTGCTTTAATTGTTTAGAACCTTGGTTAGACCACACCTGGAGTACAGTGTGCAGTTTTGGTCCCCTTACCTTAGGAAGTATATTATTGCCATAGAGGGAGTGCAATGAAGGTTCACCAGACTTGTTCCCAGGATGGTGGGACTGTCCTATGAAGAGAGACTAGGGAAACTGGGCCTGTATTCTCTAGAGTTTCGAAGAATGAGAGGTGATCTCATTGAAAGCTACAAAATACTTAAAGGGATAGACAGGGTAGAGGCATCCAAGATGTTTCCCCTGGTTGGGGAGTCTAGAACCAGGGGACACAATTTCTAAATAATGGGAAGCCACTTCGATGAGGAGAAATTTCTTTACTCAGAGGGTTGTGAATCTTTGGGATTCTTTACCCCAGAGGGCTGTGGAAGCTCAGGCATTGAGTATGTTTAAAGCAGAGATTGACAGATTTCTAAATGACAATGACACAAAGAGATATGGGGATAGTGTGAGAAAAAAGGCATTGAAGTGGATAATCAGCCATGTTCATACTGAATGGTGGAGCTGGCTCGATGGGCTGAATGGCCTGCTCCTATGTTCCTATGAGGGTCTGGTTGAGCAAATCAGTCGCTGCAGAAATGTTGTGGCGAATGGAGGGCCAAATGCTAGACAGTTGGGATTTTGAAAGTGCAGTTGTAAGCGTATTGGGGAATAGTTTTTTCCCAGGGGCGATACAGAAGGAAGAAGAATTGGGGTGCGGAAGGGGGATGTGGGTGGAGAGTGATATAAGGAAATGATCAGAGATAGTCTTATCTGTGATTGATATGATGGGACTAGCAAGACCACATGAGATGGCAAGGTCAAGGAGTTGGCTGTGAACATGGGTTGGGGAGTTTGCATGGAGTGAGATCTTGGCAGTGAACTCAGAGGTGAGAGAACATGATGAGTTGAGATGGAAGTTGAAATCACCGAAAATGAGAAGTTGTTCGGTACAGAGGCTAACAGAGGAAAGCAGTGAAGATATCTTGGTGAGACATTTTTATCCTAATTGGGAGGACAATAGGAGAATGATGATTTTGAATGAGGGGGTTAGAGGGGTTGGACAAGGTGAAATTTGGTGATAAGCGCACACCGGCACCACGACCGTCTTGAAGGGGCAAGTGGTGAAAGATGTAGCCAGGCGGGGAAGCTTCATTAAGGTCTCATGCATACATACATGATTTAAATAGACACACTGGACAACCTGCAGCTCCACTGTCAAGTCTGGGGTACCTGGAATCACAACATATTTGCTCACTGTAGTAATCTTGGTCTGTAAATGACTCACTTCAGTTATCAGAGCATTTCTCCCTCCCCCACAAACCACTACATGCAAATCGATGTAATTCTGTTTGTGCAGTATCTTACCACACCTGTACTGTGTTAATATACAGTTGTCTTACTTGATTTAGTTAAACCCAACCCTTTGTTTCCTGTTTGCCAACTGACTTTCTAACCATGCTGCTAATATTTTATCTTAATCTATTCACCTGAATGTTTATAACAAACCTCCCAAGACCTTACTATATGAAATACATTTTCTGAAATATATCTGTAATAAATTTACTGCATTCCCTTTATCTACACAGTCAATTAAAAAAAAAAATTCAAATTTGTGAAAACACAATTTGTCTTTAACAATGCCATGCTGGCTGTCCTTCACCAACTCATGAATCTCTAAATGCTCATGGATTTCATCTCAAATTATGAATCCAAGAATCTGTCCACAAATGACATTGGGCTAACTGATCGATGATGACCCTATGCAGCCTTCTTTCACTTCTAGAGGGTTGTCACATTGATGAAGCTCTGTCCTCTACCTCAATGTGGGTATTTAAGGAAGATTGAAAAATTGTGGTCAGATCTTTTGCCATGTCTTCTCTGACTTCCTTCTACAGCCTTGGGTGAATGTCATTGAGACCTGCTGACCCATCTACTTTGCGTTTGGCTACTTGGTTCCATAACAATGCACTTCAGGGGCTGGAACTGATGAAAAGTACTTGATGGAAATTCTTGCCTCAAGAACCAACCAAGAGCTTAGAGCAACCATTCAGGCTTATAAGCAAAAATATGATAAAGATTTGGAAGTTATCTTTAATAATTATTCACACTCTCTTTTAGTACACCTACATCCTGATTTCCATCATTTGGAAAGAACAAGTAAAACATTTATTATCTTCATTGTACCCTCATCCTCCAATATTAGGTTGGTTGGTTGGCATCCTTCCATCTATGAAAGATGATGGACACACAATCCATTTAGGTGGAGTGTCTTCTCTTGGTGCACCTTT
Source organism: Heterodontus francisci (assembly GCF_036365525.1). NCBI lineage: Eukaryota > Metazoa > Chordata > Chondrichthyes > Heterodontiformes > Heterodontidae > Heterodontus > Heterodontus francisci. Next base: position 54,024,240 of record NC_090390.1, read on the forward strand.
GCTGATGGCTGTAAACTAGATTGTCCCATCATTCTGCTCTCTATTCTTTCAGTTTTTATATACTTTATAATATCAAAGGAAATAAGGATTGTATGCTAGTCTTTTTACATATTTTTAGCTCTTGTAATTTCCTCTTTCACCTCCCCATATACTTTCAATATTTCTCAATTTTTTTTAGTATTGCTAGCCCTAATTTTAACATAAACTTAAGACAGAGGTGTAAGTTCAATTTTAATCTCTATTTAGCCAAGGAATTCTACACACTGATGCAACCCATTTTAACAGAATATATTTATTTTGTACATTATTCATTTGGTATTTGAAGATTCTCCATGCTGATCCATCACCCCATTTGCTAACTTTTCTGCCCAGTTTATTTGTTTCAGATCCCTTCTTATCTCACTGAACTTCACATGTTTCTGGTCCAGTATCTTAATTTTTTACATTTCACTATCCTTTTCAATTTCTCTCTGAACCACACTATGTTGTTGTTACTAATTTCCAATTGTTCCTCTTTCATCAATTAGTTGTCCCACTTCCTTTCCTGTTGTCAAACAGCATACTGGATTTAGACTGTTACCTAACAGTCTAAATCATGTCCTCTCCATCAGAAAGACAGCTTACTTCCATTTCTACAACACCTCCCATTTCTGTCACTACTTTACACCCTCGACCACTGAAACTTTCATACACATCATTGTCACCTCCAAACTTGACTTCACCAATGCTCTCCTGGCTGACTTCCCATTACCCACTTCGACTACATACAGAAGCTATATCCAGTCTATCTTAGGACAGTTAAATATCCAATATGATTACCCCATTCTTACAGTTCGATAAACTATCTAGAAATGTTGCCCTCTATCTGCTCACCACTATTTGATGGTCTGTAATGCACACTGAGAATTCTACCACTTTACTCCTTGTTTCTAAATCTATCCATATCCAATCTGTCCAGCATTTTTATGTTCTGGCACTATGATAAAGGCCTTAGTAATTTCCAAATTTGTTTTGAATGCTCTGAACATTCACATAATTACTACTCAATCCTGATTGCAATTTATTCAGCAATCTTGCATCTTGCTACTTAATTCCTAATCTTTCTGTTCCATCCTTTATTACATAGCTGTATTTTTCTTTTTCCTTTTTGACACCCCTCGCTCTTTTTCATTCCTGAAAACTCCCTCATCACATTATATTAAATCCTCTCGCATACCACAAGTTAATATTCCAGTGAGGACACTGATCCCAGCCCTGCTCATTCTGTACAGGCCACTCTTTTTTCAGAAGTTAAAGTTAAATGGAAGATACTTTTTCTTTTGATCAAAGTGGACTAGAATAAAAGTCTGCAGTCAAAATAAAGCACTCAGCACTAATTCTTTAATCAGTATGTTGCATGCCCAAAAAAATAAGAATGCAGTGGTTCTGGATAAGTCACCAGAAGATAGGAGTACACTGAGAGTGATTAACTATTACAATGTAAACCTAATAACACAAGCAGATGAAGAGAAAGGTGTCCAGGCTAAATGTGTTGGTCTATACCAGGGTTGTCCAACATACAGCCCATTTGGGGGGGGGGGGGGGTCTGTGGGGGGTGACCAAGCAAGCGAGCGAGGGGTGCGGGAACACAGAGGAAGAGAGAGGGGGATAGAGAGAGAAAAAGAGAGGTGGGGATAGAGAGAGAAAAAGAGAGGTGGGGATAGAGAGAGAAAAAGAGAGGGGGGGATAGAGAGAGAGAGAGAAAAAGAGAGGGGGGGATAGAGAGAGAGAGAGAAAAAGAGAGGGGGGGATAGAGAGAGAGAGAGAGAGAGAGAGAGAGGGGGGAAGAGAGAGGGGGATAGAGAGAGAGAAAGGGGGGATAGAGAGAGAGAAAGGGGGGATAGAGAGAGAGAAAGGGGGGATAGAGAGAGAGAAAGGGGGGATAGAGAGAGAGAAAGGGGGGATAGAGAGAGAGAAAGGGGGGATAGAGAGAGAGAAAGGGGGGATAGAGAGAGAGAAAGGGGGGATAGAGAGAGAGAAAGGGGGGATAGAGAGAGAGAAAGGGGGGATAGAGAGAGAGAAAGGGGGGATAGAGAGAGAGAAAGGGGGGATAGAGAGAGAGAAAGGGGGGATAGAGAGAGAGAAAGGGGGGATAGAGAGAGAGAGAGAAAGGGGGGATAGAGAGAGAGAAAGGGGGGATAGAGAGAGAGAAAGGGGGGATAGAGAGAGAGAAAGGGGGGGCATGTGTAGGGGGACATAGAGGGAGGGACGTAGAGGGGGGACGCGGGGAGCGGGAAGAGGGGGGGACGTGGGGGGGAGGACGAGGGGGGGGATGAGGTAGGCAGAGGGAAGGCAGAGGGGGTAGGTAGGCAGAGGGGGGGTGTCGGGGGGGGAGTTGGGGGGGGTTGTAGAGGAGGGGATGTAGAGAGAGAACGAGAGGGGGGATGTCGGGAGAGAGCGAGAGGGGGGATAGAGAGAGAGAGAGATGGAGAGGGTGGGATAGAAAGAGAGGGCGGGATGTGGGGGGATAGAGAGAGGGAGAAGAGAGACAGAGGGGAGGAGGACAGAGAGCAAGTGAGAGCAAGACAGAGAGCGAGAGAGAGCGGGGAGAGGGAGGGAGAGAGAGAGAAAAAGACAGTGAGGTGGGAGAGAGAGAAAAAGAGAGTGGAGAGAGAGAGAGATCAAAAATCATCCAAGGCAGATGGTCATCTATCCAGAATACTCTGCATCATTACAAGTGTTCAGGCAAATATTGACTACTTGTGCAAGCAAAAAAATGCCAGGTATCTTACTAAATCAGTGTCCAATGTAGTGACGAGAAAGTAAGTCAATAAATTAATCTTCTCATTTAAGGCTTCTGCACAAAAATGCACATGTTGCAAGATAAATTTTTAATGCCTTTATCTTTCTGAAATTGTCTCACCCGCCCCCTTTGTAAGACAAAAATTGGAATGTGGCCCCCCCCACACGAAAAGGTTGGACAACCCTGGTCTAGAATATAGCTCATTTCAGTCGAATGAAAGGTAACAGAGCTCAGACTAAATGATTAGAAAAGAAATGATATATTGGGCTATAATTTTCTAAAGTAGGACATCTGATGGCATCTGTTATTAGTTCGACTTGCCCTAGCACATTTAGGTTTTTACATTTTTTGTGTGGGAAGTTGCTGAAATTGCATGTTGATAACATTGCTGCGAGAGAAACAAGGCATCTGGGATGTGAGTGAACAGGGCAAGCAACAGTATATCTCCTTAAGCAGATTGATGGATAGCAAAATTAACAGTGCAAGGACTGAGAAGGAAGTGTAAATTAGAGTAAGTGAATTCAATCTCAAATCAGATACAGAAAGAAAACTAAAGAGAGGAAAAGAAAGATTGGATTCAGAAAAAAAGAAAAGATTGAAAAAAAAAATGTAAAATTTTACATTTTAAAAATCTCCAACAACAATAAAAACCTGAAAGAATGAGACTCCGCACTTGAAATAGTTCATTTTCAGTGCCAGAGAAGTTGATCGGCAGTACTCAACATTTGTCACATCATTAAAAAGGTCCTTAGAACTGAAACGATTAGACTTGTTATGGTGAGATTAGTTCACATCTACTGCACAAATACAGCAACTTCACACATTTCAATGCTAACATTTGATTGGGAGTAAGGGAAGACAAAGAAAAAAGTTCCATGGATTAATAGAGAGGTTAGAGCAAAAATGGAGATTTGGTGTTCTAGAGGTATACAATAAATATGGAGGGGTAAGTAGTAAGAAAGCTCCAAGAGATATAGAAAGGAAAATATGAAAACTAAAAAGGAATTTTAAAGATGACTGACAGTCAACATTAACAAAACAGTAAGGGATTTTTATAAGTATGCATGAAGTATCAGGACATAGAAAGAGGGTGGACCACAAAGATAAAGGGAGCCATCTTGCACTTGAGTGAAGGAATGACAGAGATGTTCAGTAAATATTTTTCATTAGCTTTTACAGAAGAAATGAGAGTGTCAGACTGTAGGTGTACCCAAGGGGAATGTGGCAGAGCCATGACTGGAGCTAAGTAGTAAGAAGGGTACTGTATGAATAAAAAGTGGAACTAAAACTAGAAAGGCCACCGGGTCTGGTTAGTATACATCGCAGAATACTAAAAGAAGCTGGGGACAATAGAAGAGCTAACTATAAATTTTCCAAAAGTCTTGAGTTAATGGAAAAAAGTCACCAATTACAGCACGGAATGATTTGAGGAAACTAAATCACTATGAACATTCTTTTGGCAGCAGACAATATACTTGTTTAGGTGTACAGAGTGCCAGAATGCGTCAATGGGCTTTGAGATATCAAAGACAGATGCCTCAATGTTTAAAGCAGAATCCTAGAGGTGGAGAACTGAAAATGGTCATGAACTGGGCCCAGGTTTTCAAAGTTACAGATAATCTGAGAAAATTCAATGCTGCCTGATAAGGGTTTCTAATCTGGGCACTCGTTAGCATCAAGCACTTTCAGCTAGGTATGGGTCTGACGCGTGGTACCATGCCCTCTACTTTCCTTAAATAATGCATTTAAACCTAATTGCAGAATGGAAGTGTGCCATTTAAATTCTCAGAGAAGCAGGCCAACATGCTTTGTGTTCGGATGAATGCCATGCAGAATATTCAAAATTATGTAACCGTACATGAGGAACCTTCACATACTCCACCAAACCTGTACTCAAACAGCCAGCCTGGAGCAATGAACAGAGCATAGGACAAGGCTATCTCGACATCTGGAATCATCTGTGACAGCAAACGTTCACTGCAGTTGCTGTCCTAGTTTGCTGCAGCTGTAACCTGGTGTGTAGTAAACCCCTATTAGCTAGACCAGAGTTCCTGGATCTGCCCCTCTGAAGAAAATGACCAACCATCTAAATTAAAAAAGGTACTTAACCCCAACTTGCAAGCTTCTGTAGAATTTTATTAGGCACCCACTGCTTTCCATCAAGGGGAAGCCCAGTGGGGAGGTGGGGGAGAAAATAAAAAGAGGGGAGAAAGGCAATAGCATTCAGCACCATTCATCAGGCAGCCTGCACCTTTCTGTTTTGTGACTTTCTGGCTCAGCTGAAAATTTTAAATGAAAGGATGGAGAAGGCAAGCAGTGCACAAATCCCCTGGGAGGGAGAGGAGAGGCCAGGACCCAATCATTGAGCTACTGGGGTCAGGCCCAGCAATTGAGAAAGGAGACTTTATTTCTTCAGTTCAAACATTGTGAATCCAGGTCTCAGAACTGAAAGGACAATATGCTAACTCTCACTGCCAGTCACTAATATTTGCTTAAACTGCAAAAAATGCACATCAGTGGAATTACATCCCTGTTTGTTGGGATTCTGAACAGCCCATGCAGAAAAAAGTCTGCCGAGCAGGCACACGCTCCTTTATGTTTGTCACCAAAAGAAAGATTCGGTTTGGGGCTGATGTGGATTTGCCATGGCAGAAACCAGAGACGGATCATCTACGGTCTTCCCAGGGAAAAGTAACACCTACTGGCTGCTAGATCCTAAGTGCGATACAACAAAACAGCAATACATCTGAACACAACGAGCTCATTTGTACAAAGAAATGTCACATACGAGTGAAATAGGAGGACACCACATACAGAGCTGAGATCATAGACACATTCACAGCAATGTGCAGCTTTGTCAGTTTTTGTCGCAAGCCAAAGTAAGCTTTCCGATGGCTTTTATTCAGAGAAAGATATCAACGGCATTTCAATTCCCTGCACCATAGCATTTAAATTTTTTGAAAGTATAACTGTCCAATCAGCCTTTAATTTTATGTTCTCGGTGTTTGTGAAGAATAAATTTCAACATACAATGACGGTGTTTTCCATCCTGCCCGACACATTCCATAATGTATATTTTAAAAAATGGCACAATGCCCAGCTTTGTTCTAGAGTCTAAGGTATGTATGCCTGCACTCAATCATGGAGCGACATAACTGCTCAAAGACAGATCAATCACACCATGACGGTGAGCCTCACAGAAGTCAAATTAAAATGGACTGGCACTTTGAGAACAAAGGTAATAGAAGGAGGAATAGGGCAAACTTTTCAAAACTAAAACAGGAGTCCTTCGTCCAAACTTGACTATTAGGCTAATGTAAACCATTGGTGGTAAATTGTTTGTACAATAAGATATGAAATTGAATAGGAAAGAGGGGACTATTGCAGAATAACTCATGTCTGACGGCATTTCCCTGCTTGAATTGTTGATAAATCAGGCTTTACCAATGTTTTCGGTTAGGTGTGGAGTTTGTAAGCCATTAGCAAAATGTTTGTAAATTGGAGATTAAGGCTGGAATTGGGGGGGGGGGGGGGGTGGGGGTGACGTGCCGTTCCCGACTCCTTCCCGCCCCAATTTTACGCTGCAATTAAACAGCCCGCCCACCCCAGGCTGATCAAGGTCCTTAAGTGACCAATTAATTGTTGCTTAAGGGCCTCCACCTGCCGCCGCTGGTATTTTACCAGAGGCGGGCGGGTGGCTTAGGCACCCAGGCTCCTCCTGATCAGGCACTCTGTGCCCGAGAGCCCCCCACCAGGCTGCAAGAAGGCCGTCAGGTTTTACCTGGCGATGTTCTGAGAGTCTGAGCTGCCCGCCCGCTGTTGGTAAAATATCAGTGGCGGCGGGAGGAGGCCCTTCAGTGACAGTTAAACAAGACACCCTGCCAAACCCCACCACCAACCACCCCCCCCTTGCCCATTGCCCCAGCGAGGCCCCAAAAACCTACCTTGGTTCTGGGGCCATCATCCCTCTTGCTTCTGTTGGCTGAGTGTAATCCCAGCAGCGGCCACTGCTCCCGGTGACAGTGCGGGGAGTGAGGGCTGCCGGCCCTCTGATTGGCCGGCAGCTCCATTAGGTGGGACTTCCTGCCTCAGAGGTGGGAGTCCTGCCCAAGTCCAATGAAGGGCCTCGGGAGTGTAAAGTCCTGGCATGGCTCCCCAGGCTGGCGGAGGCAGGCTCGCCCCCAACTTTTTGGCCAGTGGGCGGGGCCTCCCGCCTAATGTAAAATTCTGGCTTATGTTTGCCGTTTTATCTAGTGAATTTGCATGTGTTCCTAATTACTCCTGGGTTATTCTGTTGTGATAAGAAATGAACGGTGCAAATTTCAGATGCATATCATCTGTTTTTTGGGCACTCAGTAGCCTTGGATGCCCAAAATAGTGTCCGTGGCGTGTGCGCACACTTCTGGTGAGAGTTATGCCAGACACCACATTGGTGAGTGCTGCCATTTTGGAGCTCAAGGTTCTAGCTAACACTGTCTCTGTTCATCACTTACAGCTGAACACACATTCAGCAGCTGGAAGGACCCCACCAGTGCTATTTAAAGGAATCACTAAGTACTTTCGGGTTTGTTGAGGTTTGATTTCTACTTGCTGTTGCTATGATTGTACGAGTCTTTGGTATTCTTTGAAGTTGCAGGGAGTGGTGTGGCAAGCGCTGAAGGGTATTTATACTGACTTCAAGGCTACTGTACAAGCTAGTTGCTCCCAGACATGGATGCGGTAGTAGACATTCCCCTTGGGCTACAACATGATTGGGAAACTAAGCAGAAGTGATATAGAGCAGGACAAGTTGCTGGAAGTGTGAGGTGGTGGGGAGGGGGAAGGAGAAGGGCTGCCAGCAGGAGGTCATATCCATTTAGGGAGCAATTTTTCTCGCTGAACCCCAGCAAGGAACAACATGCGAGATGTCTGTGCTTCAGTAAGGACGTCCTCAGTGAAATATATCACCTGCTGCAGCCACAACTACAACCTTAGAACAGGATAAGGACCACACTGACAGTGGTTGTGAGGATGATCATGGCCATGAACTTTTATGGGTCGGGCTCTTCCAGGCTGAAGTTGGAGAGGTTTACAACATCTTGCAGTTTGGTGTTCACTGTTACACAAGGGGAGGTCACTGACGCTCTCAATTCAAAGGGAGCTGACTACATTTCATTCCCTCTTGCCAATGAGCATGTTTGCGAGATGTCAGGCTCTCCCATGGTGCAGAGAGGCATTGACGAACACGAGACACACAAACACACATCGCTTTGCAGGCACCACATGTCAACTCTGAGATGTAGTGCACTTGACAAGGATCCCACTCTCTCAATGTCCAGCTGGTGTGCAGCCATATGCAGTGAATCATGTAGGTCAGTGCAAAGAACCCTGGCAACAGTCATGATGTCTTCATCCTACAGCAGTTCACTTGTCTATCTGTATTTGAGCCAGCACGGCAAAGCAAAGGGTAGCTACTGGGTGACAAGGGTTATCCGCTGACTACGTGGTTGATAACTCTGGTATGCAACTCACATAGAATGGTATACAATGAAACTAATGCGGCCACACCAAATGTGATAATAGATGATTGGCGTGCTGAAGCAATGCTTCCATTGCTGAATCACTCTGAAGGAGATCTGCAGTACTCAGAGTGGGTGTCAAGATTTGTCATGCTCTGCTGCATGCTGCACAACCTTGCCATCATGAGGACACGGTCCTTGCCACCAGCGATATGACCAGAAGCTCAGCAGCAGGAACATGAGGAGGGGGAGGAAGTAAGGAGGCAACCTGGACAGCCCCTTTCTGGCCGGTCTGTTCACAGGCAACACATCCAAGGGCGATACCAGTAACTCAATTCCCCATTCACCAAAAGTTCCACACCTTACCTTCACGCTATCACTGACCATCACAGCATCTGCTTGGCCACAATGCAAAAATAAAAGCGAACACAAAATAAATATTAAAACCCAATTTGTAAATCATACCATACCATATTACATACAAATGTCAATTAATCACCTTGCGCATTCCCTTAGTGGCTTTATTCAGTGTGCCTTTGCCTATCCTAGCTTTCCTATGCAGTGCTACCCCATTGGCTGCACCATGGCTAGCAGGAAGCTACTGACTTTCAGTGGAGCTAACTGCAGATGGTCCTGAAGGCCAACCTTGAGCAGCTTTGGCTCTAGAATGCCTGACTTGAGACTGCACCCATCTCGGCATGGGCGGCAGCAGAGTGAATTGGCTGGCTGCCAGGCAACAGCAAGGGAGTGGCAGGGCTGGGAAGACAAATGCTGTCACCTGAGAAAGGACAGCAGGTCTGTGCTTCACGGAGCCACTGACACCCCCCTGGGGTGGCGCCTCAGCAATCCTAGTATAACGTGTTGGAGGACAGATTGCTGGACTGCACTGACATCCTGTAAGCCCCTTTGAACCCTGATATCCACAGCCATAATGACAACAGTCTGAGCTTGTATGAGAGCAAGCTGACTTTGCATGACAGAAGTCTGAGCTTCCACAGCAGCACCGAGATGTTGGGTAGCTTTCGATTGTGCTGCAATGGAAGCTGAGACAATGGCCATCGGACCAATCGTGATTGGATCCACAAGTGTGCTAATGGAGTTGGCCACCACGTTCATGCTGGAAAGGATCGGAATCAAACTCTGCACAAAGTCCTGTGCAAAGTTAATGCCGGACTCTTCCATGTTCCTTAACAGTGACTGCAGGCTTTCTGGCAGGCCTGCCAATCCAACAAGCATTTCATTGTGCACACCTTTTCCTGTAACCTGCCCCATCGCAGTCCTCATCAGAGTTCTCTGGAACAGAACTTGTGTGCGACCTCGTCCACCAGGAAGCTGTCAGCGGCACTATCCTTGTCCCATGTTCCGACTTCAGGCCACTTGTGGCCAGTTTCTCACTACATGCAGATCCTGCCTCTAAGCTATTCTCTAAAGTACATGCAGTTCAGTATCTGAGCTGGTGGCTGCAAGTGTGCAATTGAGAGTTTATTCATTACCACAGTCTTCTTGCTCAGCCATCAACCTGGTTAGGTTGCAGTTCTTAGGTACCCGAAACGAGAAAAGCACAAGAGTAGAATCATGGCGCAGGGAGGTGGGGGAGGGGATGGGGGACATGCAAGAGGTGCATTCTTACATCATCTGCAGCTTGTAAATCAGAAGAGTGTGTGGGGTGAGGGGACGTGGGATGTGAGGAGGATTAGGTATGAGGATACCACCATCTTCTTTTGTTTTCGCCCGGCTGCTGGCCATGGCCTCAGCGACAGATGTCCCACTGATGGCAACCACCATTTTCTCCATGGGGATAAGGACATGCAGCTGCAGCTGACACTGCCAGTTAGCACCTGCTGCCTCCAGTTATGCATCACCTTGTCCTGCAAGAGAAAGGGAAGTGTGTCAGTGAATGTTGTGCAATCTGTTTGGCTGATGTGGCTGCTGTGGTTGAATAGCTGGCAGTGTATGCAAGCTGTGAGATGTGAGACTTGCAGTAGTGCTCAGTGCGAGGATGAGGTGAAGCAATGAATGCAAGGTATGAGTCCTGACTGATAGGTTTTAGTAGTAACTGAGAGATGGAACATTAAGCAATGTCTGAGGCTAGTGCAGTTGGTAGGATATGGCATTTGAAGATACATTCACTGATCTTGACCACTTGTGTGAAGTTATTAAACTTTGAGACACTGAATCCAGGTCCTCAGGGTTTGACTCCTAGCATTGACCTTCATGATATCTGATTTCACTCCTTCTGAGAGGGCTCCTGATTGTCTCTGGACAGGTAACATCTTTCGTCCTCTGCACTTCCTTGGCCTCCGGTACAGCATTGGAAAATCTTAGACCCCTCTCTCTTCCATGTTGTCCCATTCTTGTGCCTTTCCCAAGTCAGAAGATTTGTAGAATGATTTCCAGCATTTGCTCCAGCCACAATCCAGCTCACCTTTAAGTAATGCAGGCTAGCTTGAACTCGTGCTTGCCCCTCATGATTTAGCTCCCCACGTTTGGGCATGCAGCCACTCAACATTGCAGTTAGCGTTGGCCGCATGCTGCAATCATATAAAATAGCAGACAGCATGATGTTGGCTGCTACCTGCATTGGAAGCAATGGACAGGGGGCAATCCTGCAACATGACCATCAAGTTCATTTTCAGGGGCTATCGAATTTACTGGCCAAAGTGTATTTAGTTGCTTCAACATTGCAAAGTGTGGAAGCACATACACAGCAAAGATAAATCACTTGCCTGGAACTGGGAAGAATGCAAACTTTACACCAAAAAGATAGATGTGGGACAAGTTTGTGCCACCTTCCTGTTGGTCAATGATTGACTGCAGGGACTGAACCCTGAACCAGAGATGGAACTGAAAGTGAAATTAATAACTAGGATCTAGGACTGGAGTCTAACACTATGTTGCTTCACAAATCATTGCTCTTTGCAGACAAGTATTTGTAAATTCATTTGCCAAAATTGGATAAAACAAATTGCCATTTGGAAAATGCAACAGTTCATAGAATTATTTCAGCACAGGAGGAGGCCATTTGGCCTATTGTGCCCAAGCTGGCTGTCTGCAAGAGCAACTCACCGAGTTCCACTCCCCCGCCCTTTCCCCGTAGCCCTACAAATCTTTTTTCTTCAGATAATTATCCAATTCCATTTTGAAGGCCTCGATTGAACCTGCCTCCACCACACTCTCAGGCAGTGCATTCCAGATCCTAACCACTTGCTGCGTGTAGGTTCAACAAATTGAGGCATGAAGAGAGTACCAAGATGCAGATTCAGGCTCTTGGCCAGCTGTGAATGGCAATGAAAACTTATCAGTAGATTGTCCACTAGCTTGGCAGTATGATAGTGTTAGAGTATTTCAAAATGGTTTAAATGGTCAATGTATCCCAGCATGCTTTGCTTTATCATTATACCCAGAGAGCAAATGGGGAGGAACAGGGAAATCTCATACAGACAGACGTGATTCAGAGACAAAGTTTGGAAACTCAAAAGACAGAGAATGACGATCATCCAGGTCCAAGGAACTAGTTGCAAAGACACCACATGCCACATTTTTGGACCCGGTGAGAAAGGTGTCTAGGGATCTTCTACTGAGTTCACCTGGTCTTACTGTAACAGGGTTTATGTTTTTAAAACACTGTTTTGAGCTCCCTCTTGGTGAATCCTTGTTCATCGCTTTCCAATTATAAGGCAAAGAAATGAGCGCGAACAGTCTTCTTTAGGTTTGAAGAAGAAAAGTGAAATTTATTAAACCTTAAACTTAAAAACTCTAATTCGGTTAATGCCCACAGATACACGCCACACCCCACACTAGCATGCATATGCGATACACACATGCAAATAGGGACAGAAAAGAAAAGAAAAATAAAATGGAGAGGTTTGAGGCAATCTCTGAAGAGGGGTTTTTTACTGTGCTTCGAAGTCGCTATAGTCCTTGATTGTAGGTAGACTCGCTTTTCATTGGGGCCCAGTATTCTTCTTAAACCTTGTTCACTTTAGGAGACTTTTCTCTCTTGGGGTTCATATGTCTTCAATGGTTTCTGAAGCTGGTGAGAGCGAGATGAGAGCAGACAGGAGAGGGGTGTTCAGATCAGGAGAAAACAGCTTTCTGAGTTCTTTCTCTCAGCAAGTTCAAATTCGAACAGCCTGTTAAGTCATGTGACTAAACTGGTCTGACCAGGTCTTCTGTGTAGTGGAGAAGCAGGGACTGGGTCCTTTGTTCCAACACTGTCTGTTAGTATGCAAAAAATGGGCTTTCCAACGAGGGGCCTGGCAATTCCTTGTGATAGGCCCTCTTTTCTTCCCAAAGCTTTTAAGCTTTAATGTTCATGTGGTGAAATAATGTGTGCCTCATTCTTGGCAGGTGAGGGCCTGCATGACACACAGTAAAAGATAAAGATTAGTCCACACATTACAGTACAATAAACAAGCTTTGTAGGACAGAGTTGGAGGCCAAAAAGGTTAGGTGATGTAAACATCTTAAACATGGCAGCGGCTTAGTAGAACACCGTTATTCGTAAGTGCAGCCGAAGGTAGCTAAATTGTATGAATGGAATGTGTTCCCTCCAAATGTTAGAGTGCTCTCAGGACAGTTGGAAGTCTTAACATTTAACATCTTAACAGTCATCAAGCCGGACTTAATCACTCCAGACCTTGGAAGCAGGTTACATTAACTGTTTGCCATTTAATGTAATCTGTAGAACAGTTGCATAAGAACCACACTGTTTTTAGGCAATGCATACTGAAGCTTGCTGTTTAAAATACTCAGGCCTGAGTCACACGGAGGCTACTGTGCAGGATTAACAATCCTTTGTTGTGACTATAACCACGGAAAAATCCACGAACAGCATTTCAGCTGTGAGTCAGTCAAATACTAGAGGTCTTGTGCCAAAAACAAATGGATAAAAGTGGCAAGCTGTTTTATCGTATAAATTTTAGGTGAAGGCTCATTATCCCTTCTCCTCCACTCACCTTCCTTCTTTCCACCTTCACCAATTTTCTGCCCTTTTCTCTGAAGGTGTTATCACTTTGCTATAGGCCTGGTTGCCTTCCACCCAAGTGACCATTCATCATGAAATGTTAACTAGAGTTATGTAGACAGTTTACCCATATAACAGTCACAAAATTTCAAAGTAAGTATGTTTATTTGATGTGCTTTGAGATGTTTGAAACCAAACAATATGCAAATCTTGGTTTCTATGCATGCCCAAAGTGAGTATCACTAAATTAGTGTTACGATTTTAAAAGTTCTTTCATTAATCTAGTCTCAGTCTCACTCTCTGTCCACATTAACTCATTCGCAACTGGATGCGATCAGGTTCCAGGGGTTTGGCAGACTCCTTCCTCTGTTAATGCATAAAAGCAGCATGACTGTAAGTTTGTCAAGTCTGGCCAACCTTTTTTAATTGGTTGGAGTCACAGCCTTTATATCTGGCATTAAGTCAATCGAAAAACCAACTTTTCTAAACTTTAATGTTGGGAAGGAAGAAAAAAAGTTATTGAATTGTTCTCTTTTTACCCCCTGAAAGAAGGGGGTGAATTTTATGCTCTCCCCCACAGTGGGTTTGGAGGCAGGGAGAGCATATAAATCGGGTGGGATGGCGGCAGTGGAGGGGGCTCCCATCACCTTCCTGCCTCCGCCAAAATTAAGTCCTGGGTGGGAAGGCCTGTGAATGGCCTTCCCATCCCACCACCAATTGAGGCCCTTAACTGGGCCTCATCCCACTGCCGCCATATTTAGCTGTTGCTGTATGGGAGGCATGGCAGGAAAAACCATGTGGGCTGCTTTCCAGCTCCAGGGGATGTGGGGGGTCACTTGTTAAACGCCACTTACTGCCTGAATGAGGGATTCGGTATTGGGAAGGGGGGCCCGCTGAGAGCCACCCCTCCTGCCCTGACCTACCTGTAGGCGCTGCTCGGGCAGGACGTCCGTCGCCGGGGTCCTTGATCCTGTGGAAGGCCCGCCGCCATCCACTTAAATGCCTAATTGGCGCTAGATTCGGCAGGCCTCCCACAGAAGAGGCAATGCGGGGTTCCCGGTGTCGCTTTTTCCGGATGTCGAGACCCCCATCGCCCGGATAAAATCCCAACCAAGGTTAGGGAAGGCAGGATAGATTAGGCAGGAAAAATTAAAGCTAATAAATAAAGATTAGAACTGGGACGAAGCGAGAATGGGACAAAGGAGGGTTGTTAGTTCCGTTTTTTTTTAAACGTTAAAATTGTGTTTTGTGCACAGATTAGGTCTACAAGATGATAATAATAAAGTTGCCCCCAAATAAAACAGCTGAGCTACTGTAAGTGTTTGCTCTAACTATGCAGTGCATGGACTTAAAACTAAACCAATCTGCCCAGGGACCTGTTGGCAACTTGAGCGTTAAAGTGAAACAGCAAAAAAATAAACTAATACTGCTGAACGAAACAACAAAATGCAGTTTCAGGGGATATAGGCAATGCTGATTAACTGAACCAGTTCCATAAAGTCCAACTGTTTCAACAGTTCTTTTATGGTTTCAATTGAAGATAATAGATACTGAAAATACAGGATAGTAGCAGGTTCCAGCAAAAGCACAAGCTTGGCAACATCATAGCTTTTCTGATCCTTCTCACACATTAACTGAAAATACTTGCAAGCTTTAGAACCACACCTGGCCACCAATGTCAAGGTAATCTTAACAGTTGAAAGCTGAGAACTGTGAGCATTTAATCGGAAAATCTATTTCATTTCGTCCAATATTCAAACAAAAGTTGTTTACGAGCAACGTTGATGATTTGTTGAATATTGAAGTGCCAGTAAACTCCTGGCAGTATTGTGATACACATTTCTTATTTATTACTTTCTTCCCTCTCCATCAACTGGCTGCGTTCAGGAATGGAAAACATTTATAAGAGGTGGTTGTTGGGCTGGAGGAAGTTAGAGACAGAGAAGGACAAGACAATAGAGAGGTTTAAACACCAGGATGAGAATTTAAATTTGAAGGGCTGGCGGACTGAAACGCAATGTGCGACAGTGGAACAGGAGCGATGGGCAAAAAGGACAGCCTTTGGATAAGTTGATATTTATGCAAGATGGAGGATGTGAGGCTGTCTAAGAGAGCATTGGGATAGTCATGCCAAAGGCATGGATCGGGGTTCTGTAGCAGAATATTTTTTGTCATAGAGTGTGTATGGGTTTGGAAATGAATAGGACTCTGAGGCTGCAAATAAAATTTGGTTCCACCTGAGACTGTAGCTGAGGAGGATGGAGTCTGCGACAATAATACCAAGTTTATAATGGGAACTGAAGGCAGTGGGTTCAGTCTTCCCAATGTTTAACTGAGGAAATTAAGGCTCATCCATCACTGAATGTCAGAAAACCTCTCAGGGATAACAGACAGGCATACAAATATTTCTGCATTTGCCAGGTGCTTCATGTGCAATCTCCCACCCTTCTGCCTCAGAACTGTGATCTAATGCATGAACTGCATTGGGCAGTTCCAAGCACTTCTTTTGATGAAAGGTCACTGACCTGAAAAGTTAACTCTGCTTCTCTCTCCACAGATGCTGCCAGACCTGCTGAGTATTGCCAGCACTTTGTATTTTTATTTCAGATTTCCAGCATCTGCAGTATTTTGCTTTTATTTTAATTCTTTTGCTAGACCTTGACCACGCATCAACTCAGTGATTGTGACCCAGTTAGTGCCACTTTTGATTTGCTTGTTAAATGCAATTTGAAAATCAAATGATCTATGTATTATGACTACAAATAAACCACCACATTCTTGTACAAGGACATATGAAAGAGTCTGTAACCATACTATATGGCACTGTTCCACAGTCATCTAGTTGGAATTCGATCAGCACAAAGCAGGACTCAATTCAGCAGTAAAACTTTATAAAATTAAATAACACTTCTGTAAAAACATGTTATCAAATGTGGAATGGTGCTCAAAGGTTTGTATGAGGTTGCTATTGAAACCATTGAATGTCAACGTTCCCCTCTTCCAACACCCCAGAAATAGCAGCTTCAAATCATTTCTGGAGGGGCTCTAAATTGGCAACCGAGGTTCTTCCATTGGCTTGTTGATAGATCTTTCTAACAAAGAGATAAACAAAGGCTTCTTGGAAAAAGAAGCAATTGTCGGATCTTGATTGAAATTACATAGGGATTCCTAACTATGGAATTGTGTCTTGCTTCTATGTCAGCTGTGGTTAGCTCAAAACCATCATTAAATCATGCACCAAAGTGTTAGATTCTTCCTCAAAAAATAGAGCAGCTATAGGCAGCTGCAAAATAGAAATGTTCCTGGGATTAAGCAGTGGAATCGATAGCCCTGCATGTCACAGCAACTCTGTACACTAAGCATGAACTAATGTTCCTAATGCCGTGTACTCTTACAGCACAAAGAATGGGAATAGGGTTATAGGACATTTCCATCTTTTGTACGCGGGTTCAGCCTCTTTTATATATCCTCCTTTGATTTGGTGTCAATTTATGTCTGTGAAGTAACGTGGGACATTCTTCCACATTAAAGGTGCTATATAAATACAAGTTGCTATTGATTTACTGCCAGTTTTGCTGGCAATTCTGATCACACAATGTGACTCTTTGATCTTTCAACAACCACTGCCGCCCGCACCCCCAACTCATTGGTCACAAAAGTCACATATTAATTAAAATGCCTGCAATACCAGCTATTCTACACAATATGGTCATTTTTTGGTCCTAATCACTTCAGGCAAGGCAGTAATTACTGATCCAGTAGTCTAGAAAACAGCTTTATGCTAGGGACGGAGTAGGAGCCAGTTTTATCATATCAACAAGAGGCAGCTTAGGGAGTGATGAGCAATTAGAAAGAGAGGGTATTGCTAAGAAAAACAATGAAGAGAAATGAAGTTGCAATGGAAAACAGCTACAACTGGTCCTGTGTAAAGGCTTTGAGTACGATCATTTATCAGGAAATCTGAACATCTGAAACATCAAGAGTTATTTTTCTTTCAGATGCTGATGGGCCTGCTTTGGATTTCTAGTACTTGTTACGATCAGGTGAGGAAGGGTCGCAAGGCTCCCCACTTGTCTGTCTCCTTGTTTGACCACAACAGGGTCTGTTCCTTTTTAAACAGTGGATGTGCTTACCAATTCAGTGTGTGTTTAAAAGAGAGGCAGAGAGAGCGTCACCGGGGTCTTGCACAGAGCCCACTAAAGCTCGTCTGCTGTGTGCATCCAAACTCAAATTTTACACAGCCTGGGGAGATTGTCACATTGTGTTCTTAATACCTTTTTTTCTTAAAATGAGGTCCAAAATCTAAAATCCAAATCTTTCTCAGGTTGTATTGTCAGTGTTTAACCCCTGGAGGTACGTCTCCACTAGTGAATGCTTCAAGATGGCTTTGAATGTCCCGCTAACAAGGGTGATACTAGATAATCTACTCAGCTATCCAAGCCGTTATCCTGGATGGGAGCTTTGTTAGACATGCGTCTCCAATTCAATGTCCTGGAATGTGAGGTATTTCAATGCAAATTGTTGTGGCCATCTTGACTGCCAGCATTTTAAAAGTTAAATGTAGGATCCTAGCTTTCCTTTTTAAAATTTTAATGTAAGTTTCCAACCGAAGAATTAAAAAGTCCTCATTCAGCATAGCATGTTTTCTTGACACACTTTTATTGCAGATTTTCTTTTCATCCCTGTTTAACCAAAGTGCTGGTAGAAAAAGAAATAGCCTTTATGGCTCATTTACTTGGCAGGCAAAAATGAAGCATTTTTGCTTACGATTTAGTTTGGTATTGGCTTGATCAATTCTATCATCGTTCTTAAGGGATTAAAAGCCAGCATCACTTAGCTCGCTTTGTTACAATAATGGTCAGTTTATGTGGGGGGAAACATAGAAAATAGGAGCAGGAGAAGGCCCTTCAGGCCTGCTCCGCCATTCAAAAAAGATCATGGCTGATCGTCTAGTTCAATACGCTGTTCCCGCTTTCTCCCATATCCCTTGATCCCTTTGGCATTAAGAAATATATCTATCTCCTTCTTGAATATATTTAATGACTTGGCCTCCACTGCCTTCTGCGGTAGAGAATTCCACCACCCTCTCTGAGTAAAGAAATTTCTCCTCATCTCGGTTCTGAATGGCATACCCCGTATCCTGAGACTATGACCCCTGGTTCTGGACTCCCCAGCCATTGGGAACATCCTCCCTGCATCTAGCCTGTCCTGTTAGAATTTTATAGGTTTCTATGAGATCCCCTTTCATTTTTCTAAACTCTAGTGAATATAGGCCTTGAAAAAGGGCTTGAGAGAGGAGCCAAGCCATTTAGTTCAAATACACATATTCGGTGTGATTTCTCCAAGTATATGTGAGAATGGCAACTCTTTGAATTTATCATTTAAATTCATGAGGTCCTAGTAATACCCATATTCTGAGGGTATGAAAAATTCACGAGTCTATCTTCAAAGAGATTGGAATGTGTCTATAGTCTGCAGTAGTTCTGTTTGTAAGAGCTAAGACAGAAGTTCTTAAATTGAGGAAAATAAAAAAACTCTGCATCTGAAAATTATTTATAGCATACTCTTGGCATAGAAGTTTGAAACTACTATGTTCTACTATATGAACAATTAGCTAAGGTTACTAACTACCGCAAAAATGTTGTATTTCTGCTATTATTCACTTACTCTGATACAGTTTAATCAATGCATTTGGCAGTTGAAGGCTAAACATGGTCTAATTTTATTCCAATGCCCTTTTAAAAATGAAAAGAATCCTATGATAGGACAGGACAGAACCAGTTGCTGAGATAAAGGCCAGAATTTAGTGTTGAGGTGGTGGCCCCACTCACTGGCTGGACAGCCAGGTGGGACAAGCCCACCTCCACCAGGCCTGAAAACCACACTGCTATTTTGTGGGGCTCAGGCCCTTAATTGGCTTCAGTCAGGGCTTCCACCCCTCTGAGGCAGGAGGTTTGGCCTCTCGGAGCTGCTGGCCAATCAGACAGCCTCAATCCCAGCAACACCACTGGGAGCAGTGGCCATTGCTAGAACTGCACCTAGCAAGAAGAGGGCGATGGACGCCGGCCTTCAAACACGTAAGTGGGGATGTGACTCACTGGGGACAATTTTTAGTGGGGATGGCCTGTGCTGCTGGGGGGCCCTTCATGGGGCACAGTGTGCCCAAACAGTGGAACCACCCCCCCCCCCCCCCCACCGCCAGCCTGCAAGGAGGCTTCCATGAATTACTAGGCGGCCTCCTCAGGTACCAAACTGCCCATGCGCCATTGGTAAAATACCAGCGACGGCAGGAAAAGGCCCTTAGGCCTAAGGGTATGCGGGCTGTTGCCACCACCCCTCTACGCACTCCCCCACCCCGGTGGTAAAATAGCAGCAGAGGCAGGTAGACAACAGGTACGACACTCCTCGGCTCCTACACTATTTTACACCTGCACCCCCACCTCCCCCCCCCCACCCGCTTCCTAGCCCACTCCTGACGGGGGTGGTTGGGTGTTGGTGTGTTAACCTCCGGCCAGTGTGAAAAAGGGTTTCCTATTCATTTCCCAAGCATGTTATGGTCTTGACTCTATCAGGGCAACTGAAAACTCTCCAGGATAATGGGAGCTGGATTCACCCAGGAACAGTGTGAAACCCAGATGTCAACATTATATAGAGTAAAAAGGATTTTGAAAAACTACAAATGCCATTAAATTATGCGATTAAAGAGAATAGTTACCACATGTCAACTTCCTTAAAACAATTATTCTTAAAAATGTTAAAAGCCCAGTTATATTGACAACCAAAAGCTACACTGGCCCGGAGTTTAACTAAAATCAGAGTAAATAAAAGAATGTTACAGTGAAAAGGCATTTCTGTGTATGCGAAAGGGGATATTTCTGTTGACCCAGTTGTAGGGAGCTGAAAGAAGTATCAAGTTAATGAGTCTCAGCATGTCAGAACTTGAACTCAGAACTGTACATCAGCCTACAAACATGAGGTAGCGATGCTGTAAATTCATCCTAGGCTGGTGTTAACACACCAACCAACAGATGACATCTGTGCTGAACACAACTGTTGTCCCCTGAATCTGGTTTGTTAATTTAACAGGTTCAGTCCAAACACTGCATTTCATTTTTAATTTTAGCCTAATGACAAATCTGATCTCAAAATATAAAAAGTTCAAAGTATTTGATTGAGTAAACAAGGTTGAGTTACCTCAACATTGAAATGGTAGTTCATGTTGCAGCCAAACACAAGGTCACTGGAGCCTCTCTTGTGTGTTTTTTGGGGAAAAATACAATATATAGACAATAATTCTAGGAAGGTCTAGGCAGTGGACAGAAACATTCCCTGCAGACTTCAAAATGTATTTCCACAATGTTGCTCCATAGCTGCAGCACAGGCTTACAGAAAGCTTCAGAACCACACAGCTCAAGGCTTCTTTCAACAAGGAGGAACCGCAAACATTTGGTACAGCCTGCAGCATGTGGTGAGTTTAAATGTTCTACCAGCCCTGTATTTCTGAGGTGGGGGGGAAGGATTTGTTTTTACAGTAACTCCCAATAAAAAAGATGAAGATTGATGAGATTATTTTGGGGAAAATGAATGATCTCACCAGGGATTAGTTTGATAAGGGCAAGCCTTGCTGAAGTAAACAAAGTACATTTCTAAAAAGAACATTTTAAAAATACCGTAGGGCCTGTTTTTCAAAGACCACACTTAATGCTACTGCATTTTTAAACTACATAGAAACTTTTTACTCACTGCTTACATGATGTCTTTTTTTCAACCATACTTTTGAAAAGGACACCATGTTTATAATGAGATTCATTTGCATAACTGACTGGATTCTTCATTTCTTCAGTGTTATTTTATTCTGAATGCTAGCCATCTTGAAACCAGTCTTTCGAAATACAGACAGCTAAAATTTGCAATTCAGTGGAGCGTTAGTGAGCTCCTACAAGTCAATAATCTATTTGATTGCTGAACAACGACACCAGAGTAGAGTGATCTTAATGCTATATGTCACGCAATTATGCCAATCCGTTAACAGTTGTCATGAAACCTGCTTTGAAATAATTGGGGAACATCTGCCACACAATGCTACTGTGTAATTTGTATCTCATATTTCAATGCACGTGTGTGGAGATTGGAAGAACCATCCATTACATTGGTCACCAAAAGTGGCTCATAAAGACAGTGGGCTTTAACAAATGGCAACCTGTAATGAACATGACCATTTTCTTTTCTGATCAAACCTGACTGCAGTTTAACTGAAAATGATGGCCGGAATTTTCCTGTCCCCCACCCATCCCCTGCAACAGGAGTGGGCTGGAGGCAGGGAGGAGGGGTGGGGGGGGGTGGAATTGTAAAATTGAGTGGGAGGTGGGGGTGCCATTCCTGTCGCCTTCATGTCCCCACTGCAATTTTACAAGTGGCGCCGGTGGCGACAAACAGCCTGCCCACCCCAGGCTAACTGAAGCCCTTAAGTGGCTAATTAATTGCCACTTAAGGCCTCCCCCCGCTGCTGGTATTTTACCAGTGTGCGGGCAGGCAGCTCAGGATCCCCAGGAGGCTGCCCAGTAAAACCGGCGGCTTCCTTGCGGGCTGGGGAGCCTCCTGATCTGAAAAGCTGATTGTATGGGATCTCACCGGGGACACTTACCTTTTTCTAGAACGAACGTCCCTCTTGCTTCTCTCCCTGGCTGCACTCCCAGCAGCGGCCACCGCACCTGGTGGTGCTGCTGGGACTGAGAGATGCCAGCCCGCTGATTGACTGGCAGCTCTCAGAGGCGGAACTTCCTGCCTCAGAGGGACGGAAGTTCCGTCCAAGGCCAAGTAAGGGCCTTGGCCACATAAAATCACAGCGTGGCACCTAGGCCCGGCGGAGGCGGGCTCGCCCACGACTTTTTGACCGGTGGGTGGGGTCTCCTACCCAACGTAAAATTCTGAACAATTAGCTTTAGAGTTTCATGCTATCTTGTTTTTCTGAATGGAGGGATGTGACTAGTGGTGTTCCGTAGGGATCAGTGCTGGGACCTTTGCTGTTTGTAGTATATATAAATGATTTGGAGGAAAATGTAGCTGGTCTGATTAGTAAGTTTGCGGATGACACAAAGGTTGGTGGAGTTGCAGATAATGATGAGGATTGTCAGAGGATACAGCAGAATATAGATCGGTTGGAGACTTGGGCGGAGAAATGGCAGATGGAGTTTAATCCGGACAAATGTGAGGTAATGCATTTTGGAAGGTCTAATGCAGGTGGGAGGTATACAGTAAATGGCAGAACCCTTAGGAGTATTGACAGGCAGAGAGATCTGGGCGTACAGGTCCACAGGTCACTGAAAGCGGCAACGCAGGTGGATAAGGTAGTCAAGAAGGCATACAGCATGCTTGCCTTCATCGGTCGGGGCATAGAGTATAGAAATTGGCAAGTCATGTTGCAGCTGTACAGAACCTTAGTTTGGCCACACTTAGAATATTGCATGCAATTCTGGTCGCCACACTACCAGAAGGACGTGGAGGCTTTGGAGAGGGTACAGAGGAGGTTTACCAGGATGTTGCCTGGTCTGGAGGGCATTAGCTATGAGGAGAGGTTGGAAAAACTCGGATTGTTTTCACTGGAACGACGGAGGTGGAGGGGCGACATGATAGAGGTTTACAAAGTTATGAGCGGCATGGACAGAGTGGATAGTCAGAAGCTTTTTCCCAGGGTGGAAGAGTCAGTTACTAGGGGACATAGGTTTAAGGTGCGAGGGGCAAAGTTTAGAGGGGATGTGCGAGGCAAGGTTTTTTTTACACAGAGGGTGGTGAGTGCCTGGAACTTGCTGCCAGGGGAGGTGGTGGAAGCAGATACGATTGCGATGTTTAAGAGACATCTTGACAAATATATGAATAGGAAGGGAATAGAGGGATATGGGCCCCGGAAGTGCAGAAGGTGGTAGTTTCGGCAGGGCATCAAGATCGGCGCAGGCTTGGAGGGCCGAATGGCCTGTTCCTGTGCTGTACTGTTCTTTGTTCTAGTGAGAGATTCTTGGAATGGGGCAGAGAGGCAGAAAAAGGGGGCTTGACAGGAAGCTGAACCTGAAGACCAAGTACAAGATGGTTATAACTCAGCACCTGATCTCACATTGCAATAATGGCTACTTGATAGCAGACAGCAAGCTAGCACTCTAGATACTTTTGGCCTAATAATCAGGCCCCTAAACAGGAATGCTCAAATGGAGAACTCTGACTTCCACATACACCCAACCCAAATAATACTGCAATCTGTCACTGACATGGTCAGCTTGCAAGAGATTTAGATGATGTACGGATATCAGTGTACAGCATCACAGACTTCAACAGAAATAGAAAAAAAATGTAAAATAGGCTGTTGATTCGCTATCGCCTCTTTCACATTATTGCACAGAGAAAAGTAGCGTCCGGCAGTGCAATAGTTTAAACTTTTGTGCACATCATGATCATGGCAGGATCTGGGAACTGAGAGAGCAGTTGTGTTTTTGTATGTTTGCAGATTCAAACGTGCAGATGCACACGATCAGTTCCATGTGTTTAGCGAAGGTAGGAAGCCCTCAATCCAACAGATCACAAGATCCACAAAAATCTGGAGTTTCAGTGCCATCAGAGCCCCAGAGGTAAAGTCCTTTATATTGGTGAGTATCATCATCAGCAGGAAAGCCATATATCTGCCATGCAACACCTTCAAAGTGTTGGATCTGCTATCTTGGAACAGAGCCACTGTCAGATGATCTAGTTATGCCTTAGTACCTGACTGCAGTCTGACACAGATTATAGTGAGAGTTCCTGTATAGAGACCAAGGCGATAGGTTGATTACTGCTTTGTTAGTTATATCAACTCTATTAAGGAATGGAACCCAATGGGAATAACTATCAATGTCTGATAGCATTAAAGAAGAGACACCGATCATTTTAGATTTGTGAAACTGACCAGACATGTAGCCTAATGGAGCTGTTGGTCTAAAGGGAACAGTGACTCTATTGGTTAAGTAGCATTACCAATAGTTACTTCAACCATGGATTCCGGATCACTGCTAAATTATATCTATTTACTGCATCCTTCACAGACATATTCAGGCAGCCAGAATGAACAGCTATTTCAAGGTGACATCAACTGGGAATCTCTCAGCAACCTTGTAGATCCATTTAAAAAGAAATTGTTGAAACCTTTAGGTTTCTATCAATGACGTCACAATTGATATAGGTTTTCAGGCCTCAGTGCACTATCCATGAAGTGAGCAAGAGCTGTATGAGATAACCTGCACTCCAATTTTTCCTTGTTCCCTACAAGATAATTAGCTAATTAAAATGTTTTTTAAAAAATTTAAAGATTTAAAATGGATAAAGTGATTTTGACAGGTTATGTTAGATGCCTGTGTAAAAAAAGGGCAGGGAGATTAAAAGGGGCGGTAATGGCCAGACAGCCTAACATTGGTGCTGGGGTTTCTAGAGACAAAATTAATAGTTACTTGGGAGAACATGAGCTAATAAATAACAGCCAACACAGATCTGTTAAAGGCAAATGAAATAATGCAAATGGTTGATGAGGGTAATGTGGTTGATTATATATATAATTGAAGCCCAGGAATTCAAGGAGTAGTGGCAGTATTGATTCAAAATTGGCTAAGGCAGAATGCAGAGAGTAGTTGTGAACAGTTGTTTTTCAGACTAGAGGGAAATATGCAGTGGTGTCCCCCAGGGGTCGGTATTGCTGTTTTTGATATATATTAATGAATATTGCTGAAAATAGAGACATGTTATCGAAGCTTTTCGTCTTGTACTCATCAGGACAATCCGCAAGAATAACCAATGTAAGGGAAAACAACAACTTATACTGCACGAGAAGAGAGTGCCGATTGGTTGGCAAGTGAACTTTGATTGGTAGAGGCATTGCCATGGAGAATGCACCAGTTTCCGCAGTATTCTTGTGGACTGTCCTGATGAGTGCAAGACGAAAAGCTTCGACAACGTGTCTCTATTTCTGGCAATACTCAAGTTCTGTACTACTAGATGACTATATATTAATTACCTGGACTTGGGTATAGGGAGCATAATTTCAAAGTCGGCGGTTGACACAAAGCTTGAAAATGTAGTAAACCAATGAGGAGGATAGTAACAAACTTCAGGGAGGACATAAACATACTGGTGAAATAGACAGACATATGGTAGGTGACATTTAAGGCAGAGAAATGTGAAGTGATATGTTTTGGAAGGAAATTGAGTAGAGGCAGCACAAACTAAATGGTATAATTTTAAAAGGGGTGCAGGAACAGAGCGTTCTCGGAGTTCACACGCACAAAGCTTTGGAGGTAGCAGGACAAGTTGAGAAGGCTGTTTAAAAAAAAATACAAGATCCTTGACTATAAATAGAGGCATGGAATATAAAAGCAAAGAAGTTATGGTAAACCTTTATAAATCAGTGGTTAGACCTCAGCAAGAATAACCTGTCCAATTCGGGGTGCCTCACTTTAGAAAGGATGTCAAGGCTTTGGGAAAATGCAGAAGATATTTATTAGAATGGTACCAGGAATGAGGGAATTCAGTTATGTGAAGAGACTAGAGAGCTGTGATTGTTCTCCTCAGTAATGAAAGTTAAGAGGAGATTTAATAAAGGCATTCAAAATTATGTGGGGTAATAGGGAGAAACTCTTCCATTGGAATTCTTTGGACTTGGACTGAAAATAAAAACATTGATAAAGGATGAAGTAATAAACATGGTAAAAGATTAATGTACTTGTTTTGATGCAGTTGTTTTTCTGCTAGCTCAGTCTACATAAGTAATGGGTTAAAAAAAAGCTTAGGATTAGTAACTCATTGGCCTCGCTATTTATTGGAAGACAGGGAGGTGGGGAAGGAGCAACTGAGTGCAGAGAAACCTAGCAAGGCCAGGGACGCGGATGTCCTGCAGAATTTAACGGCAGGACATAATTTTTTTTTTGTCAGTTTCCCGCCCACCAGCTGTCCAAATAGACAGGCTGGCCTGTTGCCAGGTGGGAAAACCAGCACCAGGAGGCTGCAACTGGGGACCTGTGGGAACGGTCACCAGCAATCAGGAGGGGAGAGGGAGCAAGAGATTAGTGCTTGGGGGTGGAGTGGGGTGGGCAAGAAAAAGGTCAGCCGCATAATTGTGGCATGCAGACAGCCAGTGGTGTTTGATTGGGGGCTTTGGGGTGGGGAGGGGAGATAAGTGGTCTGCGATCGCTACAGTTGGAATAGAGAGTGTACTTTGCAGAGGGAAGGCCGAAAGCTTCCTTGAGGGGAACACTCTTGCTCCTCCTGGTCCACAAAGAGTGTTGTAAAAAGCACTGACCTTCTCTTGCTAGCAGTTCCCACCTCCCTTTTACTGTTGGGTTTCCAGACCCCTGGGAAACCCATACGGAAACTGTTAAATTTAAACTGGTCTCCCAATTACATAAATCAGGCTCCCACAGTGTATGTTAATGAAATGCCTTGCCGCGCAATGGCAGGACACTCGCTGCTGTAAAAACAGCAATGAGCACATATGCAGTAGGTTCAGGACATGTGTTCCTCATTTAAATAATTTCACCCCCACCCTCTACTGCCTATTGTAACACAAGCTGGGGTGTTGAGGGGGTGGGGGGGGGTTAATACAGGCTTTTGAAATCTTTTGCAACCATGTTCACAAACAACATACAAAAAAGATGCTCGGTCTTCAGGATGTGGCAATGTATCTCCATGGCAGCTTTCCTTATTTGGTTATAATGTGTCGCAAAAACAAGGCAGCTCACTTGTTTTCTTTATGTCACATAGACCTCAAGAAATTTGAAATAACCTCATTAAACTAGTCAGAATTTCTCAAATTTATTTTTCTGCTGAATTACAATAGGTCCTTAAAAGGAAGCTGTATATGCCCAGAATCTATTCCACAAGATGATTCAGGGAACAATGGAAATAAGCCTTAAAATTAGAGACTAAACTTTCAAATACTGATTGCAACTTTGTTAAAATTCATGATGCTATTATATATAAAAGTAAACAGGGCAATGCTGAAATCAAGAGTATGATCTTGGTTATTTAAAAAAGTAATTCATTTGGATATGATCCAAAACAGAATCACTATCCTTTTTACTCTGACTCCCAGATATCAGACCTCTGAACAAAGCTTCTGTTCTTTTTCACTGATATATTGATAGCAATCCATATGTCTAACACCGTATGTCTTTGTAAAAACAGCCAATCTCATGAAGATTGGAGCACAGCCTCGAGTGTTCAAGTCACTCTTTATTAAATTAAATGGCACATAGCCCAAAACCAGTCCTGTGGTGTTGATTACATGTGTTCTTACAAATTGGAGTTATGGGCAGGGGAAGAAAAAGGAAGAATTGGCTAAAAAATAAAAGGGACATATCTTCTCATTTGTCAATGCTAAGCTGTTCACTTATAGGTGGAAATCTTTCAAAAATGTAATGTCTACAATCTCTAACCAACAAGGAAGGTTAATGCTTTGCAAGAACTGCTATTCTTGCTGAGTGACTAACAGATGTTCTACATTTTACACAATACCTCAAATTACAAGTTAGTTGAAGTGGAAATGCTGACCAGGTTTAGGCACAAATGCAATATTAATAGAGGGGAGAGGGGCATTGACAGCAAAATCATCGCAATCCAATTGCTCATGAAAGAGGGTTTTCAGTAGCTTTGCAATACTTTTGGAATGGGGTTTAACTTTGTTAATTCGTCCATTTTCTATTGACATTCGTTCATTTTGATTTCGCTCTTTCTGGTATTTTCCTGAATATTTTATCCTCAATGATTTTTCATTCTTCATTTGCTCCCTATTTGTCTCTGTTTATTTTCCTCTCTCTCACCCCTGCCCCCCCCCCCCCACCTTTATTCTTTCATTCCACTTACTTTAAAAAAAAGTTGCAGTTAATTGTTTTATGATTGTAGGCACATTCCCTCCTGTGGTTCGCCCCTCAACTCCCTACAAAGTATCTCCTGCATATAAAGCATGGCACATAGCCTGATCAAAATGTGCACAAATCCACCCTGAGCTAGCTGCCAAGAAACATGTGCAAAAGCATTTTAGTGATGCTTCACCATCACATTATCCATTCCCTTACGAAGCTATGCCATTCAGTTGACTTGGTACCTTTCCGTGTAGTGATGAGATTGAAAATTCAGTGGTATGGGACTTGAACCTGAATCCCACTATCTTATGGTGTAGTGCACTAGTGTTCCAATGTGCACCACCCAGTCAATCTCACAATGACTTTTCTTTCTATTGAAAACTCTCAGAGGTGTTCCATTGCAACATCTGCACCTACTAATCAAAGGTGCCTTAAGAAAACAGACAATGCTAAATTAGGGCCTAGTTAACAGCTGCTCAAGAAGCACTCCAACATGACATCAATGAGCAATTTATTTTGTTCAAGATGCTCTTGATGCATGGCCTTGGAGAAGTAGGAATACTGAAAGCGTGATCTAATAAAAAGTTCATTTCATTAAATTTAATGTTTAGTGTACATTCAACAACCACCCCTGTGATGGTGAGTCTAATTCATTAATGGATTTATTCTTTTTTTACTGATGCGAAATGAAGAAACATTTAGTCATGAGATCACAGAAATGTAGGGTCTTTTCCAAACTTCCAGATTAGCCAAATGAACTATACTACTTAAAATACTAAAACAATTAAAGTTTACTGACCAGAACTAGCTCTTCCATTATTTGTAATATCTGAAATTCCCCAAATAGAAGGATATCACACTACTTAAGATTTAAAATATTCTCATCATAACCCAAATCTCAGCACTATATTTTCAAGTCACAACAGGGATCACAGAAAAAAAGGTCAAAGATTAAAAAGGAATTTAAGACTATAATGAATTATAGAAGATAAACATGCATTAGAAACATTTAGTATTGCTGGATGATCTGTGCTTTCCATACTTAGGCTTCATTTGTTATTGTAAAGTACCCCTCATAGCTGTGCTTATAAGATCAGTGATCAATATCTGACTATGCCAGCTGCATAAGCTTGCTTTAATATTTCTCATTCAATTTTACAGCCATAATCCAACTGAGAGCTCATCATGAGAAAATGCCAAGAAAAGTAAAAGTGGTTTACTTTATATGGCAGAGGACAAAACAATGCAAGACTTCGGCTAGGAAAAAGAACATTTAAACCCAAAGTAGGGGGATACCCTTACCTAATGGGGTTTCATATATTACAAACAGTTGCTTGATTGAGGGCCTAATCATAGTTCGCAAAACATTCCATGGAAAAACATCAATCTTTTGCCACACAAGTAATGCAAAAGGTCACCTGAGGTTAGAATATAATCTTATACAATCTTACCTTCATCCACCCACTGCAAATAAATTGTGCCACCTCCACTTCTAACCACATTTTGATGGCTTGTATTTTGCCAGAAAAAAGGAGGCATAGAGATGGATGAGAGCTTTGCCCATAGACTGAAGTTGAATTGAAATAAAAAGGAATTTTCATTGATGGATTGGGAAATTTTAGAGAAATCATTTTTGAAATTTACTTTGACAAGTTAAAGAAAAATTTTCAATTCAGCACACGTAAATGCACATAGAGTACAACTCCTACAATCCATATTAGCAATTACAAAGTTTACTTAATAATGTTAAAACAATAACTTGTATTTTAGAAAAATGTCCCAGGGCAGTTCGCAAAGGTGCAAACATGAAAAATTGGACACCATGCCAAAGGAAGCAATACGAGCATCCACTTCTCCACAGAATAAGGCAGTATTATACATTTGTAGTCACATTTCCATCACTCAAAGTATCGCTGCCCATTTTCACCTCTCCTGTTACAGATGCTACCACCAAACAAATTTTGCCCTAGATACTGCAGCTGAGGAACACTCTTCCATCTTGTTCCCTGCTAGCTTTCTCTTGTAGATGGACATCAGACTTTTTTTGCATTCTGTCCCAAAAGGTCCTTACATTATCTACAGCTCCTGATCTCTCCAGTTTGCTTTTCCCTCCAGCCTTGCCCTATTTGATTTATTCCTCTTACTAATCAGTCTAACTGCCAATCTTCAGCCAGGACCTAAAATACTCAATTACCGGTAGCAGGAAATTGAGTGTATGCCCTAACAGGACTGTATCAAATATCAGGCTTTTCTGTACATCACACTTCCACCTTCAACATGTACTGCCAAACACACAAGGTAATCAAGGAGAATTTTCTCTCCATATCTTTGCTTTGTCTTAAATTCTACTTTTCCATCCTAATGGTTGTTATATATGGATTCTATTTTAATTACAATTGCTACATTCCAGAGATGCTGTAAATGAGATTATAAAATAAAAACTTTTATAAATCTGTATCTTCTCTCATCAGACTTTCCTGATGCAAACATTTTCTAAGCAACAAGGGAGGCTGGCGACCAGCCTTCAAGTGTATGTTTCTCAAGGTTGCCTTGTTGGATGTATGAGAATAATCTGCCCTCTAACTTCCATTCCTGCAGGAACATAGCAGGCCTCTGGGTGAATATATGAAAAGAAAGGTAGAAAAGTCAAGTCAATCCAAGCTTACCTTGAGATGGTGCAAAATGAACTGCTAATAACTCTGGGAAAGCAAACAAAAAAAAACGAGGCCCGGAATTTTATGTCAGGGCACAGGCCCCAACCCCCTGGCCAAAAAGTCGAGGCGAGCCCACCTCCGTCAGGCCTAGAATGCACACCGATGATATTATGTGGCCCAGGCCCTTAACTGGCCTTGGGTAGGCCTTCCGCCCTTCTGAGGCAAGAGATCCCGCCTCTAAGAGCTGCTGGCCAATCAGTGGGCCAGCAGCTCTTCAGTCCCAATTTTGGGAAAAACTATGGGAAATATTTCACAGAATCGTTACAGCGCAGATGGAGGCCACTGGTCCCATCGTGTCTGCACCAGCTCTCAGAATGAGCAATTCACCTAATGCCATTCCCCTGCCTTCTCCCCGTAGCCCTGCACACTCTTCTGTTTCAGATAACTATCTAATTCCCTTTTGAATGCCTTGATTGAACCTGCCGCCTGCACACTCTCAGGCAGCGCATTCCAGACCCTAACCACACGCTGCATGAAGAAGTTTTTCCTCATGTCGCTTTGCTTCTTTTGTCAATCATTTTAAATCTGTGCCCTCTTGTTCTTAATCCTTTCACAAGTGGGAACAGTTTCTCCCTATCCACTCTGTCCAAACCCATCGTAATTTTGAAAACCTCGATCAAATCTCCTTTCAGCCTTCTTTTCTCCATGGAAAACAGTCCCAACTTCTCCAATCCGTCTTCATACCTGAAGTTCCTCATCCCTGCAAACATTCTTGTGAATCTTTTCTGTACTCTCTCCAATGTCCTCATGACTTTCCTAATCAAGACAAAACAAGCTCCAGAAGACGTTGGTTACCCCTGCCACATGGCTAACCCCATCCCTTCCCTGAAATTCCCAATTTATTTAGGAATGTAGACCACAGAGGACCAGTAGTGCTCTCAATCTATCTTCTCCATCCATCACATCAATCCCAAATGTAACAGACCTTTTGCCTTATTTTACCACCTATAGTCTTCAGTAGCCCTGTCTGCCAGAGTTAATCCATCACCCTCTTAAAATGTATAATATCCTCCACTACCATAGCCTTCCTGGGTTGGTTAATTTATACTTTTACCACTGCACAGACCACCCACACCACCCCCATCCTGCCTTATATGAAGAAGTTGTTCCATAACTATGTATTTTCTTTTCTGCAATAAGGTTGAACTTATGCCACTTGCCCCACTGTGTTACCACTGATCATTCTTGTAGTTTCTGCTGCCCTTGTCTTTCTTTGTATCGAGGGGGAGGTGAAGATTCTAGGCCCTATAATACAGTACACAATAATAGTGATGGGGAGAGTGTAAATCTGTGCTTTGCACACACCACTTTGAGACTTGTGTACACATTGATAGATCCCAATGATATTAGTATATTGTGCTTTTTAGTTGCTAGACACAATGGGGTCTAAAATAGTCTTAGACTAC
The DNA here is from genome assembly GCF_036365525.1 of Heterodontus francisci. Classification (NCBI taxonomy): domain Eukaryota; kingdom Metazoa; phylum Chordata; class Chondrichthyes; order Heterodontiformes; family Heterodontidae; genus Heterodontus; species Heterodontus francisci. The sequence goes on from NC_090390.1 coordinate 54,056,476, forward strand.
AGCGCCGAATAGGTGATAGCTGCTTCAGCGACCAATTCTGCACTCTGCCTGATTTTCTTTCCTATCTTTTGAACTAATGCTCAGACAAATTTAATAGCTCTATTGGCAATGATGGTCATAAAGGAATTTAAAGTCTGTCCTGCCTTTCTGAAGGAGCATACTTAGAACAAAAAAGATTTAAAATGGACAAAATATAGTAGTGGAAAAAAATGGAAAAATAGCGGCTTTTTAATGAGTTAAATCAGCATGGTTTTGTTCATATCAAGCCTTTGATGAATGCATCAGTGCTGGGACAGATATCTAAGAGTTGGAAAAATCAGATTCTGACCCTCATCCCAGCTGCAGATCAGAGTGGGACCCTGACTGGATCTCATGTTCCCTCCCTGACTGTAGATACATTTTTACTAATGGTCTTTGTGGGGAAGAATGAGGGTAATATACCCTTTTAAACATTAGGACAATTAAATGAGAGAGGATTTTTTGTTGAACCAACAGTTATAGTCACATTATAAGCCTGGATATATACTCAGTCTTATTACTGCTGAGATTTTGGCAATAAGACATTGCTACATTGCATTTTTTATGTTAATCATCATTTGAGTAATGGTGTTCAGCCAATGCTTAAGAGACTCAATCAAAATGAGTTGCTCTGTGCACATTAACTACTTCTTACAATTTTTAAGTTTGTTGCTTAAATAATTACAATAGCTGAAAAGTTTAGGCATAGCAGGTACAGTCTCAGTAAATGGTTAAAAACAAAATCCTGCAATCACGATACAGATCTAATGCCACATTTAAATACAAGGTCTAATTCATCATCTGATAGCTCTTTGTTCCAAAATAGCAGCATTTATATTTACAAGTTTAATTTGACAAGTGACGCGCGATTAAAAGTATAAAGTATTTTGGGGATGTAGTCAGATTAAATGATGTTTTCTAGATTGTACTGATCTGGGAGTAAACATTTTAGGAAAAACATTTCTTAGTGGTGTTGTGATTGAAAGGAGGAATGGTGATTGGTGGTTACTTTCTGCAATAACAACACTCCTCTCATTAAAAAAAAAAGGAGGTTCCTTTTCCACTGTTTACTAATTTTCATGAAAAGTAACACAAGTATAAAGTGGGTTCCGTACTTGATGCCAGAGAGTTATTTAATTAACAGATGATAAAAAATTTAGCTCCAAAATACTCCCAAACTGTTAAAAAAGTTAATTTAAGTGATATATTTGTGTCTCCAACATTTGGTGTTTTCTTCCCAAGGATTGAGTGCCTCAGAATCAGCCTCATGTTCATCTAAATCATCAATTCTCATTAAAATTAATTGAGCTGCAAGAACAGCTCCCACATCTGACATCAATAGAGCAGTTTAGGATGCAAGTGGAGAACCAAAATACAACTGGCTTACACAAGGTTAATATTACAAAACTTAAATTAGATATCTATCTAGTTATTTAAAAGCAGAAAACAGAGTACTCAGCACAACCTTTTTCTTCTCACATGAGAAGCACATTAGTACATCAAATGGTGCCATACAGACACAAGGGCAGCCATTTTAACTTTGTGTGATATCCTGATCCCAATCAATGGAAATAAACATCAGGAGAGATGTAAAACAAGCTACCAGTTCACTGTTACACATTTTATACCATTGCATAAAGTCAAAGTGATCCCCAACTCGTCAATGTTATTGTTAATACTATAATCTCTGATCTAGATTTGAATCCAGCACAGAGTAAATAAAATGAAAGCTTCCCATCTCTAAGGGAGGAAAAGTGAGTTTAGCCTGAGCTACATGGTCTGTCACTGTGGAATTTTTGTTTTTGTTGGAAGAGCTCAGGAGTGTATGGACAGCTTTCCATACCAATTCTGGTGCATATCACGATGGTGAAAGATTTATGATTCTCCCTGTGGTCCACTATCCCAAATATTTTACACACAGGATCAAATTTTGGTTTATAGGAAGCTTACGTATGCAAAAAGACACTGTCTTTTGCAGTGAGCATGAAGAAAGATTGAATTGTATTTCAAGAAATCATCGAAAGTGAAAGGTAACCCAAAGCATAAATTGCATGATTAATATTTAAACAGAAAATGATGGAAATACTCAGCAAGTCAGGCAGCATCTGTGGAGAGACATCTGTAGATGTTGCCTGACCTACAGAATATTTCAAGCAGTTTCTGTTTATATTTCATTCAGATTTCCAGCAACTGCAGTATTTTGCCTTTTGTATTATTAATAAAGTGCTTGTGTAGTTATAGTAGGCATTAATCAAGTTTGTTATGTACGTATAAATCTGACAGATTTTCTGGCTGTACTGTCTTCCCTGTCAGTACTTTTCCACACCCAGGTTCCTAAAATGCTTTATGAGCAGATGGTGCATGGGTCATGGTAATATTCCTTGTCCACGTGTCTGACTCTAACATGTCAGTGAACCAGTGAACCACTTAGCTTAAAAAGTAGTACGTTGTGTTACTGACAACAATGAAGCACTTCAGTTGATTCTGCTGGATATGTACCATCCATTGTAGACCTATAAATATTTAATACAAGTAGCACTTATAATTAAAAACAAACAGCATTACAGTTTACTGATAAGATAGGTTGTCATTCACTACAACTTTGAGGGAGCACTGCATTGACAGAGATTCTGTCCTTTCAATGAGATATGAGATATTGGCCAGAATTTTACTTTTGTCGGACGGGAGCCGTCCACCGACTGAAAACTCGGTGGGGATCCCTCCTCCGCCTGGCCTGGGGATTCCGACCGCATTTTACGGTCCCCAGGCCCTTAATTGGTCTGAAGCAGGACTTACACTGCTGGGACTGCAACCCGACTGAAGAGGAAGGACGGCCCCGGAGAAGGTATGTTTTTGGGGGGTCGCCGGGGGTGATCGGTCGGGCCCCGATGAGGCAAGGGTGGTCGATTGGGGAGGATGGGGGGCGTGTTGGGCGGGGGGGAGGTTGGGGCATTGGGGGCGGCCCTGCATCGGGCACAGGCTGCCTGATCATGACGGCCCAACCCCAGGCCATCAGAAAGCCACCTGCTTTTTGTTAGGCGGCTTTTCTCAGGCCTGGGCCGCACGACCAGCCACAGGTGAAATCCCCGTTGCGGCGGGCAGAGGTCTCCAAGTAGCCATTAACTGGCCACTTAAGGGCCTTGATTGGCATGGGGTGGGCGGGCTGGTTTTTGCTGCCACCCCCTGTAAAGTGGCGGCGAAGATGGGAGCGGGTCAGGAAGGGCCCCCCCCCCCCCCCCAGCCTCCCAGGTCATTTTATGCCCCCCCAACCCGCCACCAACCCACTGTTTGGGTGGCGTAAAATTACGGCCATTAAAAAAAAGCTCCATTTTACGCTTTTGATGGCTCAGGTGGATGGAAAGATCCCAAAGTACTATTCAAGAGAAGAGCAGAGAACTCTCCCAGTAACCTGGTCAACATTGCTCCCTCAAGCACTAAGAAAACAGACAACTCTATTATTCACATCATTTGTTGTTTATGTGACCTAGCTGTGTGCAAGCGATCTGCTGCATTTACCCATATAACAATGACTGCACTTCAGAAAGTAATTCATTGGATGTGAAGCTGTTGGGGACATTGAGAGATGATAAAGTACTAAGTAAATGTGAGTTCTTCATTTTTCTTTTTAGGTTCATTTGAAGATGACCTTTTAGCACATTTGGTGCTGTTTTTGCAGAATATCAATCCATCATTTCTGCACTACAACATTTAACGATTTCTTAACAGAAATCGATGTCCTGGCCTTGACCATCTCTCTGATCACATATTCCAGATGTATATCACACTAAAAAAATTATTCCTGGTGTTCCTTAATATAATATCCTTACCTTGAATCTGTATCTATGCCCTTTTGTCTCTGATGTATCAGAAAGTACTGGGACACTCTCCCTAAACCTCTCCACTTCTTTCTTCCCCTTTCAAAAACCTCCTTAAAACTCATCTTTTTGACCAAGCTTTTAGTCAACCTTTCAAATCTTTCCCTCCACAGCTTGGTGCCTGGTTCCCCAGCTACCTCCGTTTCGGAAGTACCATATGTTAAAAGCTCAATATAAATGCAAGCAGCTGTTCCAGGTTAACCTTTTGTATTCAACACTATATATGCTGCAGTTCCCTTGAGGCTCAACAGCTTCACCATATCTAAAATCAGTCCTTACAGCTAAGGACCTTTAAAATTCATCTTTGAATTTCAGTTTCAGTGATGAAATTGCTGGATTCTTTTGAGGAATAAAACAGCAAAAAAAAAGCCTTCATGAATTTGAGGAAGCCACCACAATCACCCCCCTTCCCCCGCCCACCTCCCCGCACCACCACCCACACTCCAGTGAAATTTCCCATCGCTTTCTTGCCAAAACTCAAGTTTGGAGATATGCGCACATTCCATCCCTCAAATAAGACTACACATTGAAGAGCTTTGATAATGACTATGGAGATGTTATTAACAAAATGGATTCTGCATACAATGATCACAATATAGTGTTCATAGCACGTACTGAAAAATGAAATGTAAGCATCAACTATTTCATATTCTGGTCAGCCTTTTACAATACTTGTGCCTCATGATGGCAGGGTGTTACTTTAATATGTTAGTTTTAGCAATTGATATGTATTTCACTGCTAAAATAGCTCAACAACATTTTCTAAAACAAGTTGCCTGATCACATTACTATCCGAACTGCTAATAAAAGTAGAGTCTGCCAACTGTGTAAATAATTGTGGCTTGCATTTATATAGCACTTTTCATGGCCACCGGACGTCTCAAAGCACTTCACAGAATCACAGAATTGTTACAGTGCAGGAGGCCATTTAGCCCATCATGTCCGCACCGGATCTCTGAAAGAACAATTCCCTCAGTTCCATTCCCCTGCCTTCTCCCGGTAACACTGCACATTCTTCCTTTTCACATAACTGTCTAATTCCCTTTTGAATGCTTCAATTGAACGTGCCTCCAGAATGTTCTCAGGCAGCGCTTTCCAAACCTTAATCACTCGCTGCATGAAAAAGTTTTTCCTCATGTCACTTTTGCTTCTCTTACCAAATACTTAAAATATGCTGCAGTGTTCCAGTGGACATCAACGCAAGCTCGAGGAACAGCATCTCATCTACCGATTAGGCACACTACAGCCTGCCGGATTGAACATTGAGTTCAATAATTTCAGAGCATGACAGCCCCCCATTTTACTTTGCTTTTTCTTTTTTACATTTTTTACAACCTTTTTTTTGGATTTATTTCATTTCATCTTAGTTTGTTCAGTTTGCTTACCCACTGTTTTTTTCATGTTTGCACTTGCTGCTGTTCAATATTCAGTCCGTTAACACCTTTTCTGTACTAATGCTTTGTCTTTCAACACACCATTAACATATTGTTTGCCTTTGCTCCATGACCTTTTGGTCAGCTATGTGGTCTTGTCCAATCTACACCTTCTCCTTTGTTATCTCTTGCCCCACCCCCACCTCACTTGCTTATAACCTGTGACATTTTTAATATTTGTCAGTTCCGAAGAAGGGTCATTGACCCGAAACGTTAACTCTGCTTCTCTTTCCACAGATGCTGCCAGACCTGCTGAGTGGTTCCAGCATTTCTTGTTTTTACTTTAAATATGTGCCCTTTCGTTCTCGATCCTTTCCAAAGTGGGAACAGTTTCTCTCCATCAAGTCACGTCTCAGCCTTCTCTTCTCCAAGAAAAATATTCCTAACTTCTCCAATCTACCTTCATAACTGAAATTGCTCATCCCTGGATCCATTCTCGTGAATCTTTTCTGTACTCTCTCCAATGCCCGCATGTCTTTCCTAAAGTGTGGCGCCCAGAACCGGATGCAATACTCCAGTTGAGGCTGAACTAGTGTCTTATACAAGTTCAACATAACTTGTTTGCTCTTATACTCCAGGTGCCTATTAATAAAGCCCAGGATACTGTATGCTTTATTAACCACTCTCTCAACCTGTCCTGCCACCTTCAATGACTTATGCACATATACACCTAGGTCCTTCTGTTCCTGCGCCCACTTTAGAATTGTACCCTTTATTCTATATTGTCTCTCCATGTTCTTCCTCCCAAAATGAATCACTTCACATTTCTCTGCATTGAACTTCATCTGTCGCCTGTCTGCCCATTCGACCAACTTGTCTACGTCCTTTTGAAGTTCTACACTATCCTCCTCACAGTTCACAATGCTTCCAAGTTTCATATCATCTGCAAACTTTGAAATTGTGCCCTGTACACCAAGGTCTAGGTCATTACTATGTATCAGGAAAAGCAAGTGTCCCAACATTGATCCCTGGGGAACTTCACTGCAAACCTTTCTCCAGCCCAAAAAACATCCATTAACCACTACTCTGTTTCCTGTCACTCAGCCAATTTTGTATCCATGTTGCTACTGTCCCTTTTATTCCATGAGCTGCAGGAGTCTGAATATGCACCTCATGTGCCGTAAACTGCAGGGCTACGGACCAAATGCTGGAAGGTGGGATTAGAATAGGTGGATTGTTTTTCGGCCGGCACAGGCATGATGGGCCAAGTGGCCTCTTTCTGTGCATTAAACTTTCTATGATTCTATGAGTTTGCTCACAAGTCCGTTGTGTGGCACTGTATCAAATGCCTTTTGAAAGTTCACGTACACCACATTAACAGCATTGCCCTCATCAACCCTCTCTGTTACCTCCTCAAAAAAACTCCAGCAAGTTAGTTAAACATGATATTCCCTGAAGAAATACATGCTGGCTTTCCTTAATTAACTCGCATTTGTCCATGTGACTATTAATTTTGTCTTGAATTTTTTTTCTAGAAGTTTCCTCACCACCGAGGTTAAACTGAATGGCCTGTAGTTACTGGTTTTAGATTTAATTTTTTTTTAATTTAATACTTTATGCATTTTAAAACCCCTTTATCCTTCAGTGGTAACAATTAGCATTTCAATAGTTCTCAGGATTCTATTCAGACATTACTGGCTGTATGGAGTCACTGCCACCATTTATGGGTTCAGTGTTCGAATACTTTTCACAATTTTTGACATCCATTGAATAGTTTTGCCTCAATGCTCCTGACGTGGTTATCGAAACTAAGTTCCAGTATTCATACATACCACAACACCAAATTAATCACAGCTATGTGAGAACATGAATAGAACTGCTTTCTATTGCCCCCTAAAAGTCTAAAGCATTCAGATAAATTGACAGTAAATTTACACTTCAGGCCTGTGTGGTATAAGAATGCATTTTATTTATGTACTAAGTACTTCAAAAATATTCATTTATATTAAAAGCTGAATCATTCCAAAATAATCTCAAAATTTAAAAAAAAAATGTATCTGGGCCTACATCAAGACTGAATCGTAATCTCTAATAAGAAACTCCCAAAGTGGTTAATGACCATTCCTGAAGTAAGGGTAAGACAAGGGAGAAATGAAAAAAATGCCTGTAAAATTCCATTAAGACTAATGAGGAAAAGGATGATAAAACACACATTATGCAAACAGAATTCACATTGGGAATTCAGCTGTTTGCATATCCATTCATTCATGAGTGTTAGCTTGGCTCAATGGCTCTTACCTTTGAGTCAGAAGATGGTGGGTTGAAGCTCCACTCCAGGCTCTGAGCACATAAAAATTGAGATGGACCGTTTAGTGCAAAAGGAAGTTTAATAATCTCACACGAATAGTCAAGGTGAGTGAATGTATCTTCAGATGCCAATCCTACTAGCCTTAGCCACTGCTCAATTCACCACACTTCCATCACTCACCAAACAACTGCTATCAATCAGGACTCATACCTAACATTTGTATGCTTCACGTCATCTTCACACACTTTGCATTGCTGCAAATCTCACACTCACATCTTGTACACAACTACCACAACCACATCACCTACACAGATTGCATGACATTCACTACACACTTCCCTCTCTTTTGCAGAAGATGGCGCATAACCAGAGGCAGCAGGAATTAATCGGAAGGGGAGAGGTGCACCTGCATGTTCTAATCCCCATGGATCAGATGGTGTTGGCCAGTATGGGAAGGGCTATTGCTAAGGCCATGGCCAGCAGTAGGGCTGAAGCTACTGTAGATGAGGGTAACCATAGACCTAATCCAGCTACTCATTCACTTCTCCCTCATTCCACAAGCTCTTCTGATAGTGAAGCTGTTGATGGTGGAAGCATGCTCTTTTTACTTCCTCCTCTCCCCTCACCACAACCCTACCTTTTTCCCTCTTCTCTTCCACATACCCAATAACTGCAACCAGCCCAGGCAGTGCAGGAAGAGCAAAAGAGCACAGTGAAGATGAAGATACACCATCACTTGATTTCATAGTCACAGCCAACAGCTCAAATACTGACACTGTGGAAAATGGGGAGACACTAGGCACAAGTACACTACAGCCAGGGCAGAGCACAAGACTGTGCAGGTGACAGCTCACCTGGAGGGTGAAGCCGTACACTAGTTCTGCTGCAGAGAACTCAGACAATGGCTTTCATGGGCCCAGCTGATGCGTGTACACACCCAAATGTTTAGTGCACTGGCAACCCTATGTCAATGTTAACAGACATAGGAGTCCAGAACCAACTACAGGCCCTGACAACATTCCAGCAATAGTACTGACGATTTGTGTTCCAGAACTTGCCACGCCCCTAGCCAAGCTGTTCCAGAACAGCTACAACACTGGCATCGCAGCAATGTGGAAAATTGCCCAGGTATGTCCTGTATACAAAAAGTAGGACAAATCCAACCCAGTCAATTACCACCCCATTAGTCTACTCTCAATCATCAGCAAAGTGATGGAAGGTGTCATCAAGTGGCACTTACTCAGCAATAACGTGCTCACTGATGCTCAGTTTGGCTTCTGCCAGGGCCACTCACCTCCTGACCTCATTAGAGCCTTGGTTCAAACATGGACAAAAGAGCTGAACTCGAGGTGAGGTGAGAGTGACTGCCCTTGACATCAAGGCAGCAATTGACAGAGTATGGCATCAAGGAGCCCTAGCAAAACTGGAGTCATTGGTAATCAGGGAGGAAACCCTCCGCTGGTTGGAGTCACACTTAGCACAAAGGAAGATGGTTGTGGTTATTGGAGGCCAATCATCTCAGTCCCAGAAGATCATTGCAGGAGATGCTCAGGATAGTGTCCTAGGCCCAACCATCTTCAGCTGCTGCATCAATGACACTCCCTCCATCATAAGGTCAGAAGTGGGGATGTTCACTGAGGATTACACAATGTTCAGCACCATTCGCGACTCCTCAGATACTGAAGCAGTCAGTATCCATATTGGACAACATTCAGGCTTGGGCTGATATATGGCAAGTAACATTCGCGCCACTCCAACAGGTTACTGAACTGAAACATTAACACTGCTTCTCTATTCACAGATGCTGCCAGACCTGCTGAGTATTTCCAGCACTTTTTGTTTTTATTTCAGATTTCCAGCATCTGCAGTATTTTGCTTTTATCTTCTGTATGTTCCTGTGTAGTTTGCCTTCTCGTAAACACTTTTTTTTCTTAAAATGGCGAGTGTGTTCAGGTTTGCACCCCTTTTATAATTAATTTATGGCTGCATCATATTTATTTTCCTTATTTCTATGTACCTGCAAAAATAAATTTTCCTGTTCCAGCCCAGGTTTTCTCTCCATTCCAGTTCTCATTTTCTCTCTGATCCAGTCCTGGTTTTCACTCAAGGATTTTTTTCCTGTTTTCTTAACCTTGGAACATTCTGTGCTTCATATTTTCTTTTTTTTCTCCTCATCGCCAGAAATTGTAGCGTTATGCTGTGTTCTTAAGTTTTCTTTAAGTGACAACTACAGGCTTTATATTTGGATTCAACACAAACAGTATTTATTGGGTTACTTATTTACATTGCATGATTTCAGGTGCAGGTCTTTCCTCACTGGTGTGTGTCTGCTCTCTGCAATGATGAATGAGTTTCTCAAAATGTTGTCCCTCCTGAAATATGTCTGATGATGTCATCAGTTGAATCAGTGGCCTGATATCTTAAAAAGTACAATTTCTTAAAGGTGAATACATTACAGAAATGATTTTAGAAATTAGAAATATATTTGGGGGCAAAATTGGGCTTGGTAGCACCTGTTTTTTGGGCTGTTTCTAGGCCCCTTAAGATTCCAAAATGGTGTCCGTGGCATGCATGGACACTTCTGACGCAAAGTGCGCCAGATGGCATCTTGATAAAGGGATTAGTGCCTAATGTCCACCAGAAGTATTCACAGTAGGGAAGATTATGATGTCCATCACTGCATGGCGCAGATTTAACAACAGTGCAGCCATTTTGAAGCTCCATACTCCAACCTATGTCGTCTCTTAATCTCCCACAGCTGAACATGTGATAAGCAAATGGGGCATTAACTAGTTCCAAGTTAGTTGCTGGTTTATTTCTTCTGACTGTTGCTGCAATTCTATGGGCTTTGGATGCTTTCTATAGTATACAGGGAGTGGTCTGGCAGGTGCTGAAGTACTTTTCTGGCGACTGCAAGGCTTCTGCACAGAGCAGTTGCTTCCAGATATGAGTGGGCCTTCCTCTTGACGCTGAGCGTGACTGGGAGAATGAGCAGAGGCCAAGCAGGGAAAGACAAGCCATTAGAATACAGCAGGGAGGGAGAAGGGCTCTTAGCAGAAGGCCATATCTGCAGATGGTCTTTAGGAAGCAGATTGTTAGTGTGCTGTGATGTCCTGCAAGCCGCTGGTATCACGAGGCATCATGGCAGCATCTGAACTTCCATGGCAGCAAGCCGAGATTACATGACAGGGAATCTGAGCTACCACTGCGGCACTCAGAAGTTTAGTAGATGCTGCTTGTGCTGCAATGAAAGCTGAGGCATCGGCCATCAGATGCTGCATCATGGTTGGCTCCACGAGTATATTGATTGAGGTCAACATCGGTTTCATGTTAGAAAGGATTGGCTTCAAGTTCTGCACAAACCTTCAGCCATTTCTTGATATCACGTGGAGTGAATCGGATTGGCTGAAGACTGGCATCTCTGATGCTGGGGACCTCAGGATGAGGCCGAGCTGGATCATCCACTCAGCACTTCTGGCTGCAAATGCTTCAGCCTTGCACTGATGTGCTGGGATCCCCCAGCACTGAGGATGGGGATATTTGTGGAGCCACCTCCTCCTGGTCGTTGTTTAATTGTCCACCACCGTTCACGACTGGATGTGGCAGGACTGCAGAGCTTAGATCTGATCCATTGGTTGTTGCTTCCATTCTTTGGCATGCATTAAGTCCTGTGTTGTAGCTTCACCTCATTTTGAGGTATGCCTGGAGCTGCTTCTGGCATGCCCTCCTGCACTATTCATTGAACCAGGGTTGGTCCTCCAGCTTGACAGTAATGATAGAGTGGGGGATATGCCAGGCCATGAGGTTACAGATTGTGGCTGAATACAAGTCTGCTGCTGCTGATGGCCCACAGTGCCTCATGGATGCCCAGTTTTGTGTTGCTAGATCAGTTCCAATCTATTCCATTTAGCACAGTGGTAGTGCCACACAACACAATGATGGGTATCCTCAATGTGAGGACGGGATTTTGTCTCCATAAGGACTGTGCGGTGGTCATTCCTACCAATACGGTCATGGCCAGATGCATCTGCGACAGGTAGATTGGGGAGGACACGGTCAAGTTGTGCCCATAAAACTACAGACATACATTCTATTGGTAAGAACTGCACCTAACCTCGGAATAGAGGTGGAACTCAGTTCAAAGATTGCATGACAGATTAGTATTAAAAACTTATGTGAAACACTTTGCAGCTGCTTCTGGTCAAGGAAGATCTAGGTTTCTTTCATGACTTTACACTGCAACAGTAATGTTAGTGTGAAGCCATTCTGTTTTTCACTGATGCTGAAATTGCAGTGTAAAAGCTGAGTCAGGCCCCAACTTTAGGAGGTAATCTCACACTGCTTAGCTCCAGAGTCAGTCAAATTCGCAGCTCTGATTTACACGACAAAACATTAGTGTTGGTGTGAATTAAAACCAGATGCTACCACTGTAGTGCAAATACACATTTAAATACCCAACGTATTTTTCCTCCAGTTCATGAAAAACAATATTAATAATGAAGCCCTATTACTAAGTCCCATCTAATAAACATACAACTTGAGATTTTTTTTTAAGCATGCATCATGACTTGCATTTCAAAAAGGATAAAATGTTCAGGATTTAGGAACATATAAAAGCACACAATATCAAATCTGTCTGTACTTTGCCCAATTTCACTTCACTTGCGATTAAAACGTTCATATATTTTGTATCAGGACATTCACCAGAAAATGTCTGTAATCTTGCATCTTCGACATTATTGCTAATTACCATATGTAATCTATCTTGACATCATGCTAGAGAAAGATTATATTAAAAATAGGCAACTTTAAAATTGTGTTTTATAAATTGATGCAAGAAGTGGGGGGGGAGAAAAACAGATATATGTTGCCTGTCATTGTTTTGGGATTGTGTGTTTACAAGTGGATTCTGAATAGACAGAACCTTTGTAATAGACCACTGACCAATCAGCGCACAAACAACGCTATACACACTTGGAATATCTCAATATTTGCTTGAAACAAAACAGACTAAGCTCATGGGTACTTTAGATTCTGCTCTCAGAGGTGAGTTTTACTTGGAGTAATTACAGAATACGAATGGCTAATGGAGGGCAGGCAGGAAGTGCAGCAATTAAGAGGCCTACTTCATTGTCCTGTGGTTACAGTAAAGGTCAATATTCCAACTGAACTCATTAAACATGTCAGCCAACTAATCATTTCTTATCTAAGTGCCTAGGCAGATCAAGCCAGATGAATGAATAAAAGCAGCAAATCCCCTGGACCTGATGGCCTAATCCTAGGGTTTTAAAAGAGGTAACTACAGAGATAGTTGCTGCATTGGTTTTGATCTTCCAGATTTCCCTAGATTTTAGAATGGTTCCCGCAGTTTGGAAGGTAGCAAACGTAACCCTGCTATTCAAGAAAGGAGGAAGAAAAGGAACAAGGAACTGTAGGCCAGGTAGCCAGACATCAGTAGTAGAGAAATTGCTAGAATCTATTATCAGGGATGTGGTACCAAGGCACTTTGAAAATCATAATATGATTGGTTAGAGTCAATATGGATTTATGAAAGGGAAATTGTGCTTGACAAATCTGTTAAGAATTTTTTTGGGGTGTAACCAAAAGGGTAGATAAGGGGAAAATCAATGGATGTAGTGTATTTGGATCTTCAAAAAGGAAACATTAAAGGAGGGATGCCACGCAAGAGTTTTTTTTTACATAAAGTTAGGGCTCATGGGGTTGGAGGTAAAGTATTAGTGTAGGTTGAGGATTAACAGACAGAAAACTGTAGGAGTAAACATGGCAGATGAAACTTAATGCAGAGAAGTTTGATGTATTTTGGTAGGAAGAATGAAGAGAGGCAATATAAAATAAAGGGTATAATTCTTAATAGGGTGCAGGAAGAGAGAGAGCTGGGGGCATATGTGCACAAATCATTGAAGGTGGCAGGGCAGATCAAGGAAGTGGTTAAAAAGGCATACAAGGTCCTGGGCTTCATAAACAGTGGCATAGAGTACAAAAGCAAGGAAGTTATGATGAACCTTTATAAAACTCTGGTTCAGCCTCGACTGGGAGTATTGTGTCCAATTCTGAGCACCGCTCATTCGGATGTGTTACGACTGAGATGGGAGTAATGCACTGTCAATTCAGTCCCATTACTCCAAAGGTCGCAGCACATCAGTAAAGTTTCCCACCTACCGGAAATTACCCAAATTAAACACGTTATTAACCCCCAGAATAAAATACACCAAACCAGGTATCTTTAAACAACAAATTAAATATTTATTAATAAACTGAATCTTAAACAATATTGAGATAAATCTATGTCTGAAAAGACTTTAGAACTTCTTATTCCTCCTAACCCTCATGCACACACACATACATTCAAAAAATGATTAACCAGTTTTAAAATGGTGTTTTAAAATTAGAGCCGTTTCTTAGGAATAATAAAATAACTGGGTTGTAGGTCTTGGTTGGTTACGTTCCCGGAGTGGTGAAATGTCCCAGAGTGAAATAGTCAGATTCCACTCGAGGTCTCCAGGAGAACTTGATGAACAGTCTGTAATGGACAGGTGTTCATGGCAGTTCGGTGGCAACAGGCATCACACAGATATTTCAACAAACAGTATAGCAACAGGTTTATTTGATTTTGGATTAGCAGTTGAGAGTGGAAATTTTCCTGAGAATTCCAGAATTCCCAGAAACATAAAAGGCAACAGAAAATTACTCCCGAGACAGAGACTTCTCACAGACTGGAAGTAAAAAGGAATTTGCTACCTCCAACAATGCAACGATTCCTTATCAGGGTTTTTTTTTCCTCTATGGGTGAAACACAGCCTGTAGGTCAATGTAGATTTTCTGCTGAGACACACAGATTCTTTCCTTCAGTGTGAGCATGTTTCGCTGGTCTCCAGATCAAACCGGTTCTAGCCAGTCTTCACACACAGTGAAATGGATACAATACAGCATGTGACCTGATCTCTCTTGCTGTTGTTTAGGAACAGCTGCAGCTCGCACACACACTGTTCCCTGAGAGAGATAAACAAATCTCAGTCTTAAAGGTACACAGACCCCCTTAATCTTTACAGGGGAAAAAAAACACAACACTCCCATGACACTTAGAAAGGGCACGGAAAAGATTTATGAAAATGGTTCGAGGGATGGGGAACTTCAGTTATGTGGGTAGATAGAAGTAGCTGGGGTTGTCCTCCTTAAAGAGAGGAGATTTGACAGAGGCATTCAAAATCATCTGCAGTCTAGACAGAGTAGATAGAGAGAAACTGTTCTCATTGGTGGAAGGGTTGACACCCAGATGGCATCAATCAACAACAACTGATACTCATATAGCACCTTTAATGCGATAAAATGTCACAAGGCGCTTCACAGGAGCATTAGAAAACAAAATATGACTCCGAGCCACATAAGGAGACATTAGGTCAGATGACCAAAAGCTTGGGCAAAGAGTCATAACGGCACAGAACGAGATCATTCAGCTCATCAAGTCCATGCCGGTTCCCTGTAGAGCAATCCAATCAGTCCCATTCTCCGTCTCTATCTCATTGCCCTGTAAGATTATTTTCCTCAAATGTCCATTCAATCTGCTTTTGAAATCAATCAACTCTGCTTCCACCACCCTCATAGGCAATGAGTTCCAGGTTATTACCATTGACTGTGTAAAAAAGTTCTCTCTCACATCCCCCCTGCATCTCTTGCCCAAAACCTTCAATCTGTGTCCTCTAGTCCTTGTACCATCAGCTAATGGGAACAGCTTTTCTTTGTCTACCTAATCAGAATCTTGTGCACTTCTATTAATTCTCCCCTCAATCTCCTTTGCTCCTCGGAGAACAGCCCCAACTTCTCCAACCTAATCTTGTAACTAAAATCCCTCATCCCTGGAACCATTCTGGTAAATCTCCTCTGCACCCTCTCAAGGACTCTCACATCCTTCCCAAAGTATGCTGACCAGAACTGGACACAATACTCTAGTTGTGGCCTGATCAGAGTTTTATAAAGATTCTACAAAACTTCCTGCTTTTGTACTCAATACCTCTTACTTATGATGCCCAAGATCCCATATGCTTTGCTAACTACTCTCTCAATATGTCGTGCCACCTTCAAACATCTATGCACATGCACCTACAGGTCGCTCTGTCCCTGTACACTATTTAGAACTGTGCCATTAAGTCTCCTTATCTCTATTGCCAAAATGCATCACCTCATATTTCTTTGTATTAAATTCAATCTGCCACTTGTCTGCCCAGTTAGCTTATCGGTGTCCTGATTGGTTTCATCCTCACTGTCTGCCACTCCTCCAAGTTTGATATCATCGACAAATTTTGTAATTTTACTCTGTATTCCAATCCAAGTATATATGTGTGTGTATATATATATCTAAAAAAAACATTGGTCCTAGCATTGAACCTTAGGGAACAACACGGTCTACCATCCTCCAGTCTGAAAAACAACCATTTACCAAGACTTACTCCTTTCTGTCTTTAAGTTAATTCTTTATCCAAGCTGACACAGATCCTCCTCTTCCATGAACCTCAATTTTGTTAAACAGCCTTTTATGTGTACTTTATCAAAGGCTTTCTTAAAATCCATATAAAACATCTATTGCTTTCCAATCATCAATATTCTCCGTTACTCCATCAAAAATTTTAATTAGATTAGTCAAGCACAATTTGCCTGTTACAGGTCTGTGCTGGCTCTCCTTACTTAACTCAAATCTCTGCAAAGGGCATGTTGATTTTTTCCTGATTGTTGTTTCTGAAACCTTACCCATCATAGATATTAAACTGACTGGTCTGGAGTCCTCTTATGAGGTATGTTCTTACACTATATCTTGAATAATGTGTCACATTTGCTACTCTATAATCTACTGGCACCTCTCCGGTATCTAGAGAAGATTGGAAGATTACAGCAAGCCCTTCCACTTCCTTTAGCAACCCGAGATGCAAGCCATCCAGACCAGGCGCTAAGCATAGTCAACCTTTCCGCTACATCCTACCCATTAATTTTCACCTCATCCATTACCTCGACCATCACTGGTTCTATTAATATTTTATCAGCATCCTCTTCCTTAGTAAACATTGATACAAAGTACTCATTTAAGTAATCTAAGCCTTGCCCTGCGTCACTAAGCATATATCACGCTCTTTGTCCCCAATAGGCCCCAGCCACTTCTTACAATCCGTGTACTATTTATATGCTGGTAAAAGATTTTTGGGTACCCTTTTATGTTAACTGTCATTCTATTCTCATATTCTATCTTTGCCAGTCATATTTTTCTCTTCACTTCTCCTCTCAACTTATTGTATTTTGCCTGGTTCTCACTTGATGCATTCACCTGACCTGCATCATACACTCTCCTTTTTTTTTCATCATAGTCTCTATCTCCCTCATCATCCATGGAGCCCTGCCTTTGGTTCCTTTACCTTTTGCCTTGTTGGAATGTACCTAGCCTGAATGTACCTGAAACATCTCCTCCTTAAAGATTACCCATTACTCCATTACAGTTTTTCCTGTCAGTCTTTGGTTCCACTTTACCCTGGCTAGGTCTCCACATCCCACTAAAGTTAGTGCTCTTCCAATTTAGAAGTTCTACTGTAGATTGTTCCTTGCTCTTCTCAATTGCTAATCTAAACCTTATGATACGATAATCACTCTTACCCAAGTGCTCCCCCAGAGACACTTGATCCACTTGGCCCACCTTCATTTCCCAGCACCAGATCCAGCAATGCTTCCTTCCTAGTTGGACCAAGAACATACTGGTCAAGGAAGTTCTCCTGAACACATTTCAGAAATTTCTCCCCATCCTTTCCCTTTACTCGAACACTATTTCAAATCGATATTTGAGTAATTAAAGTTCCCAATATCACCACTTATATAGGTCTTGCACATCTCAGATTTCCCTGCGGAAGTATGTTTTAAGGACGGTCTTAAAAGGAGGAAAGCGAGGTAGAGAGGCGGCGAGGTGTAGGAAGGCAACTCCAGAGCTTAGGGCCTAGGCAACTGAAGGTGCGTGGTGGAGTGATTAAATCAGGGATGCTTGAGAGGCCAGAATTAGAGAAGTGCAGATATGTCAGAGAGTTGTGGGAGATTACAGAGATAGGGAGGGGCAAGGCCATGAAGGGAGAATGAGAATTTTAAAATCAAGACATTGCTTGACCAGAAGCCAATGTAGGTCACGAGCATAGGGGTGATAGGGGAACATGACTTGATGCGAGTAAAGACACAAGCAGCAGAGTTTTGGATGACCTCAAATTTACAGAGGGTAGAATTTGGGCGACCAGCCAGGAGTGTGTTGGAATAGTCAAGTCCAGAGGTAACAAAGGCATGAATGAGGGTTTCAGCAGCAGATGAGCTGAGACAGGGCAAAGCCGGACAATGTTACAGAGGTGGAAATAGGGGATCTTAGTGATGGCGCGTATACGAGGTCGGAAGCTCAGCTCAGGGTCAAACGTGACACCAAGGTTGTGAACAGGCTGGCTTAATCTCACACTGTTGCCAGGGCGAAGGATGGAGTCGGTATGGAGGGAACAGAGTTTCGAGTGGGGACCAAAAACGATGGCTTCCATCTTTCCAGTATTTAATTGGAGGAAATTTCTGCTTGTCCAGTACTGGATGTCAGATGAGCAATCTGCTAGTTTAGCAACAGTGAAGGAGACAAAGGAGGTCTAATCTAAGGTGATTGGCAGAAGAACCAACTGGGACACAAAGGGGAAGAAAATGTATGCAGCCCGTGGTTAGAATCTGGAATGCACTACCTGAGAGTGTGGTGGTGGCAGATTCAATCATGGTTTTCTGAAGGGAATTGAATGAGCACCTGAAGAGAGAACAATTGCAGGGCTGTGCTTAAAGGGCAGGGGTGTGGGTCTGGCTGAGTTGCTCTTGCAGAGAGCTGGCACAGCCACAACAGACCAAATGGCCTCCTTCTGTTCTGTAACCATTCTATGATTCTCGGCAATTTTTGGATGGGCAGGCTGTAACTAGTGGGATAGTGCAAGGATCAGTGTTTGGGCATCAGCAATTTACAATCAACTAATTAGATGAGGGGAGAGAGTGTAGTGTATTAAAGTTTGCTGACAATATAAAACTAGGTGGGGAGGAAAGCTGAGAGGAGGAAACAAAGAGGCTGAAAAGGGGTATAGATAGGTTAGGCAAGTGGGCAAAAAAAGTGGTGGATGGAATATAATATGGAGAAATGTGAAGTTATCTGCTTTGGTAGTGAAAATTAAAAAGTAGATTTTTATTTTAAGACAGGTGAGAAACTGGGATATGTTTGTATTCATAAGTGCCCTTGAAAAAATAAAATCACAAAGTTAACGTGCAGGTACAGTAAGCAATTAGGAAAACAAATGCTATGTTAGCCATTTTACAAAGGGATTCGTGTAGAAGAGTGTAAAAGAAATCTTAATGCAGTTATGTAGGGCCTTGATGAGTCCACACCTGGAGTATGGTGTATAGTTTTGGTTTACTTACTCAGGGAAGGATATACTTACCTTACACCGAGTGAAACTTTCTATTCACAGACGGATTCCTGGAATGAGGGACTGTCCTATGAGACGGGATTCATTCTATATTTCCTAGGAGTTTAGAAGCATGAGAGGCGATTTCACTGAAACTTACAAAATTCTTAAAGGGCTTTACAGGGTAGACGCTGGGAGGATGCTTCCCCTCGCTGGGGGGGGGGGGGGGAATTAAAACTTGGGGTCACATTCTCAAAAGAGTTTGGCCATTTAGGACTGAGACGGGGAGAAATTTCTTCAAAGGGCTGTGAATCTTTGCAACTTTCTGCCCTAGAGAGCTGTGGATGCTCAGTCATTGAGTATATTCAAGACAGCAATCAATAGATTTTTGGGTACTAAGGTAATGGGATATGTGGATAGGGTAGGAAAGTGGAGTTGAGGTGAAGATTAGCCAGGAACTTATTGAATGATAAAGTAGACTCAAGGGGCCAAATGGCCCACTCTTGCCCCAACTTATGTTCCTAAACTACTTTTCCTAATTCATTGGCTGCTTTTTTTTGTATTCAGCAAGAATAGAATGATTTTAAACATGATGACAGTGGCTGATCCACAAGAAAAGGTTTACAAAACAGATTTATTCAGTTGCAAGTTATTTAATTAGACCTCTGGGTTGATTATTTGACTAGCTCAACTAAACCTAGCTCCCCCTGCCACGCATCAATTAGCTAATTTTGATGTATTAAATAATCCTGAAAATATTTTTGCAGATTGGTTTTAATTAAAGAGAGCATGCAACACATGTTGACTGGAGCATTAAAGAACAAACTTTATCTGCAGCACATTAGATTTTTGTAACTGTTACATGAGGTAGAAAGTAACTATTCCCTGGTCTGACGTTCCTGTGTGGGCGGGATTATACAAGAACTACATGATCATTTTCTAAATTGGGATACACGGTGAAGAGATAAGATGCTGCATAAGTTGCCACAGCAGTTCATGTACATCTGGAATAACACAGGGACAACATATTTTTGTGACTTAAATTAAGAACTGTAATTCTTGAATTTCGGAATAAAATCAGCAGGATCTTCATGGATGTTGTTATACTTCCCGTGAAGTTGATGAAAAGATTTCATAGATATCTTCTTACCTATCTCTCATCTAGTAACCAAATCTGTAGTCTTGGGCGTTGCTTATGTAATCATTACCTATTCTGGTGCTGAACTAGCTATTCAGATTCCCCAGCTTCATAAGTTATGCATTATTGCAAAATTACAGGACACTAAGATTATAATGTGATTAAAATTAGTTGACAGGAGAATAGAGGAACAAAATTAAACATGGCTGACTTAGTAGATAAGTCAATTTGGCAGGAGTAATACTAAAACCAAAGTAGGTGCCTCCGTGCAAACAAAGCTTTTTATGTTGAAGTTACATTCGCCCCACCAGATGTCTATTGGTAGTTTTTTTGTGTGCACTGTCACTCAGTACAAGGATAACTTCAATGGTGGATGAACTATTTGGCGATCAACTTGTATCATGTTATGATGAGCTGCATTTCACTAGACTTTTGGTAAATGACAATCTACAATTGAGGGAATTCACTCCAGCTGAAAGATACCATTTCATACAAGACATCATGGTAAGCATATGAAGATACAAATAGAGGTCAGCAAACGTGATTGACACACACATATTGATGGCAATTAAGATGAGGTATTAATAGAAAATGGTATCTACCATTAGCATCCTTCAGCTTCATGAGCATAAAGTGCAATCTAATACAAAATTACTTTACATAAATAGTTCCTGCCCCCCGATGGCACAAATTATAGTATGTTACTGGGGTACACACACCAGTAAGTTTCGAGGTTTGAATTCTGTTCATATGCCAAGTTAGGCAATCTCAGCCAGAGTAGCTTTAAGCTACAAAATTAGCTTTGATGTCCCTGAACAAGGAGGTGGTGGGGGAAGGGAAAATTATCTTAAACGTGAACATGCAGTAATATAGCGTGCAGTACTTTAAAATTTAATTTTTAAAAACTACCCAATCATAATTTAATACGTTTTGGAACATCAGATTGCAAAAGTTTTTTAATTAGATTTTAATTATAGCCCAAACGTCTGAACCAAGGTCCAACCTGTCATCAAATAACAGAAATAATCAAAAAATTAAAGCTCTTACTTTCTCTTCTTGCATAACATTCTTCCCTCTTTTCCACATATTTTAGCCCAGGAAGATCTCAGGAGATTCATTAAACCAGTAGCTACAAATTTCAAAATAAATCAGGGCTTTTGTGTTAAACTATTCCTTTATATTTAGTTTGATGCAAGTTCCCATTTTTCTTTCTTCCTCAAAATGGCCGTGCAATGAACTATAACATTTTAATTTTTGTATCTAATGGTACTGGGTTATGTTTTGATCAAATCCAGATACCCACCTCAATGCAGACTAAACATTTTATAGCTGGCATGCAAAGTTGATTTAATTCAACAAAGCAATATAAAGTGTGCAAATATATCTGAAAATCTTGGGAAAATGGAATGTGAAAGACCACATGTCCACAGTGATGTATTTTGACTTTTCGTGGCCTTTCCTCTTTCTCCTCACTGGTAGCACAAAAATTATCGACACTCTGGAAGGTTTGATGTATGATCCTTGCAAAAATACATATGCTGCTCAGTTTGTTTTCTCTTGTGTCAGATATTAATCTAATGTACTGTAATGTCATGCAGTCACAGCACACATTAGCTGACAGTTAACTGATTTAACATGGAAATCACAATGTAGGCCTGTCTAAAGAGCTAATCTAACTGCAAAATGGACTGATCTCAAGCCAAAAGAAAAAAGTGGAGGCATGCTATACAAAGTTGAAATTGTCTTAATTATGTTAATTAAATCAGAACCCTGAAACACCCTGAACAGAAGAATGTTCAACTGGCACATAATTGGTGAAAAAAAACACACATTTCTATTTTCCTGTAGAATATTACAATTGTGACATCGCGTGCAGCTCTGTTCTGTGCTCAGAAATTTGAACTAATTGGTAGAATTTAAATACTGCACAGAATGTAAAGACAGATGATTCAAATCACTTGCAGTGAACTGGCCCAATTCCAGATCTGGAGCTGATGCCTATATTAAGGCAAGGAGTCAGATACGGTGTGGGGAAAAATAAAAAGTATCTAATTGCACAAATGCCTACTACATGAGCTTTACAATGATGGGATTACAGCAGTTTCAGGGCAATGTCCCATATGTAGCACTTGAGGTTATCTGAAGGATATATATTTATTTATTTGTTGTGGCGTCTATATCAACTGTAACATATAAAAACATTCCAACATGCTTCACAGAAACACAATCAAAAGATGTATACCGATCCAAAGGTGGAAATTTTTAGAAGAAGTGACCAAAAGCTTTGTTAAAGAAGTAGGTCTTAAACGACGGGAAGGAGGTGCAAACACAGATGAGCTGAGAGAGATATTCTGGCGTTATGTGGCCTGGGTGGCTGAAGACACAAAGTGCCAATGAAGGGGTGAGGTTGCACAAGAAGCTAGAGTCAGAGGGATGGCAAGTTTGTGAAGGAATGGTTGTAGAGCTGGAAGTGTTTAGAGTTTAAATACAGAGGATAAAAATTTTTAATTAAAGGTGTTGGGGAACCGGTTACAGAGGACAGGGGTGAGGGACTTGGTGCAGAATAGGATACAGGGGACAGAGTTTTGGATGAACTGAAGTTAAGGGAGGGAGGATAATGGTAGGTTAGCCAGGAAAGCATCGCAATAGTTGAGCCTGGAGGTGACAAAGGCATGGATGAGGGCTTCAGCAGCAGATGGTCTGAGGCTTACAATGTTAGAGGTGGAAGTAAACAGTCTTGGTGATGGGAAGGATCAAGGAACAGAAGCTCAACTTGGGGTAAGATGGGACACTGAGGTTGCAAACAGTTGCTTTGGCCTAAGCCAGTGGCCAGGGTTCAGAATATTATGGTGGGAACTGAAAGCGATGGCTTTGGTCTTTTAGCCTTCTTTGCAGAAGATGATATCACTGTATTTGCTTCTCCGTCATGTATGGCGTTATTTTGATGGTTTTGATATTTTGCACCTCTCATTCAAATTTTAAAGTGCTTAGCAAATTTATCCAGTGTGTATCTGTGCAGAAGACAGGGACATGCTTGGTTTGTTACCAGGTCAATGTGGAATTAGATTTTAGGGTCATCACCATTGGCTTCAGTACTGGATTAAGGAATGGAGAAAAACACCCAGGATTCCCAATCCTGATTGCTGTCCTGCCACTCCCACTGTAAATGTGTGTGTGGGGATTTTAGCTCAAGACATGTTCCGTTTGTACTGAAAGCCATCTCTCCTCCCAGTCTTGTAGAATAACCTGCTGACACGCCCTGATAAAGTATACATGTGAATCACAAGTAGGTGCAATTAAAGTGGATGTTGAGCCAGGAAGGAAAAGATTAGGAGGGATGCCAAAGAGACTTTTTTTTAAAAAGACTCTTTAAAAAAAGAGAATATGACAGAGAACAAGCCAGATCAAAACAGACACAAGCAGAATGTTTACAGAAGTTGGGATTAGGACCAAGGAGGCTGAAGCTTTGTCACAATATTGTGGGAGGGGGTGCAGATAGAGAATGGGGTACACAGAAGGCCAGGGCCTGAAGGATGGAGGGTTCAGGAGATATAAGCTTGAAGACATTACGTGAGATAGGATAGAACAAAGAAGTGGAAGGCTTTATTAGGTTAGGACAGAGAAATTGGATGAGAAACAGGCTAAAAGACCAGCTTTTTAATGTTTTAATAGTCATGAATTCACCATAGTTACGTGCAGGCCAAGACGAACTTCAAACAAGCCAAGGGAGACATCTAGTGCACTGTCAGCTCAGTAGCATATGTGACAATGAGAATTCACCAAACTAAACTAGGAACAATGACAAATCCAAAGTATCAAGGACAAATAGTCAGCTCAGGCCCTTTACAGTACTCCAAGACAGCATTGCTGATTCATCTGCCTGTCTGGCTCACTAATGGAAGCAGGAAAAAGTATATCCCGTTCTGGGGCTGGGATTCTTCCCACTCCAGAAATCCCTGCAAGCAAATACGTCTTTGTGGGTAGGGGGCAGTGCTACCTGGATTAGCAGCAGATTGTTTACTAGTGCTTTGTAGCAGTGGACTGCCATGTTCTTGTCAAGTTAAAGTCCAGGAGTAAGCCTCCGTGCACTTGGAGGACCCTGAGCCTGGGCTGTCCAGACTTGGGTAAAGGGACCATGTTCCTACAGAGAATGTACATTCAACAAACAGAAATTCCACATGTAGATTGGAGTAACTTGGTTCAGACATATAGCTGAATGAAACAAAAAAAGACGTTCAGGGCTCCCACTGTTATCGAACCGAAGCAGTGAGAATCCTCATTTCATTTCAACTTACTATGAATTCTGACTAGCATACAAAGAATGCATTTATCTGCTTAAATGTCACATTAATGACATTACTTCATTGAATTCTATACATTTTAGCTGTTGAAACACAAGTTTGAAGGATTTTTCTTGGTTACTTCACACCCATCATGATTCAAAATAGCCGTTTTACAGATATAGTTGGATGCAAGAGGTAATTCAGCCCCAACTGGTTAGGACAAAACTTAAGGGTGAAGGTTTAATTATGGAAAAAGTCATAGATTTAAAGATTTATTCAGGAGTGTTTCAATGTAGCATTTTTACAGTTCACAGCACCACCCAGAGGTAGTCTAAAGTCTTCCAGTAGTTGAAAAATAACACAAGAGCATAACTGTAAAAACAGGAACACTTCAGGTGGAGACAAAAAACAAATGGCTCAGCAAACGACAGTAGTTATATCAATTAACAGTTGAAAAATAAAAATACTTATTGGAAACAGTGGCCCAGAATTTCCTGAAAACTGTGCCAAAATAACAGTGTAAGTGTGGCATAATGCAGATTTTCAGTGCAAAAGATTGAGGAAATTCAGGTGCAAGTCATTTGCGCCTGATTTTAATGCTACATCTGTGTTTCTTCTATCTTTTAAGTTGATTTAGTGAAATTTGCAGCACTTATCAGAATGAATTACATTAAAAATTGCAATCTTTCATGATTTCATATTATTAAACATACTTCACATAATGTGCAAAAATAATGGCTTCAAACTCTCGTTTTCATACATAATAAATGGAACATAGCATCGGCTCCCTGCTTTCCTCAGGCCCCGATTGTTTACACTGACTCCCCCTTGCTTTACGTTCCGGTGTACTCTAATAAGGTCCTCACGAAATTTTGGTGCAAGTTGCTGACAAGATCAGTGCAAACAAAAACAAAGAGTGCTGGAAATACTCAGCAGGTCTGGCAGCATCTGTGGAGACAGAAGCAAAGTTAACGTTTCAGGTCTGTAACTTTCCATCAGAACTGGCAAAGGTTAGAAAAGAATTAGATTTTAAGCAAGTGAAGGGGAGAGGGCTGGGGGAGAGAGCAAAGGGGAAGGTGTTTGATAGGGCAGAGGGAGATTAAATAACAAAGCAAATAACAAATAACCTTTGTCCCAGGACAGCTTTGTTATTTAATCTCTCTCTGCCCGATCAAACACCTTCCCCTTTGTTCTCTTCCCCACTCCCTCCCCTTCACTTGCTTAAAACCTAATTCGTTTCTAACCTTTGCCAGTTCCGATGAAAGGTCACAGACCCGAAACGTTAACTCTGCTTCTCTCTCCTCAGATGCTGCCAGACCTGCTGAGTATTTCCAGCACTTTTTGTTTTTGTTTCAGATTTCCAGCATCTGCAGTATTTTGCTTTTATAAGAGCAGTGCAAATATTGCCATAACTTGCCGGTTACACCGTTTGAGGAACTTCTAGGCCACTAAAGCTAACATACTGCAGCATTACAATCTTGCATAAGGAAAGCTGTAGAGGAAGAACCAGGTCTATGCTGCAGGGCTTTTAAAAAGCAATTCCGCTACATAAAACCTGCCAGCTCAGAGCCACACAATTTCCCCAGTAGCTATTCTGATTAACTTTAAATAGCTTGCCACCCTGAAATACTAAAGAAGAGGGACTTTCTGCAAACTTAATTTAAAGTAGCTTAATTTGAATGATCTTAAAGTCAAATTGAAATTATGCAAAAACAAATCTTTTATTTAAGCTGCTTAATTGAAATTAGAGTAATTCCTTTCAAATAAAAAAATGACTTAATTAACAGAAATAGAAGACGAACCCAAGTAGTCATTATTTAATTATCCTGGCTCCCAATTAATAAGTCCCTAATTTTTCTTGGAGTATTAAAATCCAGGACTAGATGTTAAGTAGAATCCTTCTTCAAAAGAAAGATTAGTAGCAAATAAAATATGCTTCTTTTTTAAAACCAAACTCTTCTTTCAAATGGACAGCATGTTTGCAGATAAATTAAAAAGATTTCAGCAATCTGGCCTTTGGAGAGTAACAATTCTCAACTGCAGTCAAAAAAATGCAAAATATGCCGAAAGCTTGCTCAACTGTAAAAACTACCCACTGCATTATGACTAAAATATTACTTTATAAATAGGCTGAAAGAAACATTATCCTGTGCCCATATTTATATTTAAAGGTGCTCAGTGCATGCAGGTTGTTAATGGTCAATACTGAACACTAGTTCAAGCCAAATCACAACTGCAAGACAAAGGATAAAAGTGTAAACTGGCAAAGGAAAGGCTAATATCAGGAAGTACTTGCACAAAGAATAAATAATATTCATGGCGGCATTCTGGATTGTGAAATAGAAGCAAAATTTATAGTTATTCAAGAGACAGTTAGATGTTGTGATGGTTATGGGGGGTTAAATTGCAGGTTTTATAGAAGAGCTAATGTCAAATGACCTCCCTTATCTTTCCTTATCTTCATGACATTTGTAAACCATGTGTTATCTGTATGAAATTTTAGAATGGTCTATAACAGTCACTGGAATAGCTGACAAGTGCAAAAAGTATGATCATTCCCTGATGTTCCATTCCACATTGATAGGGCTGGAGTACAACAACTACCAACCGTTTAAAAACTAATAAATGATTACATGGGAATAGATACTAATAAAGGGCCATTTCATTTTGCCTAGTGTTTTTTTTCCTGGTCCCATTACTATTATACTAACTGACTCTCCATTATGGCAAGCTATCATCTGGGCTTAATAGAATACACCAGTTTTCTTTCCTACTTTCTACGAAGCTCTCTGTCCATAGGTGTGGTTAAAATGGGATGCACTGCAATGATTCTCTGCTGGCATTTAAACCCACAGGCGGTGCAGTCATTCTTAGTAGGTTTGTTAATGAAGAATAGATCTGTAAATTTACTAACCTGTACTTGCCCGTCCTCACTTGGACAGCCTTCATCCCACATTGCTGGGCTCCACCTACATCATTCACAATATCATCCCCAATCATGATGACCTGTCAGAAAAAAGGAATGAAGTAATTGATGTCAGATTAGATTATTTTGATGCGTTTGCATTTCTCAAAATATTTGATGTGAACTGTCAACCAAGATGAATTAGCTGACATTGAACACTATCATTGAACAAGAGGATATTGGAATATACAAGATATGAAGAAATGGCAGGTTGCAAAAGGAAGGTTTTAAATGCACAACCATCAAATCAGCAAGCTGTTATCATAAGCTTTTCCAAAGTTAAATGACTATTTTATTCTTTTAAAACCAAGGGCTGAATTTTTAGCCTCTGATGGGGACAGGCACGGAGGCGGGCGGGTGTAGAATTTCCCACTGTCGCCTGGCGTGTCGGTTCCCAGCTCAATCCTACCCCCGGGTCATTTTCCCAGAGACGGGATGGCGGGGGGTGGCAGAGTCAGGGCGATCTGCCCACAAGTGGTGGGTAGCCAATTAAGGTGAATAAAAGCCTATTGAGGCCTATTGTTGGAAGCTGACTGGAATTTTCCAGTTGGCCTCCAGGTCCCCACAGGCAGCAGAGGGACAGTGCAGCCACCTGGAGATGGCCTCCTGGTGGCAGGCCAGGGGGCCAGTGCTCCAATCAGTCTTAGAAGCCCTCGCTGTATGCCTGGTTTCAGCATCAGCTGCAGGCTGCCCTGTGGTGGGGGGGTTTCCCCCCACCCTCCACACAATGGTGGCACTGCTACAAAGGCCTTTTTTCAATTTAGATTTTAAAAGGTTGGAGAGAGGGCACCTGCATTTTGGGGCACCCTCTCCCTCACTTATCCATAAGAGCATCCTGCTGCTACTTCAGCACTGGAAGGCCTCCTATTGGCCCTCCAGCTTCAAGAGCCCATTTGCTGTCCTTAATTGCCCTCCGGCCACTAATGGGCCAATTCGGGGAAAACCACAAGTGAGTGACTGTTTCCCCAAACAATGTGGGCTTCTGACCTCCCATTTGAGCCTGACGGCAGGGTGCTGCAGCCAGCAGAGGAAATCCCGCCTCAAGTCTGCTCATGTAGAGCAATCAAGTCAAAAATATGAATTTCAAGATTATTTAAAAGTAAACTGATCTGAATTTTAAAAAGAAATGTAAAATAAACCTTCTCTTGCACCTGTAGATTTAACAGTTTGAGGAAAGTTCAGGATTTCTGTAAATATGCGTCAGACTGGAGTGACATACAAGATGAGAAATCCAAGGAACGCGATGGCCTGTTGAAGGAGTCCAACACCTTTTGGCTCTCGTGTGTTCAGGTGTCAGACTGCAAGTCGACAAGAGTTATACGTCTACCTTCTGTATTGATGTATATCTGAGACCACTTTGCATCAAAAGTAGTTTCACAGTGGATGTTCTATTCGGACAGCATAGCGTGAGCCCGATAATTGGACTCTTCATTTTTAATTCTGACCAGAAGGTTGGACTGCTTTCACTCTCAGCTGAGTTTTCTCTTCACTAGGAACTATAATAAAGTAAAAGCAAAATATTGCGGATGCTGGGAATCTTGAAATAAAAACAAAGCGCTGGAAATACTCAACAGATGCAGCAGCATCTGTGGAGACAGAAACAGAGATTATATTTTGGGTCGATGACCTTTCAACAGAATTGGCAAAAGGTTAGAAATGCTAATGGGTTTTGAGCAGGTGAAAGGGGAACAACAACAAAAGGGAAGGTCTGTGATAGGACGAAGGGTGGAAGAGACCAAATGACAAAGATGTCATGGAACAAAAGGCAAAAGGAGTGCTAACAGTTGTATTAAAAGATAAAGCATTTGTCCAGAGAGAGTGTTAATGGTAGAATAATGAACAGCTCTGCCCGAAAGCAAAAACATGAAAAACAAGTTGAAGACCGATACACGGTTTAAAAAAGATCAAAATGGGGTTCATGGTCTGAAGTCATTGAACTCGATGTTGAGTTCAGAAGGCGGTAAAGTGCCCAATCAGAAGATGAGGTGCTATTCCTTGAGCTTGCGTTGAGCTTCACTGGAACACTGCAGCAGGCCGAGGACAGAAATGTGGGCGTGAGAGCAGGGTGGTGAATCAAAATGGCAAGGAACCGGAAGCTCATGGACATGCTTGCGGACCAAGCGGAGCAAAGCGGTCACCCAATCTGCATTTGGTCTCCCCAGTGTAAAGGAGGCCGCACTCTGAGCAGCGAATACAGAATACTAAATTGAAACAAGTACAAGTAAATAGCTGCTTCACCTGGAAGGAGTGCATGGGGCCTTTGATGGTGAGGAGAGAGGAGGTTAAAAAAAAACAGGCATTACACCTCCTGCAATTGTGTGGGAAGGTGCTTTGGTAAGGGGACAAGTTGTCGAGGGTGATGGAGCAATGGACCAGGGTGTCACGGAGGGAACGGCCCCTTCCGAATGCGGACAGGAGAGGGGAGGGGATGATGTGTTTGGTGGTGGCATCACGCTGGAGATGGCAGAAGTGGCGGAGGATGATCCTTTGGATGTGGAGACTGGTGGGGTGGAACGTGAGGACAAGGGGAACCCTATCGTGGCTCTGGGAGGGAGGGGAAGGGGTGAGAAGTGTGGGAAATGGGTCAGACACGGTCGATGGCACTGTCAACCACTGTGGGGGAATCCTCGGTTGAGGAAAAAAGACATATCAGAAGCACTTTTGTGGAAGGTTGCATCATCAGAACAGATGTGAGAGAGATAAAGAAACTGGGGGAATGGAATAGAGTCCTGACAGGAAGCAGAGTGTGAGAAAGTGTAGTTGAGCTAGCTGTGGGAGTTGGTGGGCTTATAACGAATATTTGTAGACAGCCTATCCCCAGAAATGGAGGCACAGAAGTAGAGGAAGGGAAGTGTTGTAGATGGACTATGTGAAGTTAAGAGAAGGGTGGAAATTGGAAGCCAAGTTTAAGAAGTTTTCCAGTTCCAGGCAAGAGCAGGAAACAGCACCAATGCAGTCATCAATGTACCAGAAAAAGAGTTGTGGGCGGGACCCGAGTAGTACTGGAACAAGGAATGTTTGACATATCCCACAAAAAGACAGGCATAACTAGGATCCATGCAGGTACCCATAGAAACACCTTTTACTTGAAGGAAGTGAGTGGAGTTGAAGGAGAAGTTGTTCAATGTAAGAACAAGTTCACCCAGGCGGAGGAGGATGGTAGTGGATGGGGACTGGTTGGGCCTCTGTTCAAGGAAGAAGTGGAGAGCCCTCAGAGCATCCTAGTGGGGGATGGAGGTGTAGAGAGATTAGACGTCCATAGTGAACAGGAGGTGGTTAGGGCCAGGAAACTGGAAATTGTTGAAGTGACATAGGGCACCAAAACAGTGATGGATGTAAGTGGGAAGAGAGTGGACAAGGGGAGAAAAAAAAAGTCAAGATTGGAAGAAATCAGTTCAGTGGGGCAGGAATAGACTGAAACAATGGGTATACCAGGGCAGTCCTGTTTGTGGATTTTGGTAAGAAGATAGAAGCCAGTTGTTCAGGGTTGCAGTATTATGAGGAGGGAAGATATAGAGGGAAGATCTCCAGAGGAGATGAGGTCAGTAATAGCTTTGGAGACAGTGACTTGATTTTCGGTGGTGGGGTCATTGTCAGGAGGCAGGTAGGAAAAAGTGTCTGAGAGTTGGTGCTCAGCCTCTGCAAGATGGAGGTCGGTACACCAGACAACAACAGCACCACCCTTGTCAACAGGTTTGATCATTATGTTGGGGTTAGACCTGAGAGAATGGAGTGCAGCAAGCTCAGAGGGAGACAGGTTAGAGTGAGTGAGGTGAGCATAGATATTAAGACGGCCGATGATATGCCAACAGTTCTCAATGTAAAGATCAAGAGCGGGTAAGAGGTCAGAGGGAGGGGTCTAAGTGGAGGGAGAATACTGGAGGTGGGTGAATGGGTCTGCTGTTTCGGGGGAGGGCTCCTGGCTAAAGAAGTGAGCCCGCAGGTGAAGGCAATGGAAGAAGAGCTCGACGTCATGCTAAGCGCGAAATTCATTGAGGTGGGGGCTTGAGGGGATAAAGCTTAGTCAGATTGTTCAGTGTCAGAGAGGGGAATGTCAGAGGTATTGTGAATACACGGCCAGGGGGTCAGATTAGGAGAACGGATGGGGTCAGAGGGAAGTGAAGGGGAAGATTGATCTGGAGGGGTGTTGGTACCCATGGTGGAGCCTGCGTTCTTTAACACTTGAAAAGGAAGAGAAAAAGGTTTTTATTAAAGCATTGGATAAGAAAAATGAAACTGTGGAGCAGGACACCTTAGAGATAGGGTGAGTTGGTGCTGCTGGAGAGAGAAAGGTCGAGTGTGCACCTGTGGTGGCGCATATAATAAAGTGCTTCCCAGGGTACCTTAGAGGGACATGAGGCAATCAGCTAGATAGTTAAGATTTTTAGAAGTATAACTGTGTCCAGTAGCACTTCCAGCTGATGGTTAAAACTGAGAAACAGCCGGATCTCTCGGTTTGGCATTGTGATGTTCTTAGGAATTAGAAATGCGCTTTCTCTAAAATTTGCTCCAATATGGATATGGGACAGTGTCTTTTCACTAGTGAAAAGCACAAATTTGAGATTTATTGTGGTGGTATTCTGAGGAAGGAACAAGGTGAAGAAAGAATATCATCTGCATCAGTTCTGAGTCAGAGAAGCTTTATTTCAATACCGACAGCCTTATACTGTTACTGACACCTGTTATTTAAATAACACAATAATCAGGGTTAGGAGAGGTGAATGATAACTACTTGGAAATGTATAACCTTCCTCCAACTAGGGTGATGAGAACATTCAGGTTTGCTGACTTTATTCCACTCCACCACTGGGTAAAAATGGTTGATCTAAGCAAAGAGCCTTTTTAAAAAAAAAAATTGCCTAAAATTAGAACTACTGGGAGCTGCAAGATGAAAATTCAGCATTTCTAAACCAAACACTTGGCAAATTGCCAAGTGTCTCAGGTAGAATGCATAATTGGCATATATAATAAAGTATGTGTATTGAATTTATGTATCAATAGAAAAAAAATCAAAATTAAGATCCAACTCTGAACTATATTTTGTGACTTTTTAAAATTATAATCTTGCCAGTAAAGTTATCTTTAAAGCAAAGTTTAACTTAAGAGGCATAGAATTAAGATAATTTTTTTTGGCTGTTGATTTTCGTGGTTATAAAAAAATCTTCTAATGGCACATTCAGAATAATTTGTTATCTCAGCTATATTAGAAACAATAATGGTCACAATCTTAAAACCTTTTCCTTGAACCAAAGGCATTATCTATAACCATGGTGTAGCTATACCACTCAAACAGGTTTATTTAGAGCACGATGATTTTTTTTTTGTTAAATTGATCATTTGAAACTATAAAGTGCAGCTTAATGATTAGCCTTTTATCCCCAAAATAGAAACACGGCTCTTACTTTTCTCGACTAAATTTTTTTTAAGGCTTTTTTTCACATTAATGTAATCCAACTGGAAAAGATTGGGAGCCGCAAATGAGATGATAAAGAGCCACATGCGGTTGCGGAGCCGCAGGTTACAGTTGGACAAAATGCTATTTCTTTTACTCACTGACAAGTAATTGGTGGGGGTGAAAAAGAGAAGTCCAGATGATTTGAAAATACAAAAAAAATCCTAAATGTCTAGCTGATATCCCTGTGTCTCTCTAAGGTACCCTGCGAAGCACTCTATTCTGATGAAAGGTCACAGAGACTTGAAACATGAACTCTGTTTCTCTCTCCACAGATGCTGCCAGACCGGCTGAGTATTTCCAGCACTTGCTGTTTTTATTTCAGATTTCCAGCATCTGCAGTATTTTGCTTTTACATACAAAACTCAGCTAAGTTCGAGTGAAAGCAGTCCAACCATCTGGTTGGAATTAGAAATGTGGAAAAGCTTAACTATCAGGCTCATACAATACATCTGAATAGAACACTGACTTTACAACTACATACACAGAGCAAATCTACACCTGCAATATGGGCCGTTATAATGTGTGCACCCCTGTGTGCGATACAAGAGAAATCAAGAAGGCTCAACAATGTAAAGGAATTTCTGAATGAACGAATACTCCATGGCATTTGCTCAACTGAATTGATATAAAATAGTTTCCATTACCATGCATTTTCCCACAGTAGCTTATAACATTCCAGGTCAACTGGTGAGAAATCAAAATTAAACTGAATATAAGTCATACTCTGTTATGCCTCTTCAGCAAAACATCTTTGGATAGGGATAGGACTAAAGATAAGTTTATGTTACGATTTGGTGCACAAACATGGTGCAGACAAATTGGATCTGCCTGGTTTGCAATGCTGGGGTAAAAAAAAAAAGAGATCTCCCCACACAGCAGCGACCTGTCCTGCCACCGGTAAAATGCTGGTGGGGGCGGGAAGTGGCCGTTAATTGGCCAATTAACAGGCCATCCGCCTCCGGTCAGCTGGTGGCCGTGCTGCTGCCATTCCCACTGTTGAGAATATTCCATGGCAATGGGAAGATGTCAGGCTCCTCCCGCCTCTCAGCCTGTCTCTAGCCCAATGTCTCTCCTCCGTTGTCCAGTTCAGTTTTGCTGCCTTGCTTGGTTCCATTGTTACCTATCCGATTATAGCTAGAGCAAAATCAATCATTGGCTACTATTTCCATTTCCCCATCCATCCCACACCATTATTTAGCAGTCCCCCAAAGACCCAGCCAGCCTCAGCTTCTCTCCACTTCCTCATCTATATGTTGCCCAATGGCATCATCTGAAGACAAAGAATCAGTTTTTACATGTACTCTGATGCTACCCGAATAAACTCTTCAGCCCATTTCTCAACCCCTCCACAGTCACTTCACTTCTCTGACATCTAGTCTTGGATAATACACAATTTCCTTCAACTAAACACAGAGAAGGAAGAAGTTATCAGTTTTGACCCATGACAAAGTTTAAGTACTCACCACCAAATCCATCCCCTTGTCCAGTCTCCTAGGATGAACCTAACTGCTAGCAGCCTTGACATCCTATTCGGCCCTGAGCTGAGCTTCTGAACCTCACCAACATAAAGATCATCTAGTCTCACCTCTACGATCCAACTGCTGTAGAAATTCTCAGCCTTGCCTCTTTTTTTTTTTCTTTTGGGCCTCCTTATCTCGAGAGACAATGGATACGC
Source organism: Heterodontus francisci (assembly GCF_036365525.1). Taxonomy (NCBI): domain Eukaryota; kingdom Metazoa; phylum Chordata; class Chondrichthyes; order Heterodontiformes; family Heterodontidae; genus Heterodontus; species Heterodontus francisci. The sequence continues at coordinate 54,091,019 of NC_090390.1, forward strand.
GCCTGGAGGTGGTCAGTGGTTTGTGAAGCAGCGCCTGGAGTGGCTATAAAGGCCAATTCTGGAGTGACAGGCTCTTCCACAGGTGCTGCAGAGAAATTTGTTTGTTGGGGCTGTTGCACAGTTGGCTCTCCCCTTGCGCCTCTGTCTTTTTTCCTGCCAACTACTAAGTCTCTTCGACTCGCCACAATTTAGCCCTGTCTTTATGGCTGCCCGCCAGCTCTGGCGAATGCTGGCAACTGACTCCCACGACTTGTGATCAATGTCACACGATTTCATGTCGCGTTTGCAGACGTCTTTATAGCGGAGACATGGACGGCCTAAATCACCACTATTTCAATGCTCTCCTGGCCAACCCCTCCCTGCATGAACCTCAGCCCATCCAAAACTTTGCTGTCCATATCCCATGCCACACCAATTCCCAGTTGCTCATCATCCTTGTCCTCACTGGTCTACATTGGCTCTCAGGCTCCTAACGCCGATTTTAACCCATTCAAAACTCATTCACTTAAACGGAGTTAAATACGGGCCCTAATAATGTCTCAAATTTAAGATTCTCACCTTTGTGTTTAAGCTACTTCTATATAACCTCCTCCAGCACTATAAGCTACTCTCTTCTTGCCCCTTCTTTCACACCCCTGATCTCCCTTCTGCTGGCTCTGACCTCAAGCTATCTTTCCCACCTCCTCATCTTTGCTTCACTATTACTGGCCATGCCATCAACTGACTGAAATTCCCTCAATTATCCCCTCTGCCTATTTTCCTGCAAGACTCATTAAAATCACCCTCTGAAGAAGGTTTTGGCCACTGTTCTTAATATCTCTTCTTTTGGCTCAGCATCCATTTCTTCCTTACATATCTGAAGCATCCTGGACATTTTTTTTATCTTGTAGGCATGACATAAATGCAAGTTGTTGTTGACCGAGTAACTGTACAGTCCAGGGATTGCAGTTTGGAACTTCCTGGGATCTAACCACTTCTCACCCATGGTCCTCCTCCATCAGCCAGTACCCAACATGCTGCCTCATCTCCTGATGGCAGAGTCAGCCCTACATAGGTGCAGGTGGGGCAGTCTTTAGCAGTGCCCCCAGGGGCTCCGAAACCCAGAGGGCATTGGTCAAAAACATATCAGTCAGAGCAGAGGCCTGAACAGCCTGCCTCTACCTCTGCTGAAGCCACACAGGTTGCACCAAGTAGAAGCTGTAGGAAGCGTAAGAAAAAGCTATAGTAATTCACCAAGAATACGTAGGGGTGCGTGACAAAAAGTTTTCTTTCCTCATAACGACACATAAATTGATTGCTTTGCACCACTTCCACATCTTGCCCATTGTCGCAACCCAAATGTCAACTTGCCCTTTCACATGTTTCATGGTGACTGTCAATATATGACAGGACCCAGTGGGGGATGTGCAATGGGTGGTTGCATGGTTGAGGACTGTTTAGTGCAAAGGGAGGGCCGTAAGAGTGGTGGGCGCTGCTGCAGGTGGGAATGGGCTGCAGGATTTCATTTGTGATATTTTCCTGTGGGAGTCACCACTAGCAGAACCTTCGAGCTATTGCAGCATCCCTGGTAGCAATGGATGCTGGTGTGTTCTGATGGGGACCTCCAGATCTATCTAATCACCTGAAACAGGTCTTCAACATTCTGACGGCTTGCTCTATGACACATCTGGCGGTCATGTGGTTTTCACCGTAGCACTCCTGCGTCCCATTGGCGAGGCACCTCACAGGTATAACGAGCCATGAGCCAGCCCTTCAGTCTGCAGCAGCATGAAAGCATCATGACAGCTCCCAGGGAATCTGCCGCATACTTGCACGAACCTCCTCTTGTGGTTGCACATTGGCTGTGCATTGATGGAAGAATATTCCTTGTAGTTGACCAAAACTCCTGCTTGTTGTGGTAGTTCGCAGATTGCCATGTGTGCACAGTGGATGGCTGTGTACCTGTGGGAAACCAGCTCGAGAGGTGAATCCCAGTGCCTGCTCATTCTGGCTATAGTCATCACAGAGGAAGTTTACGTAACTCCCAGCTCTGGTAAATAATCTATCACCTGCCTTATGCATTTATGTGTTGCAATCTGCAACACCCTAGAAATGTCGCCAGTTGCGTCCTGAATAGAACTAGAGGCAAAAAATTGAGTGCGGTGTGACTTTCGCAGCCACTGGTAATGCAAGGCCACCAGGTCCATTAGTTAGTAGGTCTTCTTCTAGGAGGTTTTAAATGGCTGTGACCACCTGTTGTAATAGCCTCTGCTTGTGGAAACACTGCTCTTTCAAGAGGTCAAGGTAACTGACTCCTGTCTGAACACCTGGTTACGAGGTAGTGCCTACTGCAACATCAGCCCCTCTCCTGTGCATTTGCTGATTGCACTACAGCGAGACCATGGATGGTCTTCCTCCTCTGATGTTCTGCAAATTCATCCAACACACCTCCCATCCTGATCTAGTCAGTTTGAAAGGCTCCACAATTTTGAAAAAGCTGCATCAACACAAGATCTCTTTGCCAGATGTTTGCCAGAGGGAACTGAGACACCAGCTTTAATAACTGAGCTTTTAAGCAGATGAAATATTCACAAATTTAAATAACTGCATTAACTGCAGCTCAATCTCACCTCCGTTTCACTGGCGAAATTCACAAGCCCTGGAAAACCAATCGCTGGAGGCATTAAATTTAAAGTTCAGTGAAACTCAACTTAAAAAAACCTAAGTAACGTCTCATATGGATGTTGATTGCTGCGATAACTACTGCTCGCCTACATTAATTAAACTCCAACCCCTATGAGTAGGTTATTCGCACACATCCAAAGGATCCAATGTTAAACCCGGAAGTAGGCGCATTGGAGCTGGGTTGCAGTCGCAAATCAAAAATCAATTATTTTACTAAACCCCCAACCCATCTGTTGTTGGGGTTATGATTTTCCCCATACTGCCCATCAGTTTTGCAAGTTCTGAGCAATCTACAATTTTACAAAATTAAATCATTGTATAGGGCTTAAAACTAGGGTGCAATAAACAAGATGTTATACATCCTGCAGGAAGATGATCTCAGTGACAGTGCACCATCTTTAGGTGCTCAGCTGAAGAGAAAAAAAGACTCAAACCTAAAACCTAGGAAAACTAAGATAACTTCTGTACACCTCTTCCCAGCTGTGCTGTTCCCGACCTAGTCAGTTCTCTAGAGTTTCAAAGAATGGGGCGTGATCTCATTGAAATTTAGAAAATTCTTACAGGGAGTGACAGGGTGGATGTAGATATGATGTTTCCCCTGGCTGGTGAGTCCACAACCAGGGAGCATAATCTCAGAATAAGGGGTAGGCCATTTAAGACTGAAATGAGGAGGAGTTTCTTCACTCAGAGGGTGGTGAATTTTTGGAATTCTCTACCCCAGAGGGCTGTGAAAGCTCAATCATTGAGCACGTTCAAGACAGAAATCAATAGATAGCTCGATACTAATGAGATCAAGGGATATGGGGACAGCACGGGAAAGTGGCATTGAGGCAGATGATCAGCCATGATCTAGTTGAATGGCGGAGCAGGCTAGACGGGCTGAATGGCTTACTCCTGCTCCTATGTTCCTAGTTCAGAACTGGAGCATTACTGTACCAATATGTCTCCAATGCACCATCCTGTGAATACCATATTTTTGAAACATATACATAACTATAACAATGCAAAAAACAGTGTATAATCTTTCTGAAAATAACACAAATGTTTATACTTGGATTGCTAACTGTTAAGTGTGCCAGTTTCCTTATTTCAACTTTCACAACAATAAAAGTACAAAAGATAAAGTACTGCAGATAGTTGAAATCAAATAGAAACAGAAAATGCTGGAAATACTCAGCAAGTCTGGCAGCATCTGTGGAGGAAGATGCCTTTTGTCAGTGTCAGTCAGTCTTCCATTAATCAATCATCAGCCATTTAAAATCACAATAAGCAAATTTTAAAAAATCTTGCCATGCAAATGCATTATGCAATTCCCACAACCGCCTTCCAAATACTGCTGCTCATGCAGTTAGATATTTAAGATTAAGGCCAGAATTTTATGTTGGGTGGATGGCCCCATCCCCAACGCACAACACTCCCTCCCTCCCCACCCCACTTTGTCTCACCGGGGCCCAGCCGAACGTCCCCGGCGAGGCCCTAAAACCAACCCGAGATCTGGGGCCATCCTTCCTGTTGCCTCCGGTGGCTGGGTGTAATCCCAGCAGTGGCCACCATTCCTGGTGGCGCTGCTGGGACTAAGCTGCGGTCCACTGATTGGCCGGCAGCTCCTTTAGGCGGGACATACTGCCTCAAGGAGCTGGAAGTCCCGCCCTAGACCATTCAGGACCTGGAGAGTGAAAAATCACGGCCTGGCTCTCCCTTTAAAGGTTGCATCTCCTGATTAGGTACAGTATCAACATACTTAGATGAATTGCGAGAGGATGGTGGTGACTTTCAGGTAACTCATCCAAGTGACCATTCTTCACATCTAAGTGTTGATTTGTTTTTAACTATAAACCCATCCCATTTGAACGAACCCGGTCTTTCCTTGGTGTCCGCTTAAAAGAGACAGATGTGATTAAGGCTGGAAACCCTGGCTTCGGGGCGGCCCTCCGTGGGACACAGGGTGCCCGATCAGGAGATTCCCCCCTCCATCCACACCAGCCCACAAGAAGGCCGCCTGGTTTAACCAGGCGGGGTTCTTGGGGCCTTTGCCGTCGAGGGTAAAATACCAGCAGCAGCGGGATGAGGCCCTTAAGTGGCAGCTAATTGACCATTTAAGGACCTTAATTGGCATGGGGCAGGCGGGCTGTTCCTCGCTGCCGCCCCGCGTAAAATTGCAGCAGGGGCGGAAGGGGTTAGGGAAGGGCCCCCTCCGGTCTCCCACTCAATTTTATGCCCTCCCCCTCCCCCTCCCCCTCCCCACCACCAGCCCGCTCGTTGAGGGGCTGTAAAATTCCAACCTAAGTCTAACTAAATCACAAGCACTGGGGGAGCAATTTAAATAGTACATTTTTTAATATTCTGTATTGCAGTTGGTCTGCTCAACCAGTACTCTGCCTTAATTTATGAGATCATAATGGTGCAGTTAGATCTTTTGTTATGCAAGTGAGGACTTATTTTAGGAGTTTTAGACACAAGGAGTCATGAAGACTGTTACTATGTAATTTTCCATAAATTTGCATGTCCTTTGTCCAAACCAAGAAAATTGCAGAATTGATTAATGTATTTTATTTTTAGGACAGTTACATGCAGCAAGATAGTGTAAATTTAGCAATTTTCAGTGAAATGTTAAAAAGGGGACAGTTCGTGAAAAAAGATCTTACACTAGTTTAGATTTCCAAATCAACTTGTAGAAATACCAGCAATTTATTACTTAATTCCCTCTGCTATTTTGTATGTACTCATCATATTAGTCTTGCAGATCACAGCTTTTTGGAACTGCACACAGCCAGCCAACCAACCCAATGGTCAGGGCTAAGGCCAATGTGTGGCTTGCCCCCAGTTAGCCAATCTAGTTGTGGGTGGCAGTTTTTCCGAGGGTGGGGGTGGCGGGTAAGGGGTATTGGGCCTTAGCATTTCTGGATAAAGTGAGGAAATGAACAAACAGGCACTAAAAATAATCCATCAATGGCCAGGGTTTCCAGCCTTAATCACATCTGGCTCTTTTAAGTGGACACCAAGGAAGGACCGGGATCGTTCAAATGGATTTACAGTTAAAAACAAGTCAACACTCAAATGTGAAGAATGGCCACTTGGATGAGTTACCAGAAAGGCACCAGCATCCTCTAGTATGTTGATATCGTACCTAATCAGGAGATGCCACCTTTAAAAGGGAGAGCAAAATGAAGAAAAAACAAAACCATAAAGCTACGGATGCTGACTAAATAAAATTCTTCCTTTAAAGTCCCCAAGCAGCACACAAATCATCTTAGTCAGACTAGTAAGGTTCCAGATTCAGTCATGGGTTAATCACTGAGTGAGGCATTTTCATGTTCTTGTGGGGGTTGGGGTGACATAATTGGTTTCAGTGCTTCTGGGTCAAGGAGGGAAACATTGGATGGAGCTTCTCATCCCAATTCCTATCCAGCAATCCCCATCGGAAGTCCATGAATGCAAACATCAGGTGAGGATGGGATCTAATGCAACTACGATGCCTTCTGCAGTTGAATGTTTACCAGCACTCTCCATCAATACTCACACATTAATAAAAGTCATGTAGGCAAAGTCCAGAAGACAATGCCTGTGGAACTAATGCTGCAAATAGCAATGGCAAGCAGAGAAAATTGGCAAAAAAAGTATTAAGTCAATGCAACAGGGTGGAATTTCACTGGGATTCTCCTAATCTCCCACCATAACTTTTTTTTTAATTCAATCTTGGGATGTGAGCATCACTGGCCAGGCCAGCATTTATTGTCCATCCCTAATTGCCCTTGAGAAGGTGGTGGTGAGCTGCCTTCTTGAACCGCTGCAGTCCATGTGAGGTAGGTACACCCACAGTGCTGTTAGGAAGGGAGTTCCAGGATTTTGACCCAGCGACAGTGAAGGAACGGTGATATAGTTCCAAGTCAGGATGGTGTGTGACTTGGATGGGAACTTGCAGGTGGTGATGTTCCCATGCATCTGCTGCTCTTGTCCTTCGAGGTGGTAGAGGTCGCAGGTTTGGATAGTGCTGTCTAAGGAGCCTTGGTGTGTTGCTGCAGTGCATCTTGCAGATGGTACACACTGCTGCCACTGTGCGTCGGTGGTGGAGGGAGTGAATGTTTGTGCATGATATGCCAATCAAGCTGCTTTGTCCTGGATGGTGTCGAACTTCTGAGTGTTGTTGGTGCTGCACCCATCCAGGCAAGTGGAGAGTATTCCATCATACTCCTGACTTGTGCCTTGTGGATGGTGGACAGGCTTTGGGGAGTCAGGAGGTGAGTTACTCGCTGCAGGATTCCTAGCCTCTGACCTGCTCTTGTAGCCACGGTATTTATATGGCTACTCCAGTTCAGTTTCTGGTCAATGGTAGCCCCTAGGATGTTGATAGTGGGGGATTCAGTGATGGTAATGCCATTGAATGTCACGGGAAGATGGTTAGATTCTCTCTTGTTGGAGATGGTCATTGCCTGGCACTTGTGTGGCGTGAATGTTACTCGCCACTTATCAGTCCAAGCCTGGATATTGTCCAGGTCTTGCTGCATTTCTACACAGACTGCTTCAGTATTTGAGGAGTCACGAATGGTGCTGAACATTGCACAATCATCAGCGAACATCCCCACTTCTGACCTTATGATTGAAGGAAGGTCATTGATGAAGCAGCTGAAGATGGTTTGGCCTAGGACATTACCCTGAGGAACTCTTGCAGTGATGTCCTGGAGCTCAGATGATTGACCTCCAACAACCACAACCATCTTCCTTTGCGCTAGGTATGACTCGAACCAGCAGAGAGTTTACCCGATTCCCATTGACTCCAGTTTTGCTAGGGCTCCTTGATGCCATACTCGGTCAAATGCTGCCTTGATGTCAAGGGCAGTCACTCTCACCTCACCTCTGGAGTTCAGCTTTTTTGTCCATGTTTGAACCAAGGCTGTAATGAGGTCAGGAGCTGAGTGGCCCCTGGTGGAACCCAAACTGGGCATCACTGAGCAGGTTATTGCTAAGCAAGTGCTGCTTGAAGGCACTGTTGATGACCCCTTCCATCACTTTGCTGATGATTGAGAGTAGACTGATGGAGCGGTAATTGGCCTGCTTTTTGTGTACAGGACATACCTGGGCAATTTTCCACATTGTAGCTATACTGGAATAGCTTGGCTAGGGGTGCGGCAAGTTCTGGAGCACAGGTCCTCAGTACTATTGCTGGAATATTGGGTAACTTGGGTAGAAACTCCAGTGAAATGGCAGAAATAGCCATTTATGCTGTATCTGCAGGATTCCAATTATCTGTTGACGTTACACTGGTCAATCAGAAGAACCCTCACAAAAGTTCTACTCCTTTGTCTTGAAGTAGTTTCTATTTGAACAGACTGAAGTGTAAATAAGGTAGCCAGTTAACTACATTCAGACCGGTTTCCCTACTTTACCAATAACACCGTTAACGTATGAACAGCGGTAGTAGCATTTTAATTGATAAAATCAGATATTTCATCCCATGCATCAGCCCAAGAAAGGGAGGAAAGATACATGCAGATGCTGCTTAAAATACAGCTGCATGTGAGCAGTGGTGCTTGCAGAAACAGAAAGTGGCAGATGCATACAAAAATGGGTTCTGGCCTCAGGGGAGTTCAGTGATTTACTATCAGTGAAGGGTAATAATCACTAAAGGCACTGCAATTATTCCCAAATCATTTAGGATTTAAAAAATCATTGGTGAGAAGATAGAGGTCGCAAGGTCTTATGTCAGGGGAAATAAAAAGCTCTGGTCATCAAAAGTAAGGTATAAAATACTTTTTTAGGCTGACAAGGTAGGTAGGAATATCTAAGAGGATGAATATCTGTGACAGACAGTGTGACCAGCCTATAACAAATGTAGTAAATGGGAAAAGTAAACAGCAGCTTCTTGATTAATAGGGAGGCAGAACTGGGCACTCGAGAGTTAAGAATTAATGTTCTGTGGCTGGTATGCTGGCTGTCAGTATTAAGTTAGCTGTTCTAGCTGAATTTAGTCACATAAAATTGCACAGCAAACAAACAATGTCCAATAAAATAAATTGATCAATCATCGAGTATTGAATGCCTTTTGGAATTTACACTCGTTAGCTGCTAAAAATGATTTTTCCTTTAAGAAATCTTGAATAAATTCCTTTTGAATAAAATGAGAGAGATAAAAAAAGACAACTGGTATTTTGGCTACAACTGGTACATCCTCCAAAAGGAATAAATGTTCCAATTTAAAATTACATTTTTCTTATATAGATTACTAGTGACAGTGAGTTACAGCAGTTTGTTAAGAAGTCTGAAAAATCTACAACTCATGCCCGTTGCAGCCAGGAGCAAATTACGACAGTCTTTTGCACTCATGAGAGAGCACCTAGAACTCCTTGTCACTGATGAAATATTTGGCTTATTTTATGTGTGGATGTCTCCTGAGGGATTTTCAACCACTTCAAGTCATATCTCAAACACTGTTAGGTATTAAGTGATAATTCCTACACGTGATTTGTTGTTCTGATGTATAGAGAATTGTGAATTATCCATCAGAAAAGTGAAGGCCCGGCCTCACCAGTATACTCAAACATTCTATATCAAACAGAACTCATGACTGCAAACGTTACAGCATTTTTTTTTAGCCTGTGAAATAATTCATTAATAGAAGGAACGATGCCTGATACTGTTTAAGCCTTTAACCAATCTTCTGTTATCCACTTTCTTGCCAAAAAAGACAGACATTCATTTACCTTGCTGGTAAACAGCAAGGGGTGAGTTTTCGGGACCTGCCAACGTCGGGAATAGAGGCACATGGGGCCCGAAAATTACGAGGCCAGCCGGTAGGCCAGCATCCTGACACAGGTCGGAGGCCTGGGAAGGCAGCCCACCCCCACGAGGTGGGTAGGCTGTTAGAGTTATTAAAAGCCTTGTTAAGAGGTAGGTAATGGAGAACAACTTGGATTTTTCAGTCGGCCTCCAGTTTCCTGACACGACAGGGCACAGATCTACTGCCTGGAGCCAGGCATCCAGCAGCAGCCTAGGGTGCCAGTGCTCCTGGCAAGCCTATAGACCTTCCCTACCTGCCTGGGTGGGGGTAAAGCCAAAGGCCACCCTATATAAAAAGTGGCTGAGAGGGACCCCTCTTGTTGAAGCACCCTCCCAATTACTTACCTTGTTCTGCAGCCATGTGCTTCTCTGAAACGAGAAGGCCTCTGATTGGCCCTCCAATGTAGAGAACCCACCTGCCACCCTTAATTGGACAGGGAACCCGTCTCCATGCTAATTAAGGGCTCATCCATGTGAAAATCTTGACTTTAATCAGTTTCCTACCAGGGGAGAGTTCAGAACCTGAAAACAGTCCCAACTTCCATTTCCCACCTCCATAGGGAAAATTTAGCCCTCTAGGTTTGATAAATAGGAGTGTGATGATACAGGAAAAAAATACAGCCATATAATCTAATGAATTAAAATCAAGCAAATTCTTCCCCTTAAGGTTCTCATAAAAATTCTTTCCCTCTCCCCATGCCTTTTCCTCGAAGGAAGAGTGGGTTGGCAGGCATCCTGCTACTAGATCTCAACCAATGTCTGAGTTCACATGGGAAAATGTAAAAAAAAAATCACATGTGACCTCCTAAATACTGACTAGCACCCCTAAATATTCCATAATCCCATGTAATTTATGCTACCAATAATTTAATAGTCTCGATTATTAAGTTAGAATTGTAGAATGTGAGCCCAAAATAAAGGCAACAATCCCGGAATCTCATTTCGCAACAAAGTTCAATTTATTCAATCACCATAATCTAGTATAAAGTATTACTAAATATTGACATCACAGAAACAGGCCATTCAGCTCATACTGCTGTTTATGCTCCACAGAAGCCCCCTCCCACCCTTCTTCATCTAACCCCACCAATATATCCTTCTAATCCATTCCCCCCTCATATGTTTATATAGTTTCTGTTAAATGCATCTATGTTATTTGCCTCAACCAGTGTGGTAGCAAGTTCCACATTTTAACTATTCTCTGGGTAACAAGTTTCTCCTGAATTTCCTATTGGATTTATTAGTGAATACTTTCTATTTATCGCCCCTAGTTTTGGTTTCGCTTGGAAGTGGAAATATCATCTCCATGTCTACTTTATCAAACCCTTTCATAATATTAAAGGCCTCTATCAGGTTAACTCTCAGTCTTCTCTTTTCTGGAAGAAAAGAGCCCCAAGCCTGTTTAATCTTTCCTGATGGGTATAGCCGCTCAGTTTTGGTATCATTCTAGTAAATCTAAATCTAGTGGTCCTGTTGAGGTGGAGTACCGCAAGTTGGAATGAATGATGGTCTTCCTTCCTTCCAGTGGGCAAATTAAAAACTTTCCATACTGTACAAACCCCATATTCAAGGCTTGAATAATATGGTCCTCAGCCCACTTTCCATTACTTTTTGGTATGGATAGAGCACTTTGACATAGTATATTGGTACACCACCAAGAACTTACTGGAGAATATATTAAAATGGTCACTAAAATAGTACAGTAATTTATGACAATATAATTACCATAGCGTTCTCACCAATGAAGCTCTGAAATCTTTACGTATATTAAAATAAGTTTTTAATTGAAGCATTTCAAAAGATGGTCTTTTTTCATTTGTTTCCTGGGGATGTGGGCGTCGCTGGCCAGGCCAACATTTATTGCCCATCCCTAACTGCCCATGAGGTGGTGGTGGTGAGCTGCCTCTTGAACCGCTGCAGTCCATGTGGGATAGGTACACTCACAACTGCGGTTAGGAAGGGAGTTCCAGGATTTTGACCCAGCGACAGTGAAGGAATACTAATAAACAAGCTTTTTTTTCAACTTTGTTTATAGTGCAGCCAGTTTAAATTACAATAACTTCAAGCAATTATTGTATATTTGCATAAATAAAGAATGGTGATACAAATGGAGCACTCTCTCACTTTCCACTCCGTGACAAGATCTAGCATTTCCAGGTTAATAAGATGCAGAGTGGACACAAAGTTTTTCCTATAACAAAGAGTAACATTGTAGGATTGTAACCTCTCAGACCCCAGGCAAAAGCACCTCTGATGGTAATCAGTAGTTTCTCAAAACCAGATGTGGTTCAAGATGACCTTGTGCATTTTCATCATCCTATAGATTAAGTGCATCCCCAGCATAATTTAACCATCTCAGCTGAAGTCATTCCCTAGTGTCCCTTTGTCAATAGTACATTATTCACCAACAGTAATTTTCAGACTGCTTACATTTGAAATGTAATCATGCAATTAAAATGCGGCAAATTTCAGCAAAGTTTTTGAATGCCATGAACAAAATCAGGCTGCAAACACATGCTGAGAACAGAGAGAGAGCATGCGAACAAAAAAAAAAATCACTAAACACTGTAGGGAAAAACAAGCTTAATTGCCCCAAAATTACACTGACCACCCTACCCCCGCACCACCCACAACCTAAACCAATAATAAATAAATGGTTTCCTAAGAATTATGCTAAACCAGAAAAGTTCTGACCAAGATCGAGCATTCAGCAGAAACTTCTTGTTCTTCGTTACATAAAACAGAGTATCAAAATTTCGCAGCAACACCAGAAATTAATAAATTATTGTGGTTTCAGATACTTAAGTGACCATTCCAACCAAGATGAAAAATGCTCACTATTTATCAATACGAAATTAAGCTTCAATTAGTAAAGACAACCTGTAGGGAAAAAGTAATTACGAAGAACTTCAGTTTTTTTTTAAAAAAAGCAAACTCGGGCTTGCATAAACTTTGCTCTTCCTATTTCACTGTATTATTGATTTTAAGTTCATCACAAAAGTACAGATGAGAGCCATTCAACCCATCTAGCTCATCCCTTCCCCACAGCATTTAACTGCCTCTTAAATAAACCCAGAATTTTTGCCTCCAATATCTGGAGTTGTCTTCTGAATAAATCACTCTTTCCATGAAGAGTGCTTCCTCACATCAATCCTGAACTTGTTTTTTTAAAAAAACCAGTTTGTACCCATGTGCCTTGCCCTACAGTCATGGTTTAATTTTAAATAGTGCCCTGGATTAACAACATCTTCTTCCACCTCGTATGATATAGAAGGTCTGTCCTCATTTACCTCCTCTGCATTTTGCTAATCATGCCTCATAACTCAGTCCACTGACAACAGGGCTCAGCGTCGGGGCCCTGTCCTGCACTGGGCTTGGAGCTTTCTCCGAATGATAGGAATTCTCCCAGTTGTTCTTTTGTTCAACAACAATTCGCTATTAGCTATTCTTTTCCATTTGTGCTGCACATAAACTGATGGTTTTCATCCAATGTTAAATCTCCTGTCAATAAAATGTGAGAGTTGTAGCAGTGCTTGTAAAGGAAGATCTGAAAGTTATTCTTAATGTGCCTTCCAAATATTTGAGTTATTTGAGCACTTCCTACACAAAAATCATTGCGACTTTTCCTTTCCCATCCCCACCCCACCCCCAAATAGATTACTTATAGCTTCTCTAAGTAGTCTTAGAGTCATCGAGTTATACAGCACAGAAACAGGCCCTTCGGCCCATCGTATCCATGTCAGCCATCAAGCATCTATCTATTCTAATCCCATTTTCCAGCACTTTGCCCGTAGCCTTGTATGCTATGGCATTTCAAGTGCTCATTCAAACACTTCTTAAATGTTGAGGATTCTTGCCTCTACCACCCCTTCAGGCAGTGTGTTCCAGATTCCAACCACCCTCTGGGTGAAAGAAAATGTCCTCAAATCCCCTCTAAACCTCCTGCCCCTTACCTTAAATTTATGCCCCCTGGTTATTGACACCTCCACTAAGGGAAAAAGTTTTTTCCTATCCACTCTATCAATGCCCCTCATAATTTTGTATACCTCTATCAGGTCCCCCCTCAGCCTTCTCTGCTCCAAGGAAAACAACCCCAGCCTATCCAGTCTCGCTTCATAGCTGAAATGCTGCAGCCCAGGCAACATCCTGGTGAATCTCCTCTGCACCCTCTCCAGTGCAATCACATCCTTCCTCTAGTGTGGTGCCCAGAACTGTACACAGTACTCCAGCTATGGCCTAACTAGTGTTTTATACAGCTCCATCATAACCTCCCTGCTCTTATATTCTATGCCTCGGCTAATAAAGGCAAGTATCTCATATGCCTTCCTAATCACGTTATCTACCTGTGCTGCTGCCTTCAGTGATCGATGGACGAGTACACCAAGGTCACACTGACCCTCTGTACCTCCGAAGGTCCTACCATCCATTGTATATTCCCTTGCCTTGTTAGACCACCCTAAATGCAACACCTCACACTTTTCAGGATTAAATTCCATTTGCCACTGCTCCACCCATCTTACCAGCCCATTTATATCGTTCTGTAATCTAAGGCTTTCCTCCTCACTATTTATGACACCACCAATTTTCATGTCATCTGCAAACTTACTGATCATACCTCCTATATTCACGTCTAAATAATTAATGTACACTACAAACAGCAAGGGTCCCAGCATAGATCCCTACAGTACACCAATGGCCATAGGCTTTCAATCGCAAAAACAACCCTCGACCATCACCCTCTGCCTCCTGCCACGAGGCCAATTTTGGATAAATTGGCCAAATTGCCCTGGATCCCATGGGTTCTTACCTTCTTGACCAATCTCACATGTGGAACCTTATCAAAAGCCTTACTGAAGTCCATGTAGACAACATCAACTGCTTTACCCTCATCTACACATCTAGTCACCTCCTCGAAAAATCAATCAAATTTGTTAGATATGATCTCCCCCTGATAAAGCCATCCTTGATTAATCCCTGCTTCTCCAAGTGGAGATTAATCCTGGCCCTCAGAACTTTTGCCAATAGTTTCCCTACCACTGATGTTAGACTCACTGGCCTGTAATTACTTGGTTTATCCCTACTACCCTTCTTGAATAATAGTCCCACATTCACTGTCCTCCAGTCCTCTGGCACCTCTCCTGTGGCCAGAGGATTTGAAAATTTGTGTCAGAGCCCCTGCAATCTCCTCCCTTGCCTCACATAGCAGCCTGGGATACATCTCATCCGGGCCTGGGGATTTATCCACTTTTAAGCCCATTGATACCTCCTCCCTTTCAATGCTAATTTATTCAAGTATATCACAATCCCCCTCCCTGATCTCTACACCTTCATCGTCATTCTCCATAGTGAACACAGAGGAAAAGTAATCATTTAAAACCTCACATGTCCTCCGGCGCAACACACTGATTGCCACTTTGGTTCTTGATAGGCCCTACTCGTTCCCTGGTTATCCTCTTGCCCTTGATATACTTATAAAATGCCGTGGGATTTTTCTTTATCTTGCCCGCCAGTGTTTTGCCATGACCCCTCTTCGCTCTCCTAATTACTTTTTTGAAGTACCCCCTGCACTTTCTATACTCCTCTAGGGCCTCCGCTGTTTTCAACCCTCCGAATCTGCCATAAGCCTCCTTTTTTTTTTCCTTATCCCTATATCCCTTAACATCCAGGGTTCCCTGGACTTGTTGGTCCTACCCTTTACGGGATCATGTTGGCCCTGAACTCTCACTATTTATTTTTTGAATGGCTTCCACTGGTCTGATGTAGATTTTCCTACAAGTAGCTGCTCCCAGTCCACTTTGGCCAGATCCTGATTTATCATGTTGAAATTGGCCTTCCCTCAATTTAGTACCTTTATTTCCGGTCGATCTTTGTCCTTTTCCATAACTACCCGAGAGGAGCTGAGGAGAGGCGGAGCACGAGAAAGATAAAGGGCATGAACAGAGGCAGAGAGGCCGAGACCCGAGAGAAGCTGAGGAGAGGCATGCCATCGGGACCGTCAGGCAGCAGAACTCCAAGTGACGTCAGGATTCAAAAAGTGACACGGGTGCAGGGAAGCAGCTGATTGGTAAGTAGGTTCAGGTGAGTTTTTCTACCTTTTCTACTATTTAAACTACTGCAGTCCATTAGCTTCAAAAGTAAAGATAAGGACTTTAGATTGTAGTGGGTAGTGTTTGGAGTAGAATAAGGCCCCTAGCGTAATTAGTATTTTTTAATTAAAGGGAGTAACTAAGTAATCTTAAGGTAAGTCATGGCAGGAGATCTTGCACCTGTGATTATGCTCCTCCTGCGCTATGTGGGAAATCAGGGATGCTTCCAGTGTCCCTGACGACCATATGTGCAGGAGGTGTATCCATCTACAGCTACTGGCTACAGCATTACGGAACTGGAGCTGCGGGTGGATTCACTGTGGAGCATCCGCGATGCTGAGAACATCATGGATAGCACAGTTAGTGAGGTGGTCACACCGTAGACAAATGCTGCAAAGGCATAAAGGGAATGGGTGACCACCAGGCAGAGTAGAGGAAGGCAGATAGTGCAAGAGTCCCCTGTGGCCATCCCCCTCTCTAACAGATATACTGCTTTGGATATTGTTGGGGGAGATGGCTCAGGGAAAGCAGCAAGAGCCAAGTTCATAGCACCATGGGTGGCTCTGCTGCACAGGAGGGGCGGAAGAGCAGTGGCAGGGCTATAGTGATAGGGGATTCAATCGCAAGGGGAACAGAAAGTTTCTGCGGCAGCGAGAGAGACTCCAGGATGGTATGTTGCCTCCCTGGTGCTAAGGTCAAGGATGTCTCTGAGCGGCTGCAAGGCATTCTGAGGGGGGGAGGGCAAGCAGCCAGTTGTCGTGGTGTATATCGGTACTAACGACATAGGTAAAAAAAGGGATGAGGTGCTACAAGCTGAATATAGGGAGTTAGGATGTAAATTAAAAAGTAGGAATGATGAATATGTGGCTGGAGAAATGGTGTGGGAGGGGGGCGCAATTTCCTCGGTGGGTGGGGGGGTGGGTGTTTGCTATTGCTGTTGGGGAGGGTTTAAACTAGAATGGAAGGGGGATGGGAATCTGAGCAAGGAGACAGAGGAGGGGGAAAACGAGCATTGAAATGAAAGACAGAAAGGTAAGAAGCAAAAGTGGAAGGCAGGGAAAACAAGGGTGAGAAACATATGGGGTCATAGCTTTATTTTGCACTAAGATGACTAACAATGTTAAAAAGACAAGTCTAAAGGCATTGTGTCTTAATGCGCGGAGCACTCGCAATAAGGTAGATGAATTAACAGCGCAAATAGATATAAACGGTTATGATATATTTGCGATTACGGACACATGGCTGAAGGGTTACCAAGGATGGGAACTGAACATCCAGGAGTATTCAGTATTTAGGAAGGACAGGCAAAAAGGGAAAGGAGGTGGGATAGCATTGTTAGTAAAGGAGGAAATCAATGCAATAGTGAGGAAGGATATTGGCTCGGAAATTCATGTGGAATCTGTATGGGTGGAGCTAAGAAACACCAAGGGGCAGAAAACGATGGTGGGGGTTGTCTCTAGGCCCCCCAAACAGTAATGGAGATGTAAGGGATGGCATTAAACGGGAAATTAGATACGCATGCAATAAGGGTACAACCGTAATCATGGGTGACTTTAATTTACATATAGATTGGTCAAACTAAATTAGCAATAATACTGTGGAGGAGGATTTCCTGGAGTGTGCATGTGACAGTTTTTTAGACCAATATGTTGAGGAACCAACTAGAGAACAGGCTATCCTAGACTGGGTATTGTGCAATGAGAAAGGATCAAATTAACAATCTTGTTGTGCAGGGTCCCTTGGGGAGGAACGACCATAACGTGATAGAATTCTTCATTAAGATGGAGAGTGAAGTAGTTGAATCCAAAACTAGGGTCCTGAATCTAAATAAAGGAAACTATGAAGCGCGAGTTGGCTATGGTAGATTGGGGAACATTACTAAAAGGGTTGACGGTGGATAGGCAATGGATAATATTTAAAGAATGTCCGCATGAACTACAACATTTATTGATTTCTGTCTGGCACAAAAAAAAAACCAGAAAGGTGACTCAACCGTGGCTGACTGAAGAAATTAGGGATAGTATTAGATCCAAAGAGGAGGCATATAAAATTGTCAGAAAAAGCAGCAAGTCTGAGGATTGGGAGCAGTTTAGAATTCAGCAAAGGAGGACAATGAGGTTGATTAAGCGGGGGAAAATAGAATATGAGAGTATAAAAGCAAAATACTGCGGATGCTGGAAATCTGAAATAAAAACAAGAAATGCTGGAACCACTCAGCAGGTCTGGCAGCATCTGTGGAAAGAGAAGCAGAGTTAACGTTTCGGGTCAGTGACCCTTCTTCGGAAGTATGAGAGTAAACTTGCAGGGAACATGAAAACTGACTGTAAAAGCTTCTATAAATATCTGAAGAGAAAAAGATTAGTGAAGATAAATGTAGGTCCCTTACAATCAGAAACGGGGGGGAAATTATAATGGGGAACAAAGAAATGGCAGAACAATTAAACACATACTTTGGTTCTGTCTTCACAAAGGAGGACACAAATAACCTCCCAGAAATGTTGGGGAACAAAGGGTCTAATGAGAGGGAGGAACTGAATGAAATCAGTATAAGTAAAAAAAATAGTGCTAGGGAAATTAATGGGGTTAAAGGCTGACAAATCCCCAGGGCCTGATAATCTACATTCCAGAGTACTTAAGGAAGTGGCCTTGGAAATAGTGGATGCATTGGTGGTCATCTTCCAAAATTCTATAGACTCTGGAGCAGTTCCTACAGATCGGAGGGTGGGAAATGTAACCCCACTATTTAAAAAAGGAGGGAGAAAAAAAAAGGGAATTACAGACCAGTTAGCCTTACATCAGTAGTGGGGAAAATGCTAGAGTCTATTATAATGGATGTGATAGCAGAACAACTGAAAAGCATAAACGGGATTGGACTCAGTCAACATGGGCTTACAAAAGGGAAATCATGCTTAACAAATCTACTGGAGATTATTGAGGACGTAACTAGTAGAATTAATAAGGGAGAACCAGTGGATATGGTGTATTTGGATTTTCAGAAGACTTTTGATAAGGTCCCACATAAGAGGTTAGTGTGCAAAATTAAAGCACGTGGGATTGGGGGTAATATACTGGCATGGATTGAGAATTGGTTGACAGACAGGAAACAGAGTAGGAATAAACGGGTCTTTTTCCGGGTGGCAGGCAGTGACTAGCGGGGTAATGCAGGGATCAGTGCTTGAGCCCCAGCTATTCACAATATATATTAATGACTTGGGTGAGGGAACTAAATGTAAAATTTCCAAGTTTGCAGACGACACAAAGCTGGGGGGGGGGGGGGGGGGGGAAGTGGGGGTGGGGAACGTGAGGAGGATGCAAAGAGGCTCCAATGTGGAGCCTCCACTCCAATCCAAGGACTAGTTGTGACAAAACTGAGTGGAGTGAGCGGGTGCAGAAAAGAGGGGAAGAAAAGGAACTTTCCACGAAGAGGCAATGGCTTGGGGAAAGTACTCAATTCATTTCACTTCAAATAGGAGCCGAACAGTCAGAATAGAGAAGAAACTATGATCCAATGTGTTTGAGTTAAGTTCAAACAAAGATCTGAGAAATAGCAAAAGACTGAGTTCTGTTTTTAGTTATGCAATTATCAACACATTGGGAGAAGCCTAAAATTTTCACAATTATCTTGGCAGAGATTATTTTAACATGTTCAACACAGTCTGTAGTAATGTCACAACAAGTGGTGCCACGTTAACACAATGTCACAGCAGTGAAGAATACAGATTGCCTCACTTATTAAATTTCGCAACTTCAAGAGCAATACAGAGAGGGGAGCCACATGAAATGAAATGTCTGTTTCACTTTTAGGTCATAATATTGATGGAGGCCTGCAGAGGATTACCTGCTACTCTGCCAGATACAGGTGATGGACACCCCAGAGAGAAACAGAAGTAGTTTCTCACACATTGAAAGGGATCACCTTAGACTCCCAGTATGTAAAACATTTGTAAATACATTTTAAGTTCTTTAAAGAATTATTGCTCAAAATGATTTTAAAAGGTTAATAACCAGGACTCTAGTATTAGGAGGAGTAACACAACATGCAAATTCTGTTCAAAAGCTTCAGTTCTCAGCTCCTTCAAAAGGAGGAAAGAGTATGCATTATTCCAAGCCCTCAGAGAAAAAAAAAGTTCCCCTTTATGTTGTGTGTAACAAGCTGCATTCATGACAGAATGCACAGTTCGTACCTATTCAAAAACATTCAACAGCAGAAATCATTGATGAGAATTTTATTGATTGAAGCAGCTCTAAACATAAAGCTTCTCTTCATATTTATGAAACTAAAATAACAATTTGCTCCATTATTAAAAGGGTATTTGAAAGAAATAAAAAAACAGATTAAGTTTTTTGGGGAATGCAGTGAACTGAATGTTGTAGTTCTGATGAGCTATTATAGACTTGTACTACAAATAGCACTTATTGAGGGCCATCAGGATCAGATTCCATTCTCCCAGTTTGTCCGTCTCTGATGCATTTCCTCTGATGATGCAACCTTCCACGACAACGCTTCAGATACGTCTTCCTTTTTCCTCAACCGAGGATTTCCCACCCACTGTGGTCGACAGGTCCCTCAACTGTGTCTGGCCCATTTCCCGCATCTCTACCCTCACCCCTTCCCCTCACTCCCAGAACTGCGACAGGGTTCCCCTTGTCCTCACTTTCCACCCCACCAGCCTCCACATCCAAAGGATCATCTTCTGTCACATCCAGCATGATGCCACTACCAATCGCATCTTCCCCTCCCTTCCAGTCAGCATTCAGTCAGCGTTCCCTCCGCGACACCGTGGCCCATTCCTACATTACCCCCACCACCTCGTCCCCTTCCCAAGGCACTTTCTCCTGCAAAGCAGGAGGTGTAATACCTACCCATTTACCCCCTCTCTCCTCACTATCCAAGGCTCCAAACATTCCTTTCAGGTGAAGCAGCGATTTACTTGTACTTCTTTCAATTTAGTATACTGTATTCACTGCTCACAATGTGGTCTCCTCTACACTGGGGAGACCAAACGCAGATTGGGTGATCACTTTGCGGAACACCTCCGCTCAGTCCGAAAGCATGATCCCGAGCTTCCGGTTGCTGGCCATTTCAACACACTCCCCTGATTTCATGCCCACATCTCTGTCCTGGGATTGCTGCAGTGTTCCAGTGAACATCAACGCAAGCTCAATGAACAGCACCTCATTTACAGAATAGGCAAGCTACAGCCTGCTGGACTGAACATTGAGTTCAATAATTTCACAGCATGACGGTCCCCCCTTTTTATTTTAATTTTTTTTTCCTTTTTTTGTGTATTTTATTTTAGTTTGTTTCTACTGTGCCTACCCACTTTTTTTTTCATGTTTGTGCTTGGGGCTAGGGCTGTTCGGTTTTCTGTCAATTAACACCCTCTCTGTACTAACGCTTTGTCTTTCACCACACCATTAGCCCTTGCTCCATGACCTTCTGGTCAGTTATTCTCTGTGACCTTGTCCTATCAACACCTTCTCCTTTGTTACCTCTTGCCCCACCCCCACTTTACTTGCTCAAAACCTTTTACATTTCTAATATTTGCCAGTTCTAATGAAGGGTCACTGACCTGAAACGTTAACTCTACTTCTCTCTCCACAGATGTTTCCAGACCTGCTGAGTACTTCCAGCATTTCTTATTTTTATTTTAGGATCAGATTTGTTCTAGGTTGGCAGCAGCTCCATTCATAATCAAACATTGGTTGATAAAAAACATTTAATTCTACTTATAAATTATTTTTCTGATTCTGCTGCCGTCTCCTTGACAATTAAGCCATCAAACATGTGTTCAACAGCTGCTCTGCATGTGAAAGTATATTATACAGATGTCAGGTAAGGAAAAATGAAAATAATTAAAAAGGGAAAAAGGTATTTGTAAAAAAGGGCACTGAAGCTGAAGATTTTCTCTTACGACTGGCAAATCTTTAAATATCAAATCCTCCAGAAGTGATGATTGTTAGAATTACTGAAGTAACATAGAAGAATTCCAAATTATCTTGCTTTAAATTCAACTCCCAGTCAGAGGCCCTAGCACCACCACTTGACTGAAGAGACACAGCCTCTAATGGCAAGCACCAGTGCTCTCAAGGTTGCATACAGTCCAAACCCCACTCCTACCCAGAGCTTGATAAGCCCGGTGTGCTCATACATCCCAACCTCTCTTAGAGCAAGGAAAATACCGACCATCAACTTTCAATAGCTAGAGCTAAAGTACAAAGATGTTTGCAAAACCCTGACTTCAGTTAAATTTAAAGATAATGTAAAGTAACCCAAAGAAATAATGGAAATATTGCTCATTCAATAAGAAAAAATGCCTCCACCAATTGATTGGGCATAAAACACCATCTTTAAATGTGCTTTCGGCAGCTACTGAGATATGTGATATTTAATCATAGACTGGGGGAGCAGAAAAACTTGTGTTCTAATAGTCTATGCTGCAACTATCTCATGTACCAACATGCTGTGAAATTTAGTTTCCAACCAACATGGCCTGGTTTGACCTTCAATAACAATAACCGGGCTGGTTTGCTCATGATCTGCTTCTAATTGAGAAGTGTTGGCATTAAGCCAGAGCACCAATGGAAAATGTGGTGTGAAGTTACGTGTTTCAATTCACTGCCAATTATTCCTACTGGAACAATCATTTTCACATAGAACAAGACATTTTCTAACACTAAACCTAAAAATATTAAACAGAGACTGTTAAAACGTTAAAAATCCTTAAAATAGGCGGGTATTCAGTTTTGGAACGAAAACAGAAAGAACCTCCGCCATTTCCGCCTCCTCCATGGGGATACCACCAAACACCTTCCCCTTCCTTTTCAGCAATTCAAAAGGACTATTCCCTCTGCAATACCCTGGTCCACTCCTCAGTCACACCCAACCCTCCCTCCCCTTCCCATGGCACCTTTCCATGCAAATGCAGAAGATGCAATACCTGCCCGTTTACCTCCTCCCTTCTCACCTTCCAAAACCCCAAACGCTCCTCCCAAGTGAATTGATTTACTTGTATTTCTTTCAATTTAGTATACTGTATTGGCTGCACACGATGTGGTCTCCTCTACACTAGAGTGACTGCTTTGTGGAACACCTCCATTCAGTCCAATAGTGTGACCCTGACCTTCTAGTTGCCTGTCATCTTAACTCTCCACCTTGCTTCCACTCCAACCTTTCTGTTCTTGAGCTTGCATTGAGCTTCACTGGAACATTGCAGGAGACCGAGGAACAGCTGCTCATCGTTCAACTGGGCACTTTACAGCCTTCTGGAGTCAACATTGTGATTGCAACTTCTGCCCCCATTTTTTTTCCTTTTTCTTTACTTGTTTGTTTCCTCTCGTTTCTTTTTTTCCTTTTTGTAGCTTTTGGATGGCAACTGTTCAGGATCCTGCCATTCACACTTCCATGCATATGCTAAGTAGCCACTGGATGCAATATCGTGGCGACACGGGGCGGCCACCATTTTGGCGGGAGAGCAAGATCCAGCCCTCTGCTTCTGTACTTACTTAAAATTGGTTACATCTCTAAATTTTTCCAGGTCAGAGGACAGGTCATCAACCTGAGACATTGGGCTGAATTTTCTGTTGCCGGCTGTAAAAAATGGCGGTCAGCGTGTGCAGGCTTTACTCCACAGAGCCGCTGGGATATTAAACATGGCAGCTCATTTACACGGCCGGGGCGGACTGCACCCCACCTCCCCCCCACCACCCCTCGAATGACGTGGAGGGGGCGGGTGGTTCATTCCCGGCAATGGCATCCAGAGCTATTGCACAGGCGCCGATGCCATTTTTAAAGGACTTCAAGCCCCTACAATTAAGTTGAATTTTTAAAGAAATAGTCAGTCACTTAGAATTTATTCAAACAAATTAATGTTTCAAGCCCCTCTCCCACCCCCACAATGAGCAAACAATTTGTTCCTTGCCCTATCCACCTCCCCAGAATACTTACCTTGTGCACCTGACTTTCCCTGCCCCCCCCAAAATTCACAAACTTTAATCTTTAACCCTTCCCACAACCCCCTTGACCAATGAAATTAATTTTACCCCCACTCCCCCCACACTGAGAAACTTACCTGCTCCCCCCTCCGCATAAGTGTTCCGTCTTGCATCACAGACGGAGATCCAATAGTGCAGGATTTTGGAGGATGGCAGCTAATCCTTCAAAAAGCTAGCAAGTCATTTAATGTATCCTTCCCTCTGTCCTATCACATACCTTCCCTTCTGTTCTTCTTCCCCCCCCTCCCCCACTACCCCCGTCACTTCCCCCCTTTCACTTGCTCAAAGCCTATTGCATTTCTAACCTTTGACCTTTCATCAGAACTGGCATCGACCTGAAACGTTAACTCTGCTTCTCTCTCCACAGATGCTGCCTGACCTGCTGAGTATTTCCAGCACTTTCTATGTTTTTTTAAACTAGGTAGAAAATGCACTTTCTACTCTGATCCAGAACTGTTTGAATGGATTTTGTCATTTACCCAGACCAGTGGCTAGAGCATATTTTTCCAGGAAAGGCAAGGCAAAAGTACAAAATTGTTCACATCACCTTTGTACAAATATTTCTACTGTCATATAATCATAAACATGAAGTCATGGCAGAAGATTTAAAAAAAATCAAAATTAACTAAATCAAATGTTCTGGCTCATCAACATCTAGCAGTATTTGCAGCCTGATTTGAGAGATTGGAACAGCATTGTGACTGCTTGAATACTGTGCTTTGAAATATCACTGATACTACAGTTGAAAATAACCTTCCAACATATTACTACTAAGCAATTAGCTCCTTCAATAGTCTGCCATTGAATAGTAGATGGAAATTGAAGAGAAATTAATACTTCAAATTTTCAACAGGGGAAGGAAAAACAAAGATAACTTTTATATGTGCAATTCTCACTCATTATCAGCCTCTAGCTGAGACATTCATCCATAGAACCCTATTGGTAAACTCAAAGAAAGACCCAATACTTGTTTAGCCACTATACTTGCAAGGCGAAAGGAACAACTTTTATGCAGAAGATAAATTGCAAGTTACAAATTTCAAGTTAGAAATCACTGTTGGTTAAGCATTGACTCAAGGTTACCTGGTCACACAAGAATCTAAATTTACATCCGATACACGAATGTACACCATTCTCTCGGTTTCTGTTTCGAGATACAGTTAAAGCACAGCTGATGTTTATGTCAAAATCTATGGTTTTGGTTTTCCTAGCTTATACTGTTAAAAATGTCATCTACAATGGATTTGAAGAATTACATTGGTTAGATTTTTGTATCCTCTAAGTTATCAGAAAAAAACTCTGCTGAATATATCATATCCTTTACAAATACTAAACACTTAGCCATATTGTTGTTCCAAACACAAGCATAATCCAGGTGTTTCTACAATTCCGTAATGTTACCTGCCTTTATTACCTATTCATGGAAGAAAAATATGGAACCATTTGACAAATCAAATCAAATGAACCAAAACTACCAGAAACAGATCAAACAAGTTTTTTTTTATTAAACAGGCGACAGTACAAGTATCTAGTATTAAAGACCAGCCCTTACCTGATCTGGCTCCAAACCCATGTCAGATAAGGCGGACAAGAAGAACATTTTTGCCGGCTTGCCTACAACTTCAGCTTCAATATCACAGGCATACTGGGAGAAGGAATGAAAATAAAATCAAATTCACATGTACTTCTTGAGAGAGAGAGGCATCTGAAACAAAGCTGTAAGGTAGAATATAGATTTACATGAAAGTCATTGAAGGATATTTAGTAAAAAGTGGTAAAGTTGTGAATTATTTAAACACTTGCTTTGTCAAATGTGCAACAAGCAATAAGTAGCTGCTGTGATGATTAATGTAGAAATATTTATGCTGCAAGCTATTTTGATGCATTTTTCAAGAGCTTCTCTTTTTTAGGTGAAGCAACATCACAATGTAAAATTGTATCACTGCATTTTTTTTTGTTCAGAAACTTGATCAAAAAACTCCATTCCATTTTATCAGGGTGATGACATTCCTAACTAGACATTGTGTCTAGCAAAGGCAGGTAACATTATGTCTCATGTATCACAGAAACAAATGGAATTGCAAAAAGGGAGCCTCCCAGTTTTTACCCTTTTCATCCAGACATTCAATCCATTTGCAGGTGTGGTTTTCCTTCTAATTATCTCAGTTTAGAAGTTGTCCAATAATGCAACTATCAATTCAAAAAAAAACCACAATGTTATTTCTGCCAAGACCATACAATTAATTATACAATTCCATAGGCATCCAGCAGAGGGAGTGTAGTTCTGGAGTTGATACTTTTACCAATTTTGGCAAACTCTTTACTGAAATGTATTGGAGCAGTAAGTTAGACAATGAACTACTGTAGAAGTAAAGACATATGCTGATCTTGTGAAAGAAATGGTTTGTCCATTTTTTTAAAAACGTAGTTACACAATGCTATGTTGTTGAATTCATAGGATCATAGAAACTTACAGCACAGAACAAAGCCATTAGGTCAATTGTGCAAGTGCTGACTCTTTCAAAGAGCAGTCATGTTTTTGGTCCCATATCCCTGCTTTAGTCCACAACCCTGTAAGTTCCTCATTGTCAAGTAACTTTTAATAGCATTGATGGAGTCAGCTTCCACCACCTTTTCGAGTAGAGTGCTCCAGATTCTGGCAACTCAGTGAGAATAAAAATCCCATGTCTCCGAGATCTTCTACCAATGATTTTAAATCTTTGATCTCTGACCAACTCACCAGAAGGAATACTTTTTCCTCTTTCTACTCTCTCAAAACCACTCATCCTCTTGAAAACCCTCTACAAGGTCACCTCTTAACCTTTTCTGTTCCAAGGAACAGTCCTAACTTTTCCAACCTCTCTTCATAACTGAAGTCACTTATCCCCGGTATCATCCCAGTAAACCCTTTCTGCATCCTTTCTAAAGCCTTTAAGTTTTTCCTGAAGTGTAATGCCCAGAACTGATATTTTTGCTTTTATATTCTATGCCTTTATACATGTGTATATACATGGCATTTGATAAGGTGCCACATCAAAGGTTATTGCAGAAAAAAACTCATGGTGTAGGGGGTAACACATTGGCATGGATAGAAGATTGGCTAGCTAACAGGAAACAGAGTGTAGGCATAAACGGGTCATTTTCTGGTTGGCAAGATGTACGAGTGGTGTGCCACATGGATCTGTGCTGGGGCCTCAACTTTTTACAATTTATATAAATGACTTAAATGAAGGGACTGAAGGTATAGTTGCTTAATTTGCTGATGACACAGATAGGTAAGAAAGGAACTTGTGAAGAGGACATAAGGGGGCTACAAAGGGATAGAGATAGGTTAAGCAAGTGGGCAAAGAACTGGCAAATGGAGTATATAGTGGGAAAGTGAGAAATTGTCCACTGACAGGAAGAATAAAAAAGCATATTATCTAAATGGTGAGAGATTTCAGAGCTCGGAGATGGAGGGATCTGGGTGTCCTAGTGCACGAATTGCACAAGGTTAGTATGCAGGTACAGCACGTAATTAGAAAAGCTAATAGAATGTTATTGTTTATTGCGAGGGGAATTGAATACAAAAGTAAGGAGGTTATGCTTCAGCTATATAGGGCATTGGTGAGACCACATCTGGAGTAGTGATCTCCTTATTTAAGGAAGGATGTAAATGTGTTGCAGGCAGTACAGAGGAGGTTTACTAGACGGATGCCTGGAATGGGCGGGCTGTTTTATGAGGAAAGATTGGACAGGCTAGGCTTGTATCTGCTGGAATTTAGAAGAGTAAGAGGCGACTTGATTGAAACATACAAGATCCTGAGCAGTCTTGACAGGGTGGATGTGGAAAGGATGTTTCCCCTTGTGGGAGAATCTAGAACTAGGGGTCAGTGTTTAAAAATAAGGGGTCGCCCATTTAAAACAGAGATGAGGAGAATTTTTTTCTGAGGGTTGTGAGTCTTTGGAATCCTCTCCCTCAAAAGGCGATGGAAGCAGAGCCTTTGAATATTTTTAAGGCAGAGGTAGACAGATTCTTGATGAGCAAGGGGGTGGAAGGTTATCAGGGGTAGGTGGAAATGTGGAGTAATCAGTTCAGCCATGAACTTATTGAATGGTGGAGCAGGTTCAAAGGGCCAAATGGCCTACTCCTGCTCCTAATTCGTATGTTCGTATGTACACACACACATACATATCAAATAACCCAAAAGCTTTATTAACCACCTTATCAACTTGCCCTGCCACCTTTAGGGATTTGCATATATGGACACCAAGGTCTCTCTGCTCATCTACACTTTTCAAAATCGTGCCATTTATATCCTGTCTCTCCATATTAGTTCTCCTGCAGGCGGGAAACAGTGACCCTGTAGCTGTTCCCTTCGCACACCTGGAGAACTAGATCACACCTACATTTGTGCCAATCTGGGTCCTGCCAGTCAGCGTCGTCAAGAACTAATGGCTGACGGAGTAAACCCGACAAATCTGGAGTCGAGTCCCATTAGGTGGTCAGTGTTTCCCTCAAGTTAGCACCTTCCGGCAACTCCTGCAACCGAATAGGCCCCAGACGTGTAGGCTTTCGTCTTTCCTCTGGACACCTTCCTATGAGGTTGAGGATGGTGCAAATGCTAGGCAAGTCTGCACCTCCTAAAACCAGGTCTAGGCTACGCAGCAAACAAAGAAAGGTAACCCTTTGGCTTGGAAGCTGAAGAAACTCACCCTCTGGGTGAAAAAGTTTTTCCTCATCTCCCCTCTAATTTTTCTACCAATCACTTTAAATCTATGCCCTCTCATCACTGACCCCTCTGCTAAGGTGAATAGACCCTTCACCTCCACTCTATCCAGGCCCCTCAAAATCTTGTACATTTCAATCATATCGCTCCTCGACCGTCTCTGTTCCAAGGAGAACAACCCCAGCCTATCCAATCTTTCCTCATAGCTGCATTTTTCCAGTCCTGGCAACATCCTTGTAAATCTCCTCTGTACCCTCTCTAGTGCAATTACATCCCTTCTGTAATGAGGTGACCAGAAAGGCACACAGTACTCGAATTGTGGCCTTACCAATGTGTTATACAGTTCCAGCATAACCTCCCTGCTCTTGTATTCTATACCTCGGCTAATAAAGGAAAGGATTCCATATGCCTTCTTAACCACCTTATCAACCTGTCCTGCTACCTTCAGGGATCTGTGGACATTCACTCCAAGGTCCCTTACACTTCCTCTACAGTTCTCAGTATTTTCCCATTAATCGTGTATTCTTTAGCCTTGTTTGACCTCCCCAAACGCATCACATCACATTTCTCCAAATCTGAATTCCATTTGCCACTTTTCTGCCCATCTGACCAAACCATCAATATCTTCTTGCAGCCTACAGCTATCCTCCTCACTATCTACCACACGGCCAATTTTTGTGTCATCTGCAAATTTCTTGATCATGCCCCCTACATTTATGTCCAAATCGTTAATATATACCACAAAAAGCAGGGGACCCAGTACTGAGCCCTGCGAAATGCCACTGGAAACAGCCCTCCAGTCGCTAAAACACCTGTCAACAATTACCCTTTGTTTCCTGCCACTGAGCCAATTTTGTATCCACCTTGCTGCATTTCCCTGGATCCCATGGATTTTATTTTTTTAACCAGTCTGCCATGTGGGACCTTGTCAAAAGCCTTGCTAAAATCCATGTAGACCACATCAACTGCACTACCCTCAGCTATCTTCCTTGTTACTTCTTTAAAATATTCGATCAAGTTGGTCAAACAAGATCTCCCCTTAACAAATCTATGCTGACTATCCTTATTAACCTATGCCTTTCTGAGTGACAATTTATCCTGTCTCTCAGAATAGATTCCAATAATTTGCCCACTACTGAGGTTAGACTGACTAGCCTGTAGTTATTCAGTCTATCCGTCGTTCCCTTTCTAAACAGAGGTACAATGTTAGCAATTCTCCAATCCTCCGGCACCACACCTGTATCCAGTGAGGACTGGAAAATGATGGTCAGACCCTCTGCTCGTTCCTCTCTCGCTTCGTTTAACAGCCTATGTTAAGGCAGCTGCTTATCTGGATGCAACTGTTTCCTTGGATTGATATCTGTCCAGCTTCAAGTTTTACTCAGTTAACTTCGACGGTTTTATTATTAGTGTATTCACCCAAATTTTCAATGTAGCTACAACTGCAATTCCCAATAGTGTTGTCCAAGGAATAGTACACCTTTTATGTTTCCATCAGTACATCAACACTTAAAAAGTGGTAGATTCACTTCACACTTTAATATCTCAAAAATACAATCCCTGCCATGAAGTACTATCACTCCCTATAACTTGGCTTTGTCAACACTTGCCTTTTCTATACTTGTATAGATTTTGACCATAATCAAGATACATGCACGCATTCTGCCCTAAAGTAACACATCCCCTTTTGCATAAAGTCAATCGTGTTCCAATGAAGACTCTCCCATCAGGAGTTTATCTGGAAGTGGCTGAGCTGCACAGATTGGAATCTAGCAATTTCCCATTCTCAGTTTGTGCTGAGTGAGCTGACCTCATTCAGGGTGGTGGCAGGGGTGCTAGTGTGTTGGGTGGGAGTGGGGAAGATAGGAGAGAGAAAAATTCAGGGCTCCTGTTTATGACTGTTATGCAGATCTCAATGTCAGCTGAGGACACAATTGGGCAAATTGTGATGCACCCTACAGTTAAGTATCTTGGCAATCCTCACAAATGAACAAAGGCACCTGACAGAGGTACTGAAGAGTATTTTTGAAACAATACTTCAAAAGATTCAACACACTGAGGAGAGGGGAGACACAAATTTGGAAGAAGTGTAACAAGCAAAAAAAATGTGCATTTCACAAACTATCTAAACAAGTTAATCACGTAATCAACATGTGCATTAAGAACAGTTTCACTTTAACTACAGAAATAAGACACAAATTTTAAAAGAATTTTCAACAAATTTAAAGTTTTGCACGTCATTCTTCACTTCATGTAACATTACAAGAAACGAATAGCTATCGATCAACCAGAAACTCAAGTTTTCAAGTGATCACATGACACTGCCAAAAAAAGAAGCAAAATCAGAATAAATTGGGATTGCCAACTCTGAATGGAAGTATTCTTGGAGGTTTCATCACATGTCCTCCCACCTCAACCACCCCACCCAGTCTAAATACTGAACGTTTTAGAAGATTTAAGTAAAGCCTTTTCTGGTAATTTACAGGGCACTATCTTTTCCTCATATTCTGTATGTACATGTTCCAATTTTGGAACGGTAGAGTTTTCAAAGTGTGCATGTGTCTGCTTCCACCTGGTAACCTCGTTCCATTTTAATCCAAATACACCAGAACACTAACCAAAAAGTGTAATATTCTTGTGATATAATATTACATTAGCCAATGTTGTAATATTCCCAGAATAGAAAAGGAAAATATAGTAAAAACATTCTTAATACCTCTAAGGCCTTCATGTAAACTCCAACATCAAGTTTCATCGCATCGGTTTCCTTATAATATCGCCTAGAGTATGGAAACATGAAGATATGTAAACATAATTAGACTCAAAAAATATATACAGGTCCCTTTTGCAAGACAGTCTTTTGTGGTAAACGGATCCAAGCCAAATGGTGAAGAATGAAGCTAGATGTAGATCCTTTTCTTGATATTTTCTTGGTTTATTCACAGAATGCTGCATTACATATCTCTGCCTCCTCCTGTGTCCCAGCAGGCTCTCTTTATATCCGCTCTGAGTCCTTAATTAAACAATGCCCTTCCCCTGTGTATCTTTGACAAGACAATGAACCTACCATTAACAGAGTCCCCTTTCTTTAAACAAAAACTTTAAAACATATTTAAATAATTACAAGGCAAAAAAAAAGGTTTTCGATATTTCTTACAACTCATCATAATACAAGGTGTCCATCTTCCAACAATTTCTTGGAGCAAGCGTTCCTCTTTGTAAAACAGTCCAATAATTGGTGACTTGTGTCGAACCATTTTATCTTGGAGATTTCTTTTCTCTCCAACATTTCCTTTATAATAGCAACGTCAATCCTTAACCTTTTCTCAGTGACACTCTTTGTCAAATAAACATTATCCCATAGACAACGGTTATCCACATAGCATTCAATGGCCAAACTTTTCTCAGAATGCCCCTTGTAGAGGATTTCCTTGAAAATGTTAGATAAGTAAAATCCCATATCTATCGCTTCTACTAGCACCAGTGTTTCTGCAGCTAGGGTACTTTTAACTACCCTTTTTATTTTCTTGGCTTCCCGGGTCAAAGACAACACTTTCCATTTTTCCCTATCAAGAATATGATAAATCCAACTGTACTTGAATATCCATCCAGAAGATTGGCATGAGAAGCATCACTAAAAAAGACTAATTGCATGTCTTTCAGATCAATAAAGGCTGGAAACTTTGGTATGCATTTCTCCAAATTTAATTTCTTTAATGTTTTATTTGCCCTCAAAATCTCAATTATAGCGTGTTCCATCATAGTACTAAGTTCCAATACGTCATAACTGGCATCAGGTCTTGTCTGAGTACATGACCAGTTTAACTGCCCGATCAAGCTTCTTAACTGCTCGGTTTCTTCTTTGGATGCAAGATCATCTTTCTGAGACGACCTAGCCCGATTTATCAGGATACGATCAACACTTTCTAGTCATGATTGTTGATTCAAGGTTATTCCCGACCTATTCTGATTAATGTCTAACCCTGTGTAGTTAAAGGCCCCCGAAGCCTGACTTCCAATATTAAATTCCCCTTTTAACTCATCTATAACCAATTGCTCAAATTCCGCAGAACATCCCCATAGAAAATCATCGACATGCATCATAAAGAGGCCTGTGAGTTTCTCTTTGTGATACCAGTAGATCTGGAAATTGCTGGATTTGCTTTCAGCTGAATACAGCCTACTTTCAGCAAGACATACCTAACCGAGAAATACCACATTCTTGACATATCATTCAATCCATAAACACATTTGTTTAATTTCCACAGCTTTCCTTCTACATCATTCGCTTCTTTAGGTGGTTTCAAAAACACTTCACTTTGACATTTTTCACCCTGCAAAAATTCGACTTTTCTATTGATCGACCTACATTTCAACGAGTATGTGGCTAGAAGAGCTAAGAATATTTTCAAGATCACTTTGCCTGCTGTGGGGCAGGCCACTTTAACATCTTGATCGCCAAGTCTCTCTTCGAAACCCTGAGCCAGACGTCTTGCTTTTGCCACATGTCCCATCTGGGAGTACCTTTTCCGTGCATACACATTTGTGTGATAAGGCTGGCTGTCCCCTATCTTGCACTTCAGAATAGACAACAAATTCCTTCCAACTTTCCAACTCTCTCTGTTTTGCCTCATTAATTTTTCTTCTAATTTGTTTGCAGCCAATATAACTTCCTGATCATAAGTAATGTTCCTAGATCGTTCTGCAGTCCTTGTTCCATTGCATCGTCTAGTGAGGCTTTGGCCTCTACTTGCCCTCATCTCTTTCCGGACTACTGCCACAGAATCTCTCTCTCCCAGGATTACAGGTTCTGTTGCCAGCATGTGATCATTTCCTAGTGCCAGAGTCACTTCCAAACCCACTATCGGGGCTCGCACTGAGTTTTTTGCTTTCCACCATTTCACCTCATTTCGCCAGGATATAGATCGTGTCCATAATCTTGAACATTTAGCCAATGTTTGAATTTGCCGGTGGCTTTCTCTGCTCTCCCTACAATGGTTGCATCCCTCCATTCAGTGGACCCTTCTGGTATGTATGTTACCCTAGTACTGGCTTTAGGCAGTTGTCCATTAGGGAGAAATAGCCCTATCCTGTGCACCAATATCACTTCGTCTATTGTCATCCAGCCCTTTTCTACCGTACTCAGTTCCTCATAGCTGTCAAACAAATGAGTACGTGAAGTACAGGGTGCCTCATCACTTTCTACTAATTGCTCAGATTCTGCCAGTTTATAATCAATCCTGATTAACCTAGAAGAATACAGCCTAAGAGTTTGCCATATTGAAGAATCACAGGCCGGAATTTTAAGGTGGGCGGACGGGAGCCCGCCGCAGACGTAAAAGCCGGTGGCGAACCCGCTTCCGCCTTGCCTGGGGATCCATTCCGTATTTTACGGGTCCCCAGGCTTTAATTGTGCAGAGGTGGGACTTCCACCCGCTTGAAGGAGGAAGTCCCGCCTCATTGAGCTGCCGGCCAATCAGCGGGCTGCAGCTCTTAGTCCCAGTAGCGCCACCGGGAGCTGTGGCCACTGCGGGTGGAAAAGAGAAGTGGGGGCGTTGGGATAGCCGGGGAGGCCTGATAATCCAGGGTCCCCCCCCCACCGTCCCCTGGGATGATCGGCAGCCGCCTGGTATGTCCAGGCAGCTTTTCCTGGCTGCAAGACGCCCGCTTGCCACACATAAAATCTGCACGGAGGCAGGTGAAGGCCCTTAAGTGGCCATTTAAGGGCCTTGATTGGTCTGGGGTGGGCAGGCTGTTCCCCCGCAACACCCCCCACCCCCTCCACGTAAAAGGGCAGCGGAGGCGGGATCGGGTTGGGAAAGACACTAGGAGCCTCCCGCTCCATTGTATGCCACCCCCACCCCCCCACCACCATCCCGCTCGTTGGGATAGCGTAAAATCCCAGCAATTGTCTTTCCATCACACCCCATCACTTTACTCGGACCTTTCCACTCTTTCTGATCCTCTTTTACAGTACACTAAATCCCCAGGATTAAAGTTTATCTCTGACAGTCTTATGCGCTGCCATAAGGCTTGCCAAATTTTCTCAGACTTCTGCCTTGATGAATGCCCTTTTCCCTGCATGTAGAGCATTCAAGTGTGCAGAAAAGGTGGAACTAATTGTAGTCCCTAAGGCCGGGGGTGGAAGGGAAGGGGAGGGGAGGGTGTGGAGGGGTGATCACACAGCACAGAAGGTATTTTGGGATTCCTCCCAAAGAATAACTGATGCGAATGATAGCCCCCAACCATTTGAAGTAAATTCTTTGCAAGGACTGCCCATGCCAGGGCAGATGTTAGCTTGCAACTTGGTTGGTCAGCTAAGATTTTATGAAGCATCTCATCAATCACCGCATGATTTCTTTTACACAGAGTCCTTTACTAAAAGGACTTTCAGCTGCAGTGTCCATCACTACAATGTTCATATTTTCCACACATTTCTAAACTGGTCATTGGCAAATTCCACCCCCCTCCCCCACCCCCCGCCATTGTCAGTCAGGAATTTTGCTGGTGCCCCCAATCCAGCCCTATCCATTTTTCCATGATTTTATCTACAATCACTCTTTTGTCTTTACCATATTTTATGTAGAAAGACTGAATCCTGCTTCGATGTCTATGAATTTCAAAATAAAAATGTGTCTGTCCTTGTCCCACACTTTAAATCCATAGCTACTACTTCATTATAGTCTTGTGCTAATGGGAGGCTTACAACAGGCCATGATGGTATCCTCCAATACTTTTTACAAATATCACATTTTCACTAATCTCTCCAATAATCTTTGTGTAATCATTATCAACCACTCCTGCATTTAGTAGGATTTTTAATCTGTGCCAAGAGCGATGAGCATATTGTTAATGTAACTTTAAGCCAATTTGCTTTTTTTCCTCTCAAATTCCTATCACCTGATGCCATTTACACTGAGTTAACATTCTTGTTCGAGATGCTAGGTTTTGGTAAAGCGATACAATAATGTCCTGATTGGAAAGTCAGTAGATTTGCAATTTACCCAAAGACAATTGCTTTATCATGTTCCATGTCCAATTTCATTTGTACCTTCTTTATAGAAGGCTTGCTCAGCAGCAAGGGTATCTCACCAGATACCACATCTGTACTAATAAATTGGCTTCCTCCTTCTATTCTGAATGAAATCACCACTCTTTTCAGTGGCGTTAATGTGTTGTCATCATGAACCAGAAGTAGAACTTTCATATTTCCTGACCTTACTACTGAGTGAATCTAAATAACATTTCAACCAATCTGTTCCAAATACTGTGCATGTGCAAACACTGTCCAACACAGCACAATTAAATGAATCCACAACGGGTACACTCATTACTGGACTAAAGCTTCTTGTGATCAGTATACCTCCCTCAGACTGATCAATAATCATCAACTTCCAGTTCCAAAACTTCCATGTCATGTGTCACCTCAAAAACCCTGTCATTCCATTTTGGACAATTTACCACATAATGATATTTGGAATCACATCTGAAACACCTGTTAATAATTCCACAGGCATTCCTGGAGTTCATTCAGTGGTTATTGTTACTTTATTCTTTCATCTACCAGATCTGCCAAAAATGTCTCCATCCTCATTTCTTTTGTCTGTGATTCTTCTGCTGTATTGATGTCAGAGCCCCATATCTGAATGATCTCGAAATGCCGTGACCATCGAGTCCTCCATTTTCTGTGACACCCCCAAATGTCCCATTTGTGCCATAAAGGCTGCTGGAAATGACTGCTTTCCCAGGAATTTTTTTTTTTTAAAGCATCAGACACCTGATCCAAAAGCATGTCTCTTTTTGAGAATCTAACTCCAGTTAAGACCAGGAGACTATCCATGTGCGACACTTTAGCACAATCCAACAATTCGAAAGCAAGTGCTGAACAAGGAATTTCCAAATAGAATTTCTGAAATCTTCTATATAGTGTTAAAGTCCATAATTATATTCCACTATGGAATAATCATCCATCTTTCTAAATTTATCAAAATCTGACCATGCCTTATATGCATTTAATAACAGATCATCTTTCTTTTATCCATTATTTATGGATAAATTTTATCCATAAAGCTTATGTGATGAAAATCACACATGCCAAATGGAAATGGAGAATTTCTTAATGGGCATTACAAATAACTTTTAAAAAGCAGAACAGAACAGCTAAAGATGGCCATGCACATCTTTGCATAGGAGAATACAAAGGCCAGCTGGGAGACAGAGGTCTAGCACGAGCATTAGGGGTGCGCTCTGATTCAATTATCTAGAATGGATTTTGTCAATCATGGCAATCAAAAGCCATCAACACCCTTTGACTTTGAAAAAGCCAAACCCCCCCTACCAAGTATGTCTGAAAAACTTTGAATTTCAAAAGAAACCTTCTAGAAACTTTTGCTTTCAAACAACGAGGTGATCACATGACATGCCCGCTGGAGTAACACTGATTTTTTGAATGGTGCCTAAGAAAGGAGAAAGACTGTAACTGAATTCCAAGAAGAAAGCACCTCTCTCTGTATCTCCCTCTCCAGCAAAGTCCCAGAGGAACCTCAGAGGCAGCTGCTAAGCCTCAAGACTACAGAACCTTACAGACAGACAGCAACCAAGACGATGGATAAAGCCTCTCTTTGGCCTTCTGGAACCAGAGAAGCAAGCCTGAATTGTGCATGTGGCCCCAGTAAAGACTTCAAGACTTTAACTTCAGCTAAGGACATTGAAACTCAGTACTTGAATTCCATTTATTACAGAGTTTATTTCAACCTCCCAACTCTTTCTTCCCCTCTGTATCTATTTGTGTGTGTGCCTCTCGTATGAATGGGAGCATGGATGCGTCACGTATTTTAGTAATTTTAACTGGTTTAGAGTGTTAATGTTAAGAAACTTACATCTTTCTTATTTAAACTCAAGAAAACCTGTCCGATTGGTTCATTTGCAAGTGTATATTCGAGTAACAGGAGAAAGTGCTCACTGAGGTGGTAAGGTTAAAAAGATAAACCCTGTTGTGGTCAAACCAGAGAAGGGGCGAAAGGGGAGCCCGAGACCCTTTCCTCATCTGGTTTTATCACTTAATAGAAGCTCCAAACCTTCCTCAGTGTCCAATTAACGGGCCTCTAGCTCACAAATATCTTGCTTTTAGGAAGTGACAGTGCCAAGGCTATACTTTTTTTTCTCTTCAGTAAGGATGTAACCCATATCCACATATCTAATTCATTTTTCCATTGATCATAAGATTCAGAGAACGTCGGTGGGAAATCATACCCTGACACTTTACACTTAATTTCAGCCATTCTTCTCAAAAATAACTCAGATTACAACCTTCTGTCTGAAAAATTTTTTAAATTTCCAATCTTCACCTTTACACAACTATCCTCCACTACCATGATAAATGGATCCAAGCCAAATGGTGAAGAATGAAGCTAGACACAGATCCTTTTCTTTCACAGAATGCAGTATTACATATCTCTGCCTCTTCCCCCATGTCCCAGAGGCTCTCTTTATATCCGCTGAGTCATTAATTAAACAATTCACCTGTATATCTTTAACAATATAATTAACCCACCATTAACATTTTGGAGGCATACAGAAAGCTTGGCTATAGGATTCAGCATATTAGAGAGGACATCTTGCGTAGTTTCTCCATTAATAAAGAAACTGAGTAATAGGTTACAGCCACAATTGTAATAATTAGATAGTAAGCACTATAGCGAGGAATTAACATACCTCTATCTTACAAATCTCATTGAAGAGGTTTTGATGCAGAAAAATAATTCCTTCTAATGCAGAGAAGTGTGACGTGATACATTTTGGTAGGAAGAATGAAAGGAGACAATATAAAAAATAAAGGGTACAAATCTAAAGGAAGTGCAGGAGCAGAGCGACCTGGGGGTTCATATGAACAAGTCATTGCAGGTGGCAGGGAGGTTGAGAAAGTGGTTAAACAGGCATATGAGATCCCAGGCTTTATAAACAGAGCCATAGGGTACAAAAGCAAGGAAGTTATGATGAACCTTTATAAAACACTGGTTCAGCCACAACTGGAATATTGTGTCCAATTCTGGGCACCGTTCTTTGGGAAGGATGTGAAGGCCTTAGAAAGGGTGCAGAAAAGATTTACAAGAATGGGTCCAGAGATGAGAGACTTCAGTTATATGGCTAGGATGGAGAAGCTGGGGTTATTCTCCTTGGAGAAGATTGAGAGGAGATTTGATAGAGGTGTTCAAATCATGAGGGGTCTAGAGAGAGCAGATAGAGAGAAACTCTTCCCATTGTCAGATGGGTAAAGAACCAGAGGGCACAGATTTAAGATGACTGGCAAAAGAACCATTGGTGACATGAGAAAAACTTTTCACATCGTATATGGTTAGGATCTGGAATGCACTGCCTGAGAGTGTGGTGGAGGCAGATTCAACTGTGGCTTTCAAAAGGGAATTGGATAATTATCTGAAGAGAAAACAAAAATGCACCATTACGGGGAAGGGGCAGGTGAGTGGGGCTAACTGAGCTGCTCTTGCTGGGAGCCGGTACTGACATGGTGGGCCGAATGGCCTTCTTTGTGCTCTAACTATACCAGGATGCTATCTTTCAGCTCTAAAAGGGAGCTAGCCTCAGCTGAGACACAATGGGCTATATGGCCTCCTCCTATGTGTTAGTACATGCACATTAGAAAAGGGGATCAAAACATTCCATTGCCAATATGAAAAGTAAAAGACATTGTTCTGTGAAGTCTTTCAAAGTAACCCTGCAGTGGAGATAAAAAATGTGAGGAAAATCTCTAGATTAATGGAGAGGGGATAAAATATTAAATGCCTCTCAATCTATTGCAAGCTAAAATAAACTTTGAAAAAATAATTCATATTGTTCTCTCACTTAAATATAACTCACTTTCAATCGAGCAGATAATGTCAGCTGAGTGACAGAATTATTGAGCAAATCATTTTTGAGAACTATTTCTGCTCCATGCCAGATGGACTGCATTAAGATCGCCGACAGCAGATGAGAAATGCGCAACATGGTCGGACGTGGTTTTATGGTTTATCTTTCTGCCATTTTCAATTATCCATCAAAGCCTCTCTCTCAAATGACCACTTGACCTCTGCTTGAGCAACCATTAACCTTCCATAGGCTAGGGTAAGCAGCTTAATTTTCTGACAATGGCATGACCAGAGAAATTACACTGCCAATTCCACATCCCATCTAAAATAGATGCTGAATGTAAATCAATACATTTAGAGGAGTCTCCTTGAGTAATTCTGTCATGCTGGAATAACTTTTAACTTCTCACTTACTGACTAAAGTATAGATCTGCCTTGCCAATTTGGACTTCATTCTGGAGTCACATTGTATATTTTAATCATTCTAAATGTATACTGTATCCATGTGTGCGCAAACATTACTTCTCTACCAACTGATTTTTAAAGTGGGTGATTATGTTTGTGCCCAAGATAATGGAATTTTGAATTATGCATTTTATAAATACTTCCTACAATGGAATATTTTTGTGGGCAACAGTCCACCCCTTCTTGTAATTTTTCTCCCTTTTTAATCAAGGAACAAACTTGGCTCAACAACTTGCTGCTGACTAGGTAGACATTTTTTTTTCCTCCTTTCCTTCCCCCCTTCTATTTATCAGTCTCTATGATATTGCCTTCCTATTGAAAGGAGCAATGTTTAAACAATGGTGGCATTTCCCCATGTCAAAACCAGAACTTTATCCCAAATTTTACAATCTCATGCAGTTTCCATAGGTTCACCCACAGTTTTCACAATCCTTAATCCAGTCCCCCTGGCAGAACATGCAAGGGTTTATTACACCACAGCATTAACAATGACCTCGTAACAGAGATATTTTACAGAAGTTGCACACCATGCACTTCAGTCCACCCCAAAAAGTGGCAAACTAAATAATTCCGACTAAAACTAATGATTAAAAAACAAAAGCAAGTAAGTGCATACAGAGGTTATGAAGATCAAAACATGGGTCTATCTCTGCCCTGCAGAGTTTCATTTCATTATTATGACGTGCGAACAGATGATTGCTACAAGGAAACTTGTAAAGGTTGTGGCTTCAAGTCCCACTCCAGGACTCGAGCACAAAAATCAAGGCTGACACTCCAGCATAGCAGTGAGGGAGTGCTGCGCCATCAGAGGTGCCGTCTTTCGGATGACGTTAAACCGAGGCCTGTCTGCCCTTTCAGGTGCACGTAAAAGATCCCATGGCACTGAAGGGGGAGAAAAAGACTAGGACCAGTGAACAAAGGAGAAGGTCTGATGAACCACAAGCTGTTCGAGTGATTGGAACCAGACAAGGTTTTATGTGTACATGCCTTAGGGTGAACAAAGGAGAAGGCCTGATGCTGTCAGGAGTGACAAAAACCAGACAACTCTCTAAGTTTCATGTGTACGTGCCTGGCTAATGATTGGATAGTATAATGTATACGTGCTTAGAATGTAATAGGGTAACCTAGATATGTACAAGTAGACATAATTGGATAGGGATAAGAAGTGTAACTGATTGACTGGTAAATGCAAACGAGCTGTTATCTGTAAAATGGTATAAGAATGATGCTTTGTAACCACTCGGGGAGTTCGTACGCCATCTTGCATGGGTACGGTCTCCCCTGCATATGCTTGCAATAAACCGGTAAACAAAGGAGCTTGAGTCTCATGTGGTCTATCGTGGAATCGGAGGGTGATTGAACTCTCTTTCAGCACTCTTTCAAAGAGGAGGGGAGCTATCCCCAGTGCCCTGGGTCAATATCTATCCCTCAATCAACATCACAAAAGCACATTATCTGGTCATTATCACATTGCTGTCTGTGGGAGCTTGCTGTGTGCAAATTGGCTGCCATGTTTCCTACATTACAAGAGTGACTACACTACAAAAGTACTTCATTGGCTGTAAAGCAATTTGGGATGTCCGGTGGTCGTGAAAGATGCTATATAAATGCAACTTTTTTTTTAAAACTGCAAAATATAGACTGCCAGAGACATAAAACACTGTTCTACACAGGGATTTTCATCTCAGAACAAAGAAAAATTATTAATTTTACCTCAGTGTTGTAAACAACAGAGCCTCCCCCCGCCCTGCCATCTGATTATAGATCACTCTGATGTTTTCCCATGGACAATCACTTAAACCAATAACTTGGCACTGATCAGCAACTGCAACCAAGGATTTAATATTTCAAAGACCTGAAGAAATTGCAG
Organism: Heterodontus francisci; assembly: GCF_036365525.1. Lineage (NCBI taxonomy): Eukaryota > Metazoa > Chordata > Chondrichthyes > Heterodontiformes > Heterodontidae > Heterodontus > Heterodontus francisci. The sequence continues at coordinate 54,132,447 of NC_090390.1, forward strand.
ATGCAATTAATATGAATTGCTGCAGACTTCATATTCCCATATAGAGAAATGACAATTTACACAACTGGCATCAGGCAGATATTGATATGTTCTGGTTGGTGCATTGCGAATGGCAGGGGTGATTCATATTAAGTGTTCTTAGATGTGCTGCTCTGAGCTCTGGCAGCTCAGGGCACCAATGGTTGATACGACTCCTGCTCTTTGCCCTCTTCATGCTGCTTTTCCTCCTTCTCCACTTATGCTGCCCATGTGGTGGTAAAGGACTGGTCCTTCAGCTTTACAAAGTTATGCAGAATGCAGCACAACAAACAAGTACCAGGGCTTAAACAGTTAAATTATGAAGATAGGTTGTATAAATTGGACTGGTATTCCCTTGCATTTAGAAGCCTGAGGTGGTAATCTAACAGAGGTTTTAAAAAGGTTTAAGGGATTTGATAAGGTAGATACAGAGAATGCATTTCCTCTGGTGGGGGAATCCTGAAAAGGGGCATAACTGTAAACTTAGAGCTCAGTCATTTAGGAGTAAAATCAGGAAACACTTTTCCCCCAAAGGGCAATGGAAATAAGAATTCCGCTCCCCCGAAAAGGCGGAGGATACTGAGCCCTTTGAAATTTTCAAGACTGAGATCAATCAATTTTTGTTAAGCAAGGGTAACAAAGGGTTTAAAGCAAAGGTGGGCCAACTGGAAACAGTGACAGGTAACTGTAAAGCTCCTCCCTAACAGTCAAGGCAGTGACAGCGTTGCTCGAGCACACTGGCTGTCTGCTTGAATATATTTCTGGTGGAATTATGGCTCCCTCGCAGGCCACCTCTGTGGCTGGGCCTGGGTTCTTGACAGGAGTCATAAGCCACGTCTGGAAGGGAATATCTTTTGTTGACCAGAAGCCAGTTTTTGACTTGGCCAACTAGTTAAAATAAAAGCAGCACAAAGTACTGGCACAGGATGAATGCGTCATGACTGCTGCCAGGAAGCCAGGCAGAGACCAGTGATGCTTGTGGTCCCAAACACGCTGGACCATTGAAGGAGTAGAATCTTTTTCTATTGAGAAAGATGCCTGGATAGTGATGGCGAGCATGCAAGGCATTGTGAGTTCAGTCTTTGGCCTTTTACACCCTGGGGACATCTGCAATGTGCGAAAAGTCTAATGCTCTCGTCCTACGTCACTCTGTCCTTTGGGAAAGTGCTGTAGCTGTTCCTTTGGGCACAGCCAGCCTCGGTAATTTCACTGATACAGGTATGAACAGCATATGGAGAGATAACAGTGTGGGAGGAGTCCATTCCTTAAAGGTTAAAGGCCACAATGATCTCGGCAGCCACAGGCAGTGCTGTCCATGCCCTTGCTGGAGGCTCCATTGTGGCTGCGGGAGGTAACTTAGCTCAGTGACAGCCTCTTTAGCAAAGTGAAGGAGCCGGACACATTGGTCCTCGGTGAAGGCCGGTTAGGAAGGTGCTCCCTGAAGATCTGCCTTTTATGCAGTACCCTCTTCCTCCCTAGAAGGAAGGAACAGAGTCATTACAGAAAGCGGGATGGGAAGGAATATAAATAACCAGGGAGTTGGTGCATTTATAATAAAGTCATTTGTGGCTCAGAAGGAGGCCATTCGGCCCATCGAGTCCATGCCGGCTCTCCACGGAGCTATGCTGTCAGTCCCACTCCCTGGCTCGATCCCTGTAGCCCTTCAAGTCTATTTCTCTCAGGTGGCCAGCCAACTTCCTCTTGAAGTCATTGATCTTCTTCACTTACAGAACTGGCTCAGCCACAGAAGACAGAGAGTATCAGTGGATGGGTGTTTTTCTGAATGGAGGGATGTGACTAGTGGTGTTCCGCAGGGATCAGTGCTGGGACCTTTGCTGTTTGTAGTATATATAAATGATTTGGAGGAAAATGTAGCTGGTCTGATTAGTAAGTTTGCGGACGACACAAAGGTTGGTGGAGTTGCGGATAATGATGAGGATTGTCAGAGGATACAGCAGGATATAGATCAGTTGGAGACTTGGGCGGAGAAATGGCAGATGGAGTTTAATCTGGACAAATGTGAGGTAATGCATTTTGGAAGGTCTAATGCAGGTGGGAGGTATACAGTAAATGGCAGAACCCTTAGGAGTATTGACAGGCAGAGCGATCTGGGCGTACAGGTCCACAGGTCACTGAAAGTGGCAACGCAGATGGATAAGGTAGTCAAGAAGGCATACGGCATGCTTGCCTTCATCGGTCAGGGCATAGAGTATAAAAATTGGCAAGTCATGTTGCAGCTGTACAGAACCTTAGTTTGGCCACACTTAGAATATTGCATGCAATTCTGGTCGCCACACTACCAGAAGGACGTGGAGGCTTTGGAGAGGGTACAGAGGAGGTTTACCAGGATGTTACCTGGTTTGGAGGGCATTAGCTATGAGGAGAGGTTAGATAAACTCGGATTGTTTTCACTGGAACGATGGAGGTGGAGGGGCGACATGATAGAGGTTTACAAAGTTTTGAGCGGCATGGACAGAGTGGATAGTCAGAAGCTTTTTCCCAGGGTGGAAGAGTCAGTTACTAGGGGACATAGGTTTAAGGTGCGAGGGGCAAAGTTTAGAGGGGATGGGCGAGGCAAGTTTTTTTTTTACACAGAGGGTGGTGAGTGCCTGGAACTTGCTGCCAGGGGAGGTGGTGGAAGCAGATACGATAGCGACGTTTAAGAGACATCTTGACAAATATATGAATAGGAATGGAATAGAGGGATATGGGCCCCGGAAGTGCAGAAGGTGTTAGTTTAGGCAGGCATCAAGATCGGCGCAGGCTTGAAGGGCCGAATGGCCTGTTCCTGTGCTGTACTGTTCTTTGTTCTTTGTTCCACCACCCTAGTGGGCAGCAAGTTCCAGGTCATTACCACCCAGTGTAAAAAAAGTGCTTCCTCATATTCCCCCTGCATCTTTTGCCCAAAACCTTCAACCTTTGTTCCCTAGTCCTTGTACCATTAGTTAATCGGAACAGTTTTTCCTTGTCTAACTTACCTAAGTCTGTCATAATCTTGTACACTTCTATTAAATCTCCCTTCAATCTCCATTCTTCTAAAGGAGAACAAACCCAGCTTTTCCAACCTAACCTTGTAATTAAAATCCTCCATCCCTGGAACCATTCTTGTAAATCTCCTCTGCACCCTCTCAAGGGCCCTCACATCCTTCCTGAAGTGTGGTGACCAGAATTGGATGCAATACTCCAGTCGGGGCCTAACCAGAGCTTTATAGGAGGTTCAGCATAATCTCCCTACTTTTGTACTCAATGCCCCTATTTATGAAGCCCAAGATCCCATATGCTTAACTAACCACTCTCTCAATACGTCCTGCCACCTTCAAAGATCTATGCAGATGCACCCCCAGGTCCCTCTGTTCCTGCACACTCTTTAGAACTGTGCCATTGAGTATATAGTGCCTCTGCCAAAATGCATGATCTCACACTTGTCAGTATTAAATTCCATCTGCATCTCTCTGCCCATTCTGCTAGCCTATATCCTGTTGCAGGCGGTTCATATCATCCTCACTGTTTGCCATACCTACACGTTTGGTGTAGTCGGCAAATTTTGAGACTCGACTCTGTATTCCAAGATCCAAGTCATTTATATATAGCAAATAAAGCAGTGGTCCCAGCACTGACCCTTGGGGAACACCACTGTCTACCATCCTCCAGGCTCCAGTCTAAAAAGCAACAATTTACTCCGACTTGCTGTTTTCTGTCCTTAAGCCAATTTTATATCCAATTGGACATGGACCCTCCTATTACATGAGTTCCAATTTTGATAACCAGCCATTTATGTGGTACCTTATTAAATGCTTTCTTCAAATTCATAAAATTCAATTAGATTAGTCAAGCATGATTTGCCTTTTACAAATCCATGCTGGCTATCCTTAATTAACTCAAACCTCTCTAAATGTCTGTTGATATTTTCCCTGATTATAGTTTCTAAAAAATTACCCACCACTGATGTTAAACGAATTGGCCTTTATGAACATAGGAGCAGGAGTAGGCCATTCAGCCCATCGAACCTGCCCCGCCATTCAATACGATCATGGCTGATCATCCACTTCAATGCCTTTTTCCTCACACTATCCCCATATCCCTTTATGTAATTGGTATTGAGAAATCTGTCAATCTCTGCTTTAAACATGCTCAATGACTGAGCTTCCACAGCCCTCTGGGATAAAGAATTCCAAAGATTCACAACCCACGGAGTAAAGAAATTTCTCCTCATCTCTGTCCTAAGTGGATTCCCCCTTATTTTGAAATTATGTCCCCTGGTTCTAGACTCCCCAAACAGGGGAAACATCTTAACTGCATCTACCCTGTCTATCCCTTTAAGTATTTTGTAGGTTTCAATGAGATCACCTATCATTCTTCGAAACTCCAGAGAATATAGGCCGAGTTTCCCCAATCTGTCTTCATAGGACAATCCCGCCATCCCGGGAACAAGTCTTGTGAACCTTCGATGCACTCCCTCTATGGCAATAATATCCTTCCTAAGGTAAGGGGACCAAAACTGCACACAGTGCTCCAAGTGCTGTCTAACCAAGGTTCTATACATTTGAAGCAAGACTTCACTACTCCTGTACTCAAATCCTCTTGCAATAAAGGCTAACATACCATTGTACCTGCATGTTGGCTTTCAGTGATTTATTGACAAGGCCACCAGGGTCCCTTTGTACAATCTCTTACCATTTAAGAAATACTCTGCACATCTATTCCTCCTACCAAAGTGGATAATCTCACATTTTTCCACATTATATTCCATCTGCCACGTTCTTGCCCACTCACTAAGTCTTTCCAAATCCCCTTGAAGCCACTTTGCATCTTCCTCACAACACACATTCCCACCTCATTCAAATCATTGATATATATTGTGAACAGCTTGGGCCCAAGCACTGATCCCTGTGGTACCCCAATAGTCACAGCCTGCCAGCGCGAGAAAGACCAGTTTATTCCTACCCTCTGCTTTCTGCCAGTTAACCCAGCCTTAATCCGTGCCAGTATATTACCTCCTATCCCATGTGCTTTAATTTTGCTAACCAAACTCCTGTGGGGGACTTTATCAAAAGCCTTCTGTAAAACCAAATATATCACACCCACTGACTCCCCTTTATCAATTCTGTTCGTAACATTCTCAAAAAAAAACTCCAACAGATTCATCAAACATGATTTCCCATTCATAAATCCATGTTGACTATGCCCAATCAGATCATTATTATCCAAGTGTCCACATACTTTAGAAAAGATTCTAGCATTTTCCCAGAGACTGATGTAAGGCTAACAGATCTGTAATTTCCTGTTTTCCCTCTCCTTCCCTTCTTAAATAGTGGGGCGACATTTGTGACCTTCCAATCTGCAGGAACTGCTCCAGAATCTATAGAATTTTGAAAGATGATCACCAATGCATCCACTATCTCCATAGCTACCTCTTTCAACACTCTGGGATGTAGAATATCAGGTCCTGGGGACTTATCAACCTCCAGCCTCATTAATTTCTTCAATACAACTTTCTTACTAATAATAATTTCCTTCAATTCCTCATTCTCCCTAATCCCTTGGATCTTTAATTTTGGAGATTTCCTGTATCTTCCTCAGTGAAGACAGACATCAAGTAATCATTTAGCTTCTCTGCCATTTCTCTATTTCCCATGAGAAATTCTCCTGACTCTGCCTGGAATGGACCCGCATTTGCCTTAGCCAAACCTTTCCTTTTTACGTACCTGTAGAAGTTTTTATAACCCATTTTTATATTTTTTGCTAGCTTATATTCATTTTCTATTCTTTCTTTATCAGTTTCTTTGTCTCCTTTGCTGAATTCTAAAATCCTCCCAATCCTCAGATTTACTACTATTTCTGGCAATTTTATAGGCCTTTTCTTTTAATCTTATACAATCCTTAACATCCTTTGTTATCCAAGGTTGACCGTCTTTACTTTTGGGGTTTTTGTGCCTTGAAGGAATGTATAGTTGCTGTAAACTATGTAATATTTCTTTAAAGACTATCCATCGCCTATGTACCATCATACCTTTTAATGTATTTTCCCCAATCCACCTCAGCCAATTTGCCCCTTATACCGTCATAATTTCCTTTGTTCAAATTTAACACCCTGGCTTCAGATTGAACTACCTCACTTTCAAACAGAACATAAAATTCTAGCATATTATGGTCACTCATCCCTAAAGGTTCTTTTACAACAAGATTACTAATTAGCCCTTTCTCATTACATAAAATTAGATCTAAAGTAACCTGTTCTCTAGTCGGTTCCTCAACATACTGCTCTAGAAAACCATCCCTAACACACTCCAGAAACCCGTCCTCCAAAGCATTAGTGCTCATTAGATTTCCCCAGTCTATATGCAAATTGGTCACCCTTGATTATGTACTACCCATGCTACATGCTTCTCTAATCTCCTGAATACCATGCCCCACACTACCACTACTGTTTGGTGGCCTATAAACAACTCCTACCAATTTTTGCTGCCCCTTGCTGTTTCTTAGCTCCACCTAAACAGATTCCACATTTTGTTCTTCCAATCTGAGATCCTCCCTTACTAACGTACTGATCTCATCCCTCATCAGCGCAACACCACCTGCTTTTCCTTTTTGCCTGTCCTTCCTAAATGTTGAATATCCTTGAATATTCAGTTCCCAGTCTTGGTCACCCTGTAGCCATGTTTCCATTATGGCAATTAGATCACACCCATTTACCTCTATTTGGGCCTTTAAATCATCTACCTTGTTGCGAATGCTACCTGCATTCAGGTAGAGTGCCCTTAACCTTGTCTTCGACATTATTCTGCATTCTAAGCCTAGTTGATGCTCACCTTTGTTTTGGGTGCTTTTTAATGTCTCTTGTTACTTTTCTACCTCCTGTTACCAGCTTTAGTTTCTTCCAATTTGAGCTACCCCTCAGGCTCCCATCCCCCGACAGTTGCTAGGACTGTCCTTATATCCTTTCTTGAATAAGGGTATCACATTTGCCTCTCTCCAATCCTCTGGCACCTTCCCCGTATCCAGGGAAGATTGGAAGATTATGGCAAGTCCTTCCTCTATCTCCACACCCACTTCAATCAGCAACATGGGATGCAGGCCATCCGGACCAGGTGACTTATCTACTCCAAGCATAGCTAACCTTTTTAGTACCTCCCCCTCTCAATTTTTATCCTATCCATTGCCACTACTCTCTCTGCTTCTACTGATATTTTGTCAGCCTCCACTTCCTTAGTGAGCACCGATACAAAGTACTCATTAAAGTATATTAGCCTTGCCCTGCGCCTCCAAGCTTTCAGGAAAAAGAATAAAATGAAAGCAAAAATCCAGAAAGAGAAAAGTCAGTGATGGAACATGTAAATAAAAGGTAAGGGAGGGACTCAGAATTTTGTGCCTGAAAAACAAAAAAATCCTGCTATTGTGCAATTCCCTTTTGCAGTAAAATAAAAGCAAAATACTGCGGATGCTGGAAATCTGAAATAAAAACCAGAAATGCTGGAATCACTCAGCAGGTCTGGCAGCATCTGTGGAAAGAGAAGCAGAGTTAACGTTTCGGGAAGGGTCACTGACCCGAAACGTTAACTCTGCTTCTCTTTCCACAGATGCTGCCAGACCTGCTGAGTGATTCCAGCATTTCTGGTTTTTATTCCCTTTTGCAGTACCTGGTTTGAGCCTTCATGCAGTTCCATATTCTGGCCACTGGGTGACTCTGCACTAACGAGTACTAAAACTCCTGTGGCAGATAGGAACTTTTAATCCTTTTCAAATGTGAACTATTTTCTAACGCCTTAGGATTGTTAATTTTGTTTAATTTCTGCTCAACAGATAACCACTGGCCAGAAGTTCAATCTCCTCAGGGGCAGTAAAGATTTCTGTCTGTTGGCCTTGCTGAGCTGACAGGTGCTTCTCCCCTTACCCGGCAGTATCAGACTTCATACCTAAACAGAAGCAAACCCTGTTCAGCCAATTCTCCAGTTAGGTCCTGCTCCTGGCCTTATTCATTCACTGCATACCATGACTTAAGGCATTGTTAATGCAACCACAAGATATCACCCATCCCCAGCAAATCTGACCAAAGGCACTTCACTAATTCAAATAATTAATTCATGATTTCATCCCAAACTGTAGAACTCAAATCCCCAAATATAAATGCCAACTGGAATCCCCCATATTTTAATGCCTACAATTCTCTCTGTTTAAATCTTTCAGCAGCCCTCCTCTCTCATCTTAGTTGTCTTGCTTAATGTGATAACTTTCTGCCCTCACAGGGCTAGCCTCACCCTCCCAAAGAGGTATCACTCTCCCTTTCCCAGTCAATTGCACCACCCCAACCCGCTTACCATCCCCTCCCTTACAGCCCAAATATCCTCCGACTTGACTTGAAAATGGTATTTGATCTTGACTCCCCATATGAATGTCATGAGAGATTGACTGGAAAGCTGCAATATCCCACATTTTAAAAACCTCAGGGTGTACATTTCTACAGCACTGATATCCCAAGAAGCAAAATCTTAGCTGATGGCAGGTTCAAAAAGAGACAAACAACCAAAATAGTTAAATTATAAAGATATACCTACTAGAGTATTATGGGATGTTACAATTTTACAGTCCTGTTCTTGCACACTGACCTTCGCCAAATTAAAGTGCTTCATTGGAAAAACCTTTGGTTCTTTCTCAGCATAGATCTCATGGGGGGAGACCCAGTGATTTTTCCTCCATGTACACAATTTAAAATTGAATTAGCCATAAGGAAAAAAATGTTTACAGATTTTAGGGCATTCGTACCAAACAATAAAAGCCTCTTACCCTCTGCCAAGAGATAGCAGGATAGGTTTCTCCAGTCCCATCAGAACTCGAAAAGCCTCATTTAGGTTCTCGTAAGAAAAGTTTTCTGCGGCATCTCCAATCACTACACAGTTGGGATTCGATTGGTCAATATGGTTAAACTCTGGCAGAAGATCTAGAATTAAAGTGAAGGATAGGATCACATTAAATGCTGTACTCCCAGCTTTACCATTTCGTTTAGTCAGATTGGTTTTCAAATATTAAGAGTTAATGGTTACAATATGAATTCTACTATAGAAGATTTAGTAGCATGTTAACCATTTTCTACCACCTTTCACATCCTTACAAATACCTCTTTAATAATATACCTAGCAATGGTGATGGGGAAAAAGGGATATATTTGTCTACAAATCATCTGAAAGAGACACAAACACACAGTCCTTCAAAAAAAAAAATTCAGACCGTAAAATCTCTTGACACATTTATTGAGCATGTTTTACAAAACAAGAACTGGATTATTTGAAAATGAAGGAACCCATGCTAGCCTACGACACTACCTTCACAAGGTATAGGCTTTGTCTAAACCAGGATAGGCAATGATTGTCTGTAACAAAAAAAGTCCAACAAACTCCCTTTGATGATCAAAGGCACTACTATCCAATTCCTCACCATCAATATCTTGAAAAGCGTGTCATTGACTAGAATGGCAATTGGACCAACCATATCAATAAGCTGGCTACAAGGACTGAGCTGCGACAAATGGCTTGTTTCCTGACCCTTCAAATCCTACGAAGGATAAGGCTCACATCAGGAATGTGGTGGAATGCTCACTACTTGTTTAGATGGGTGCAGCTGCAGCTTTCAAGAAGTCTGACACCATCCAGGGACAGTGCAGTTAACTTCAATGGCAACCCTGCCACTGTACTCAATATGCATTCCATGTGCACAGCAGCTACAACTCCAGTATATATGTTATCTACTGAATGCACTGCAGTAACAACCAGGATTACTCCAACACTCCAGTTCCATGACATATATCATCAAAAAGGATAAGAGCAGTAATATCCCACCATGACTGCCAATTACCCTGCCATGCAGACACCATGCTGAATTAGACATCTAAGTGTTGCTTCTTTATCATTCAGTCAAAATTCCGCAATTTCCTACCCAAGAGCATCATGGAAGCACCATCAGCAGAAGTACTGCAGTGGCTATAAACAGCAGCCCACCTTTTCAGGACAACTAGTGATAGGCAATAAATGCAGGCTTGCCAGCATCACCCATGCCCCAAAAACTAAGCACCAATGAATTATGGCCCAACATTGGTACAAACAAACAAATTAAAATGAGTCACAGAGCACACTGTTGTTCCTAGCAGAAATGTTTGCTCCAAATGTTATAAAAGAAGGTCCAGATATTATTTAGCATGACTAACCATGCTAAGTTAATCATGAAAAGTTTTAAACCTAAAACTCTTACTCTAAATACTGCACTATTGCACAATCTTTCTGAATGCACACCTGGAGTGTTCTACTTCAGCTCCATGCAAGCAGTTAACATTTAATATACTGCTTTCGCCTGACAGAAAAAAAACCTGACAACTTAGGCAGAGTTGAACTGCATTCAATACTTGAGCGACATTCTCTTGTTCCTTAAATGTTCAAATTGCAGAAGCACTTCAAAATGTTTTAAAGCCAAAGCTTAGTACCCAGAGAATAACAATGACGGAGCTTGATATAAACATGAACCAATAGTTGAGATATAACAACTTCAATAATGAGTGGTGAATGCATATAATGAACTGCCCTGGGAGGCTATGGAAGCTGATATCAACAATATTATAAGGGAAGAAGGACAGGGTTCGTAGTTGAAGGATAAGCATTTGGTAAGAAAAATCAATGGATTTATGTAGGCAGTGAACTGTCTTCTGGGTAAATGAATCAAATTGGTCTTTTGTGGTCTTACATATTCCCAAGTCCCTAGTATTTCATGCATGTGCAACTTCTGGTCATTAACAGAGTGTGTACATAAATAAGTTTTTTGCAATTCCATGTCAGACTGTCTTATTGTGTTTAGACATGGTATTTTATAACAATCTGGCTTTTACAACCTTAAACATTTTCATCCATTCAATCAGCCTTAACACAATATTCCAAATTCATCAAATCACATGATCTTGTTCATACCATAGGCAGTTCAGCCAAAGAGGAAAATGTTAGGGATAACTATTCTTAAAGAAGAACGGTTTCAACTTTGCACCACATAATTTTCCCCTTTCAATAAAAAAGGACTCACCAAAAACATGAATCAGTCTTTTCAAAAAGTCCCAGAACTATCAAGCAAACTTGCATGGGAATAGGAAGAGGCCAAGGCTGCCAAGTCCATTCAATTAAATCATGACTGCTCTTCCCACAAAACTAGCATTTTGATTGTTAAAAATTAGTAAGACAAAAAAAAGGAATCAAATAATTTAATGACAATAAAAGTTTGTTACTCAATAAGAACCATGCTGAGCACCACTAAATTCAGCGGCAAGAAAAAAAGAAATATTTGAACACTAACCATCGTGTACAAGGAGATGTGGTCGAAGTCCACGTTCCTTCAAAATTTGACAAACAGCAGGGGCAGGAGCAAAGACTTCACTAAGAGTGATATCAAACCCCAGGTTCTGCAACTTCGCCACAAACTTCTCCCGAGTAGCCTGAGTTTCATTGGTGCAAAAACGTACCTTTAAATTGGCCTCTTTGATTCTGTTCCAGGAAAAAGTAAACCACTTACATTTAATAATGCTTTAAATTAGTGCTGCATTTACTATAGAAAGAATTAACTTTAATGTTACAAATAACGTCCTTTGGAGTAATATGCAAAGATACCTTATGTCATCACAGTATCAGTACTCAACAGTACTGGATAGACTTGAGAAAATTTCTAATTTAACTTGTGTGTCACACTGGCAGATTTTCAGCAACTGAATGAAAGGTGTGTAAATAGAAATACTTGCATTTATGCAACATCTTATGCTACTGAAATTTCTCAAAGTGCTTCACACAATGCACTCTAAAAGTAGTTCAACTATCAATGTTCACTAAATTTAATGAAATGACTTGATTAATATAACTAATGATAAGTACTATTAATTATTGCACCAGGAATTGTATTTTCACACCAAAGAAAAGACTAGGGAAAGTTGTTTGTACCCATAGGCAGAATACACTGGCATTTTACACGGAGAGACATATGAAATGATCATTATTTGCATTATTTCATAACTAAGACAGTACAACCAAGTTCAATAGATCAGCAAGTTATATATTTTTGCTTAATCTACATAACAGTGGCGGAAGATAGAATACATGAAGCAAGCGCAACCTTCAAAACATCTAAAACCCATTAACAATGATACAATATTGCCAAATTGCCACTAAGGACTGAGCAAATGAAAAGTCAAGAGATCAAAACCTCTGCCACATACGGTGGTATTATTCATATCAATTGCGTTGAAGCCAGCCATCAGTTTGGGTTCTATTTGCAAGTTGTAACCCATCACACAGACTACCTTGATCTCAAAGGACCATTATTCCAGTTCAGCTAACGCTGAGTGGATCCTCTGAGCAATTACTTTGCACAATAAACCTATGCCAGAAAAGGAGGTGTGGCATTATTAGGCATTCCATCACCGCCACATACCCGATTGAAAAGTTGGCAAGAGGTTCATGTCATTCACATGCCCGATTAGATCATTATTTTTAAAAAGAAGCTCGCCACAATACACAATGACTACAATTTAAAAATATTAAATCTAGCTCACAGCTGAAATTCAATAGTTAGGCATTTTAGGCTGTAGTAAAGTTGGTCTTCTAAATGTTTCATAAACACAAACAGAAAACATTCGATAAATTTGCTCATGGAGATTTCTAATTAACTGAACTCTTTTAAAACATTCCCAATTGTATTAAAATATTCCATTATAGGGAAATGTAGGTTGTGAACATAAACAACCCTAAGATAATTAAGCCATTGAGTTTTTATCAATGTTTGTGTTGGAAAGCACATCAGTCTGCACTCTGAGCAACAAAAAAAGTGCATGACTTAACAGGTCTTTCTTAATGAGACTGATGATCAGTTTCTTTAGCACTATTTATCTTTGCTAATTACAGTTAGTGTGAATTATCAATTACAGTTAGAGGTAATTGCCCTTCATACAGGAAGCTTTTTTAGTTCATTGAGGGCCATTACTATAATGCTACAATTAACAGTCGCATTTACATTACCAATATATCTCCATTGTTCTAAATTGTGAAGTAATTTCATTTTTCACAGGAGAGCCTCTCATAATTTACTGATGCAATTGACTGAATAACTAGAGAGACTGTCATGGGGCTAATCAGTGATAATGAATTATCATTTGACCTTGTAAGGGTAATGCACAACACATGCTCCCTTTGGATAACTACAGTTGACATCTGCTGAAACTTTCACTTCAGCAAAGTTTCTGTTCACTTATGGAATCAAAGACAGCTAATTATTTAGAATGCACATTGTTCTTACAGTCTAGGGCAGAATAATCGCACAATAATCAAAAATCAATAAAACAGAAGGAACAGAAAAGGTTGAAAAGAAAAAATCCAGTAGAAGTTAAAACAAGATACTGGAAATTCCTGGTAAGTAAGGTGAAAAGGAAGGTTAGCCTTTCAGGTGGTGCCAAAGGTTCCACCATTCTTCTCTTTCAGTTGGCAACTGCTCTTAAACATTTTCCAACGATAAAAAGTTAGCTATTGTAGAAAGGCACAGAGTACACACATTGCAGATCATGAGGTTCTGAAAGAAAACATGGAACAAAGGTAATAATTATCTATAAATTAGAATACCATTACTCTCACCAAAATGCATAGACCTTTGATAAGTCATTCATGGATGAAACTTAGATTTGAAGCTGTCAGCGTTTATGAAATTATCAATTCCGTTTTCAAAGTTTAAGAGTCAGAAGTTCAATTTTGAGTTTTATTTGCACTACTTTGGCAATGTGTGACATAATATTCTTGTTTACAGGCAGAGACTATAGATGGAAGGGGCTCAAACAGTACTGTCTGAACTCTTGCGAGGACAAAATTTTCAATAGCCTTTATCCTTCATACATCCTAATCACAAAAGGCAACTGCTGGTTTGTGCAAGTTGCAAAGTGTTCAAAGACTGGCTGTGGAATAAGGAGTTCAATGTGATGCATTTCTTTTAAAAATTAACATAACAAAGAGTAATGAGTAGTTTGTAAATTTACTTTTTAAAAAGGTAGCTATTTGGCACCACCACATTGCAAACTTAAATCCCTGAAATGATCAGCTATGCAGGAGATTTTTTTTTCTCCTTCACCCCATAAAAGGTTGATTATCAACACACAGGACAAACTGGCTTCACTGCTGCTGTCAATATAGCTCTTGCATTGGTTAGCAGAAGACAATTCAAACTAGAATAGTTTAAAACGGCAGTCATCCTCTTCATTTCCCCCCCCCCCCCCCCCATGAGACCCCAATACCTAGTAAGTAAAGTCAAAGACACTTAAGTAGGCTGACAGAATTCAAGTCAATGGCACTTAAAACAAAAGATTCAGGTTCGACATGATGTGCCTTGCATTCTGACCGCATTTTACACACACAAACGCTGTAATTATTTCAGCCAGAGAACATGGCAACTTCAATCTTTGCTGTTGATCTGTCCAATTCTACTTAAGTGTTATGCATCAAAAGTTAATAGAAAACAAGTTCTGGAGATGTTTCTCGGTGATCTTTTTATTCATAAAATAAGGAATGGGTTATAAACACACCAAGTGAAAACATCAGCTACTGGACCAGTTTCACCTTTAGCTTTTCCCACACCAGCCATCCTTGAGGGACTCCAATTAAGACCACCAATTGTATACTCAGCAGGTCTGGCAGCATCTGTGGAGAGAGAAAAATTTCAGGTCTATGACCTTTCATCAGAATGTTCTGATGAAAGGTCGTCAACCTGACATGTTAACTCTGTTTCCCGCTCCACAGAAGCCGCCTGACCTGCTGAGGATTTCCAGCATTTTCTGTTTTTATTTCAGATTTACAGCATCTGCAGTATTTCGCTTTGTACCAATCGTATAACATGGGCAATTGAGTACTGTGGGTCAGCAATCTCAAAAACTTTAGTTTAGACAGTCCCCAATCTCATTTCAGAGAGGCCCTTACTGCTCACATCTCCACTGGATTTAAATCCAGGTCCGAGAGGTGAAAGGAGAATTAGATATATCAAGGTGGCGGCACAGTGGCGCAGTGGTTAGCACCACAGCCTCACAGCTCCAGCAACCCGGGTTCAATTCTGGGTACTGCCTGTGTTGAGTTTGCAAGTTCTCCCTGTGTCTGCGTGGGTTTCCGCCGGGTGCTCCAGTTTCCTCCCACCACCAAAGACTTGCAGGGTGATAGGTAAATTGGCCATTATAAATTGCCCCTAGTATAGGTAGGTGGTAGGGGAATATAGGGACAGGTGGGAATGTGGTAGGAATATGGGATTAGTGTAGGATTAGTATAAATAGGTGGCTGATGGTCGGCACAGACTCGGTGGGCCGAAGGGCCTGTTTCAGTGCTGTATCTCTAAAAAAATGAAAAAAAATAAAAGGCATTACACAATCCCTTTGGGATTTATTTACTTATTTTTGTTGTAATGGTGGGTTCCAATCTTTTCTTCTTTCTGGTCTCTTCAAGCCATACACACATTGAAAGGCAGGGAGGAACATAATATTTCCAAGATCAATGTTTCTCTATAACTGGGCAGTATGAGGTGCTAGACTGTGGCTTAAGAATAACTGTATGATTAAGTGTTACAGTGAGTGAGACATTAGCCTTTTGGCTCTGGGTTCAAATCCAGCCCAGACTGTTGGGATGTCCTCAGTATGCTGACTATAAGATGCCTTTCTGAATTACTTTAGGCAGTCTCCAACCAGTTCCCAGCAAGCACAGGCACACAGTTTTTCATAATCTGGCACTAATTGGCAATCTCACCTCAGCCACAGAATCAATTGAGTGGAAAATGGAATATATGTCACACTGGTACAAAAAGGGGTGCATTTTCAAGGTGGGAACTGAGGCACATTGTTGTCTTGTATCTGGTTGCGGTACAGCTGGCCTAGGAATGGGAGTGATTAATTCTGACACAGGGTGCCTAAAATGGAAGTGTTCCATTGCCCAGCACAAACATTCCTCATTTTGACGAGCCTAAAAAAACAAGAAAAAAATTACAGCCCTTCTGTTTGTCTTCTGCACTCTGCGTAGAAGTGTTTGTCTTCTGCTCACCCACTTATATAGTTCATTGCCATGACGCCACAGAAATCAGTAATTTAGTAAAGTTCGCGTATGGAGTGGGTGTGGTCAGGGGGGAGTGCCAGCAGTAATGCCAACTATTGTTACTATGAACTAGATCATTACAGTACAGTCTTTCACAAAAAAAAAGTGTCAACATTACAAACAATTTCAGCTCTGAAATTGTTTGTAAAGAACCAAATATATACACTTATCCTTTTCCTGGACTTATTTCTGAAGGGTCATTTCTCCTTTTCTTTAGGTTCTCTAAACCCACAGAATTCCCTTTCCCAATTGACATAGTGACCAAGAATCCTGTTCTCAGATCCCCAACCATGTTATCCTATAAATAAACCAGATGATTCTGGAACTAGTCATTTGAAGTGGTTTCACGCCAGGTTGTTATTTATCTGCATCTGCCCAAGGCTGACAGAGGGAACTTGTTCAATGTGTGAGGCAAACACAAAGTCACCCATTCCATCTCAAGCCATGTTGTACACAGCTTGCTAATCTATTGAAATGCTGCACTACTTGCCTATACAGACACTCATCATTATCAGATGAAATGCAGGACTGTCAGCGGAGTTAAAAGTTGGTTGAAGATCTGTAGCTTAGCCACTACAAGACTGCTTTGAACTGACCTTTACCTCGCCCTAACAGGTCAACAGTCTGATGATGCCCCACAATGCAATTACTGAGCGTCAGATGTGCAACTCCTTACAAATCACCCAGAATTCTACACATCTGCTAGCTGTCAGCATCTGCCATGCTCAGTCATGTGCAAATAATGAAAAGCATTTGTTATTGCCCCAGAACAGGTAAGCATTATGACAATTACTGTACATCCCAAATGACCTTGTGTAAATCTAAATTCCATGACCCCTTTAATCCATGGGTGTTTGGGTGTTGAAAGCGATCTACATCAGTGAATGAATTTTGGACAAATTCATTCACTTTCAGATGCAAGCTGGAAGAGACAGAAGAGGTGCTCACATTTTGCTGAAGAATGCAAATATTCCCCAATTCGAATATTTAGTCACAAATTACTACTTGATTAAAACCTCAGAATAAATTTGCTTTAAACTTGCATGGGAAACTAGTATCACCATTTACTGCTGCTGACCAGGTCCAGAGGTTCTCAATGTTGTTAATGGTAAACAAGAACATCGAAAATCTGGTGAGGGAATCGAGTGAATCCAGTCCAAACTGTTAGGATGAAAAACCTCCTTCATCTGCGAGGGTCTAATGTGAAATCTGATATGTATGGGCGCAAAGCACAAAATCATCTCGAGTTTGATAATCTAATTCAGAGATTTCACAGAATGATTGGGGTGGAAGTGGAATAAAAGTGCCAGATGGTCATAGCAAGGGGTGCTCCAAGGTGGGGCAGACTGGAGTGAGCGGTTCACTGCTACATCTCACCTGAAATCACTTAATTCTCAAACAAGATACCAGATATGAGACAAATGTTCACTTTCTTAGCACTCAGAACCCGTGCCTTGTAAAGCAAAAATGAACTTGGGAAATCGTACATCAAACTGTGCAATTTTGATCAATGAAAGTAATAGCCATGAACACAAATATCTAAACACAAAATTATTTGGAAACTGGTTTGGATCATATTAAATCCAATTTTCCTTGGCACAACTCAAGTAGGAAACTGGGATTCCACAATCATGTGTACAGCTGATTCCAACTGACTTACAAAGCCTAACAGAGCGACAGGGCCAACCTATGTGTTGGTTTACCCAAAGGCTGTGGTCCATGCCCACTAAAATGTTCTTTGGTGTCCTCCACGCTGCACAGATCCAGAGTTTAGCAGTCTGCATTCTGATATTTTATTTGATAGCAGCTCATGGAATCAATTTTCAATTTAAAATCAGGTTTGTGCTTAATAAGCATAAAAGTGGAGGAACTAAACTTCTACAATTATTTCCCAAGGAATAAATTTCAAATGTATCTACCCCACATCTCATAACATACAACTTCAAGTTATAAGGTACTCCTCTTTCCGACCAAACCAGTTTCTACTTTCACAGCTGTGAACAGATAGTAAAGTGCTTGAGATATTTTCACACAAGAAAATATTACGCATTGGTGTAAGTGCTGTTTTTCACATACCCTCCACTGGGAAGTCAGAACAGCAGACTGGCAGCCTAAATATCAAGGCATAGAATTTCCTCCATGGGCACAACCTACAGGGTTCCCCTGAAATGGCACCTGAAGCTGTAGTTATTTTGCCAATATCGAAAAGCTTCCCAAACAGCCTCCCAATCTCATTAGAATATGCCCAAACTTAAAATGGGCGTAAATAATATGGACCCAAAGAAATGCTGAAACCACACTAATATATTTCTTCCAGTCTCAAAATTTAAAGTTTCAACTCATTTAACCATCACTGATGCACATTTTTAAGAACCAGAGTAGCTTTTCAATGTCACTTACACAGTGCCATAAAGTAACATTAAAAGAGGCAGTTAATACAAAGAACAAAGAACAGTACAGCACAGGAACAGGCCATTCGGCCCTCCAAGCCTGCGCCGATCTTGATGCCTGCCTAAACTAAAACCTTCTGCACTTCCGGGGACCGTATCCGTCTATTCCCATCCTATTCATGTATTTGTCAAGATGCCTCTTAAACGCCGCAATCGTACCTGCTTCCACCATCTCCCCTGGCAGCAAGTTCCAGGCACTCACCACCCTCTGTGTAAAGAACTTGCCTCACACATCCCCTCTAAACTTTGCCCCTCTCACCTTCAACCTATGTCCCCTAGTAACTGACTCTTCCACCCTGGGAAAAAGCTTCTGACTATCCACTCTGTCCATGCCGCTCATAACTTTGTAAATCTCTATCATGTCACCCCTCCACCTCCGTCGTTCCAGTGAAAACAATCCGAGTTTATCCAACCTCTCCTCATAGCTAATGCCCTCCAGACCAGGCAACATCCTGGTAAACCTCCTCTGTACCCTCTCCAAAGCCTCCATGTCCTTCTGGTAGTGTGGCGACCAGAATTGCATGCAATATTCTAAGTGTGGCCTAACTAATGTACTGTACAGCTGCAGCATGACTTGCCAATTTTTATACTCTATGCCCCGACCGATGAAGGCAAGCATGCCGTATGCCTTCTTGACCACCTTATCCACCTGCGTTGCCATTTTCAGTGACCTGTGGACCTGTACGCCCAGATCTCTCTGCCTCTCAATACTCCTAAGGGTTCTGCCATTTACTGTATACTTCCCACCTGCATTAGACCTTCCAAAATGCATTAACTCACATTTGTCCGGATTAAACTCCATCTGCCATTTCTCCGCCCAAGTCTCCAACTGATCTATATCCTGCTGTATCCTCTGACAATCCTCATCATTATCCGCAACTCCACCAACCTTTGTGTCGTCCGCAAACTTACTAATCAGACCAGCTACATTTTCCTCCAAATCATTTATATATACTACAAACAGCAAAGGTCCCAGCACTGAACCCTGCGGAACACCACTAGTCACATCCCTCCATTCAGAAAAGCACCCTTCCACTGCTACCCTCTGTCTTCTATGACAGAGCCAGTTCTGTATCCATCTTGCCAGCTCACCTCTGATCCCATGTGACTTCACCTTTTGTATCAGTCTGCCATGAGGGACCTTGTCAAAGGCTTTACTGAAGTCCATATAGATAACATCCACTGCCCTTCCTTCATCAATCATCTTCATCACTTCCTCAAAAAACTCAATCAAATTAGTGAGACACGACCTCTCCTTCACAAAACCATGCTGCCTCTCGCTAATAAGTTTGTTTGTTTCCAAATGGGAGTAAATTCTGTCCTGAAGAATCCTCTCTAATAATTTCCCTACCACTGATGTAAGGCTCACCGGCCTATAATTTCCTGGATTATCCTTGCTACCCTTCTTAAACAAAGGAACAAAATTGGCTATTCTCCAGTCCTCTGGGACCTCACCTGTAGCCAATACACAGAGCAGACCTCAGTAAGGATTTTAAAAAACTCAAAATTACTATTAATAAACCAGCAAAATTACTTTGTTTCTTGCTGTGCGTCTTTGAGCACAAATGAAGAGGAAACTCCAGGCCCAAAACATTAACTGACACAAAGTACACCGACAAGAAGCTCTAAGAAAAGCAACAAATTATTTAAATATAGAACTAAATTCATAACTATTTTAGGAAGAATATAAATGCTTTATTTACAGCAATACGTGAGCAGCAAGTATTCAATTTTCTTAGGATCATAGAATGGTTACAGCACAGAAGGGAGCCACTTGGCTCATTGTGTCTGTGTCAGCTCCCTGCAAGAGCAACTCCGCTAATCTCACTCCCTTGCTTTTTCCCCATAGCCCTGCAATTTTTTTTCTCGTCAGAAAGCAACAATTGAATCTGCCACCATCACAGTCTCAGGCAGTGCATTCCAGATCCTAACCACTCCAGACGTTAAGAATAAAAATTTCCTCATGTCACCTCTGGTTCTTTTGCCAATTCACTTTAAAATCGGGGTCCTCTGGTTCTTAACCCTTCCACCAAGGGGAAGAGTTTCTTCTTACCTACTCTGTCCAGACCCCTCGTTATTTTGAACACCTCTATGAAATCTCCTCTTAACTTGCTCTTCTCAAAGGAGAACAACCCCAGCTTTGCCAATCTATCCTCGTAACTGAAGTCTATCATTCCCAGAACCATTCTCGTGAATCTTTTCTGCACCCTCTCCAATGCCTTCACATCCTGTCTAAAGTGTGGTGCCCAGAACTGGAAAGAAAATAAAAAGGTTACAAATAAAAGTTATAAAGAAATGAAACTCTTAACAAATCATACCCCTGTTTAAGCTTACCGTTTCACTAAACCTCTAAATTACACCCTTACATATTTAAAGAAACAAAAATGTTTGAAATGCAACTTACACAAAGACTTAGAGTACACAGAATACTATTCCAAGATCAATGCATTTCTGGAGGAAATTCTGGAGGATTTATTTTGCTTGAGAAACACAGAATTCATTCCCACCTGTGGTGCTCCCGAATATGGAATGTTAGACAGTTCTAAAGCAAACTCGTGTAATGTATCACTGCTACGACCAGTGCAATATTCTCTCCAGCTTTAAATCAGGTGGCATGGTTGGAAATGGTTTCAATTACCTATCAGCTGGTTTTGCTTTTTATTATTTAAAGCATAAATTTACAGCCGTAGCATAATGTACCATAAATAAGACAAGTGTATCTTTTGTTATATGATCAGTTTAGTAGAAAAAGCACTTTTGCCATCCAAAGGAAAAAGCAGCTGATACCATATTGACAATCTAAAAACATTATCAGTTCGTTCTGCTTATGCTTTACCTAGGAACCACAGGTAGCAAGGCAGCACACTGAAGGGTAGGATAGACCATTTTTGGTTTTAACTCCATATGGATCTCATTTGTTCAGTGGGATTCGGTTAACAAGTAGCAGCAATGTGCAAATCATTCCCCCTTTTATAAGCAGGCATTTCACAAAAAGAATACGGGCATGCCTGTGTATAATGCATGTCTTGTTTAGAGTACATTCTCCATCAGTATGGAGCCATTGTTGTTTTGATGTATATGAATAATTTGGAGGGATAGGAGTCACAAAATTTTCCAAGTTTGCTCATTAATAAAACACTGGGAGGAGTCATAAATAGTAGGGAATATGTAGATCGGGTGCAGAGATATCTGAGCAAGTAAGCGGATTGGGCTAAAAAGGGAAATGTTTAAATGTAGAAAAATAAAAAGTCATGAAGCTCAGGAAATGAAGCAGTAGAAGTGTAAAACAAATTGGAAATGAGACAAGTGAGGGATCTGAGGGGTTTTAGTTGAAAAGCCATTAATCGTGTTTGGGAGGGTGATACAGGAGATTGTGCCATCTTATAGTTCGAAGAGTCTGAATAGGCTTGATGGTCTTCTCACACCCCTTTCCCACATAAATAGTACACAATTAAAGATGAAACAAGGGCTCTGCATAGTACATTCCAGACAGTGCAGATTAGTTCTCAATTTGTCTTCAATGTGTTTAACTCTTTTAGGAATCTTGATAGTTTTCAATTAGGCATACTAAGGAATTCAGATGCACGATTTACAATCATTGGCTAAGACCGAGCAAATTCTAACAAGTGTACAATTATTCTTTAAAACAGATCCAGGTGAAGGAAGTTACCACAAATAGGATACATATCTATTGTCTTATTATACATTAACTAATATATTAAGTCATATTTACAAAGAGGATTTCCAACAAAACCATCTAAAAACAAATGAGGAACTTTATTTAAAGAACATGACATGTTCTATTTGCACCTGCTTAACAGGGCATAAAAGGTCGAGGGAATGTGTGGATGTGGATGTGGGGGCGGGGGAGAATAAGAATGCAAGGAGGCTTCAAAAAGGGTTAATTCTTCCTAACCACCTAATGAAGCTTTTGCTGTTGCCTATTGTGGCTCTCAGTTGATAGCTACTGGCTGCCAGTATCCAATTTAAACCTTCTAACTTATGTTGAAATATGACACAAAAACATTAAACTTGTTATTTCTGCTGCCAAATAAACATGATCCCTCCCTTAATTAGTAACCAGACATCTGACAAGAGAAAAATTAACCCTGAAGAATGCAAAGGTTTAGAGAGGCACCTGCTGACTGATGCAGATAGTGAAATACACTTCCTTCAAAGTTTGTAATTTTCCAGAGTAGTTGGTCATATAATTCAAATAGTACAACAAATAATTTAAAAAAATACACTTGGGGAGGGGGCAGGGGAAAGCATTCAAAAGTGACTGTTAATTATTGACTTTCATGAACAATTTATAATGGATTTAATGGTTAGCAAATTCTGGTCTTGGACAAATAAACTTTGTTCCAATTTCAGCTTGAGGAGGGAGTTTGCTTTTGATTTGATTGATATTTACTGTTTGCTAATGGAGAATATTTTGGGTTACAGTGCCATGCGATATTATGCTCAAGGTGGTCTCCACTTTTTAACTGATTGAAATTCTTCCATTAAACAATTACAGATAAAAAAGGAGGAAAAGTAAGGAAGATGATTCAAGTGAGCATTAAAAAAAATGGCACAAGGATGAAAACAAGAAAGTGGCGCAGTGGTTAGCACCGCAGCCTCACAGCTCCAGCGACCTTGGGTTTGGTTCTGGGTACTGCCTGTGCGGAGTTTGCAAATTCTCCCTGTGACCGCGTGGGTTTCCGCCGGGTGCTCCGGTTTCCTCCCATAGCCAAAGACTTGCAGGTTGATAGGTAAATTGGCCATTGTAAATTGCCCCTAGTGTAGGTAGGTGGTAGGAGAATGGTGGGGATGTGGTAGGGAATATGGGATTAATGTAGGATTAGTATAAATGGGTGGTTGTTGGTCGGCACAGACTCGGGTGGGCCGAAGGGCCTGTTTCAGTGCTGTATCTCTCTAATCTAAAAAAGTGTTTCGATATGGAATTATATACTTAAGAAGCTCTACACTCATGGGGGTTGGGGGGAAAAAGAAGAGATTGATAAACTGCAAGAGAATCTAGAGTAGTTATGGATCTCACTACAGGAGGAGTTTATATAATCGCATATGGACCCCACCACTAAAGAAAGTTACGTTTATACCTTACCACCCACTTGTGGTATAGTTCTCCTGGATACAAAACGTTTATACATCTTTTCAGAACTATTCCAGATAATGAGCAGTGCAGTGATGAAAATGAAAAGAATTATAGACTGGCAGTTGTCTGCTACCAGCTGAAGCCAGGCTCACAGACTATCTGATACAACATTTGGTGGTAATATGTGTTGGAGACATATACACACACCCTCAAGCAGGTACAGAACCAAGGTCAGCTTTGATGTCACCATATTCAATAGCCTATTAACACTCATCAATGCTCACAATGAATGATGAGCACTGTGCAAAGTACTACAGGAGGAACCACTGCAATAACAACTCCCTTATTGCATCACAAGAGAGGGCGAATAGCAAAGTAGACTAATATGTACATTGTTTATTTAAAAAACACATTATACTGCAACAATTTGCATTTATATAGTGCCCTTAACATAGAGGAAATGTCTCAAAAATCTTCAGAGAGGCATAGTTGGTCAATAAGTTTTAAAACATTCAAATTTAAATTTGATTAGTCATAGAATTGGGGCATGAGTGGCAGTGCTGCCTGAAATCATGACTATAGAGGGGTGGGTGAGCATGCTAAATCATTGTTGTGCACCTATATCAAAATGTCAAGGCTTTCTTGCAAGAAATATATTCATTAGGAGTGTGCTTTACATACAACTTTTTAATTCTAGAAAAGCAGTATTTGAAACCTACTCAATTCCACTATACTTTTCCATTTGGACTTCTATTTAAGATTATCCTTTAAGATGTAGAGTTTACATCCTAAACAACAAAGAACATCTGCTATTTGGGATTTTGACATGGATATTACAAAACTGCCCGCCTTCATGAAATTATCAAGTTTCCCCATATATAAAAAAAAATCCAATCCAAACTATGTTCTGCCTCCTGCTGGCAAGGAGAAAAATAAGATTTGTTGCAAGCTTACTCTTTTGTAACTTCTGGTTTGGAAATCAGGGATGGAATATGGTTTGAATTCTGTAAGTTGGGGTCAACTTGCGTTAAACAGAGCCAAGGCAGATTCACTTATCTTTTCTTACCAGAAAGAATGTTTCAGACTTGGCAGATAATTAACAAATGTGGGGCTCCCTGGTGGTAGATTGCTTTATTGGCGTATTTGTGTAACCAACAAGCCCCTTGCTGGTTTTCCTGTGATCTTGGCACTATTACAGCCCTGCAGGATTTTGTCTGGCCACATATTGGCCAGCTGCTCCTACTGCCTTCTTGGGGATAGGGCTTGCTGGTCTTTTGTTAACATCCCATGTTCCTTGTTTAAGGTTCTGCTAACAGATGCACCATACCAAACCAATAACAGGAT
Source organism: Heterodontus francisci (assembly GCF_036365525.1). Lineage (NCBI taxonomy): Eukaryota > Metazoa > Chordata > Chondrichthyes > Heterodontiformes > Heterodontidae > Heterodontus > Heterodontus francisci. Next base: position 54,157,478 of record NC_090390.1, read on the forward strand.
GTTGTAAAACTCCAACATTTCTTTGCTTTTCATATGGAATCACTCTCAATGGGCAGGCCATCAGGATACGAATGTAAAGTACTGGTAAACAGAGCTATGACTGAATAGGGATTTCAGACAGCTCACCTTCTACAAAGCAGTGACTTACTACAGCAGCATCCTGCTGTTAATGGAAAATGTATGTTTCCGATAGCTAAACTTTAAGTGGTACTAATGTTAATTATTCTGAGTTACAAACTGCAGACTATATGATATATGACAAGTATGAGGCAGAAACTATTGCATCTTAGTGGAAAAATATGATAAATATTTGAAGCAATGGAAGATATAAAGCTATGGGAAGAAAGCAAGGATTAGTTTAGGATTGTTGTTGCAAAAAGTTGGCATAGACATTGTGGGCTGAATGCCCTCCTTGTGCTGTTTCCCTGTAGATTTCCACTAATGAGATTGCAACCACTTAATATTCTCCAGTTAAATGTCAGTTCAGAGAAACTTGGAACTAACATTTAAAAGCATTTATGTAGTAGCAGAACCACAACATAAGCAATATTTCTATAGGGCACCCTATTTGTAGGAAGCCATCTCAAACAGCTTTATAGTAAGAGCACAAATAGTGAATGCTGAGCTAAAAGGAGAAAAATAGAGAGAGGGCTAGGGTAGAAGACTAAAGACATAATGAAACAAAAGAGTTTTTGGAAATAAGGGAAGGAAGTGGAAAGACAGGGAAATGGTCAAAGCGTTCCAGGGAGTATTATAGCTGGATGAGTAGCTACCAATAGTACAGCAGCGAAGAGTGTGTGCACGGGGATGTATAGCAGGAGGATATTACTAATGTCAGGATTCGAAAGTGAGAATGAGAATTTGATGGCAGCACACTGGTGCATGGGGAGCTTGTTAAAGGATTAAGGCAAAAGAAGTTCTGACAGTGTGGGGGAGGATGTTTGCTGCCGCGCTGTGTACAAGTTGAGATTGTGGAGGTAGGGCGGCCAGCTTTGACTGTGTTAGAAGTTGAACTTTGAGGCAATGAATCCATGGGCTAGGGTTTTGGCAAGAGGAGGAGGTAAGGAACGGAGCTGTGTAATGTTGCAGAGGTGGAAAAAAACCCATCAATGGTAATGTGGTGGATGAAGCTTGGGGGTAAGAGAAGAAGGAAACAAGAGGTGGTGTTCAGGTAGGTGTTGATCAAAGTTCTCCACTTTCCAACATAGCCTGCAGCAACAGCCAGGGAGGTTTACGGAGTCAAAACAAGAGGTGCTGGTAGGCATCCAAAATAAAGGCTTGGGTTTTGTCAACATGAAGAAAATGCTTTTGAATTTTCAATTTTTATTTATTTATCCAGTGTTCACAGAAGGAGTGAAACTTACGACCAAATAATGATAAATTTCGTATTGTATCACTTGGGACAGTGTTGTGAAATATTATACAGACAAAAAGCACTTTGTTAATGATATGTTAATGTGACGGATTTCAAAAAGAACCTTTCCCTTCTCACAGATGTTGATCACTTTTCCATGTAATTTTTTGTTCAGCCAGTTCTGTCTCATTTCACGATGTTCATATTCACAATACTCCAATACTCTTGAGTTTCTGTATAATTGGATACAGTGACTACCAAATTCAGGTTTCATTGGGATTTTAAAATCCTAATTTCCCAAAGGCAATAAAATTACGTGTGTTGCACTGGAGAACCATGGAGCTCTACAACCTACCCAGTCATTCACTGCCAGGTTTGGCTCTACTATGTTGACCACTACCATCCATTGCTCTTCTGTGCTAAAACTTCTTACTGTTCCAAGATAATTTGTGAGGATAAGGATCCATTTCTCCACAACGAAATGCCTCCTTAATCTTTTTTCTTCTCCCCAACCTGATCTCTAACACTAAGTGCAAAGAGCACAGACATCTTCATCTTCAAGACTGATGATCAACCACGCAGCTGCCTATGTAATTACCATCTCTTCTCTCTCAACACCCAACTTTCCCTAGTCTCCGAACCATCCCAGTTCCAATCCCACATTATTTACATTTCCTGACATCCTGTGGTGAGTGTGAAAAGGTAAAATTTCCCTCCTCATCCTTCTCAACCTGTCTGCAGCCTTTGACACAGGTGACCACACCATCCTGCTCCGACACCTCTCCACTGTCATCCAGCTGGGTGGGACTACTCTCACTTGGTTCCAGTCTTTTCTATCTAATCGGGGCCAGAGAATTACCTTGCAATGGCTTCTATTCCTGCTCCCACACCGTTATCTCTGGTGTCCCCCACGGATCTATGCTTGAATCACTAATGTTTTTCATCTGCATGCTGCCTCTCAGCAGCATCATTCGAAAGCAGTGTTAGTTTTCAAACATACATTTAAGGCACCCATCTCTACTTCACCACCATCTCTCTCCATGACTCCACTTTTGCTAGACTATCAGACTGCTTATCCGACATCCAGTACGGATAAGTTGAAATTTCCTCCAATTAAATATTGGAAAGACTGAAGCCATTGTTTTTGGTCCCTGCTCCAAACTCCATCCCTCTTCCTGGTAGTAGTCTGAGGTCAAGCCAGTCTGTTCGCAACCTTGGTGTCACGTGACCCCAAGATGAGCTTAAGTCCACATACTCACACCATCACGAAGACTCTCTATTTCCACCTCCATAACATTGCCCGACTTCAGCGTCTCAGCTCATCAGTTGGTGAAACCCTCATTCATGCCTTCATTACCTCTAGACTTGACTATTCCAATGCACACCTGGCTCTTCTCCCATATTCTACCCACTGTAAACTGGAGATGATCCAAAACTCTGCCATCCATGTCTTCACCTGCACCACGTCCTGTCCACCTATCACCAGTGCTCGCTAACCTACATTGGGCGGTATTTTATGTAGGTGACGTGGGGAGTTGAGGGGGGGGGTGGGGGGTGGGTCTCAGCCATTGGCTGAACAGCCAGCAAGAGCCCTGCATCGTCTCTATTCAGGAAGGCCCGCTGCATCACGTGCCAATCAGGCACTTAACTAAGCAGCAGCGGGCCTTCCCCAGGATTAAGAAGCACGGCAATGGAAGTCCTGCCCACTGAGAGCTGCCGGCCAATCAGAGACCGGTAGCTCTTCCACTGAGCAGCACCACTGCAGAGGTGGTGGTTGCTGCTGGAAATGCACCCACCCAAGGACTCGGATTGTTGAGGGACCCATGCCACAGGTGGGTCATGACAGGAGGGGTTTCGCAGGGTGAGGGTTGTGGGGAAGGAGGGTGTAGGGGGAGTCGGCAGCAAGGGCAGCGGGGGTGGCTCTCAGCAGGTCACCCACTTCCCGATGCTGGGTCCCTCGATCAGGCACCACTCCCCCACCCTGGGAGCCAGCAAGCAATCCACAGGGGTTTGCTCGTCATACTCCCCTTGTGGCAACAGGCCAGCCCGCTGCTGGACTATAACCGGCAGCATTAATTGCCCACTTAAGGGCTTCAATTGGCAGCGGGGTGGAAAGGCTGTCCACGTGCCTTCCTGCCATAGACTAAATTGTCTCCATCCACCACCATCCTGCCTGATTAATGCTCTCCCCACCTACAAACTCACCATGGGGGAAAAGAGCATAAAATCCAGTGCATTGGCTCCTGGTCAAGCAATGTCTTGATTTTAAAATTCTCATCCTGGTTTTCAAATTCCTCCATGGCCTCGCCCCTCCCTATCTCAGTAATCTCCTCCAGCTCCACAACCTGCCAAGATATTTGTGCCATTTAATTCTGGCCTTTTCAGTGTCCTGATTTTAATCACTCCACCATATGGTGCCTTCAGCTGCCTGGGCCCTATATTCTGGAATTGTCTCCCCAAACCTCTCTGACGCGCTACCTCTCTTTCCTTCTTTAAGACACTCCTTAAAACCTACCACTCTGACCAAGCTTTTGGTCAGATCCCCTTATGTGGTTCAGTGTCATTTTGTTTTATAATATTCCGTGAAGCATCTTGACATGTTTTATTACGTTATAGACACTATGTAAATACGTTGTTCTCTTCCATACCTTCACCAGCCCCCCCTACGTCCTTGCCAAAACTTATCTCCCCAAGACCAATCTACTGCTCTCTTGACCCCCTCTCATTTCTCAACTAGCCCTCCTGACTCCTAACCTAGTGACCATCAATAGCTCATTTTGCTCAGGTAAGGTCATACTCCCTACTAAAACCAGTATCGCATTAAACCCCGCACCACCCCCCCAACCCCCGTAAACAGCACTCAAAAAGCCATGGTCAACCTCCCCATCCTTACGAACTACCTCATCTCTAATCTCTTTCCTCTCTAAACAGGTCCCCACATAAGTTAACTGCTCCCAGAATTCCATTTGAATCCCGTCAGTCCAGCTTCTGCCCTTCCTGCACACCAAGACTTCCCTAGTCAAAATCATAAATGATATCCTCTGTGACTGGTTGTGGTGAGTTATCCTTCATTGTCCTCAACTTCTGCATTGCATTTGTTACAGCGGTCCACTCCAACCTCTCTCATTGATTTTCTTCCATTCACCAGTTCTATAGAGCTGCCTTTACTTGGTTCCACTGTGGTAACATAGTCAGCCCATCACCAGCAATTGTTTGACTTCCTGCTGTAACCTGTAGAATTTTTCCAAGGTTCTACCCTTAGACCCTCCACGTTGCAGCTTGATAACTTCATCCACAGGGATGAAGTCAGGTATTATATGTACACTTGCAACACCCAACTCTGTCCCTCTTCAGATGAAGACCATGTTGTCAGGCTACCTATCAAATATCAAGTCATAGATGCATCAATACTTCCTCCAATCGAGAATCGGAAAAACTGATGCCATTGTTTACAGCCCCTCCAAACTGAACTCCACGACCACTCGCTCAGAGTGAACCAGACTTTGCAAAACCCTGGCATCCTTTCAACCCACAGCTAAGCTTCAAAAACTACATCCTATTCTATTCATCACCAAGATCATTCTCCACTTTAATATCATTGCCCCTACTTCAGTTCTTTCACCACTGAAGACCTTATTCACGTTTATATCACTTCTGGACTTGATTCCTCCAATCTACCACCCATCGTAGACTTCAATTTATCCAAAATTCTGCTGCTTATACCCTGTACCACAGCATGTTCTGTGCTCCTCCATACTAGCTGACCTGCATTGGCTCCCTGACACCCAAGACATTTGATATTAAAATACCTGTCCCCATCTTCAAACCCCTCCATGACCTCACTCTACACTCTGCAACCTCCTCCAGTCATACGTCTCCAACACCTTGTGTTTCTCTGACTATGCTAAATTGATTTTTTTCCCCCCAAAATATACTTTATTCATAAAATTTGTAAAAGTACATTACATGACAGTTCAAATTTGACATTACGTGAAGTGCAATGCAAATCAGTTTCTTTCAATACAGTACATGAGGTGCCCCACTACACTTGCCATTACAAGTTATATTTACAATGTACATTTACATTTCATGTCAAACCTTCTCTGCTGCATACAGCCCAAGGGGTTTTACACGGATTCCAGCCCCTCGGTATACTATGGCGCGAGGACCTTACACATTGAGCCTTTGCAGCGGCTGCCCCAAGCTTTAGTGTGTCCCTCAGCACTTAGTCCTGGACCCTAGAATATGCAACACTCAGTCGTCGACAGTTGTTTGTACTGGAAGACCAGCAAGTTTCAGGTAGGCACATTCCAGATGGAGGTGCCGATGGTCTCTTCCCGACTGGAGCTGCCTTGAGGCAGTGTGCGAAGGAGGTGAGACTCCAGGCATGCAGGAAGGATCTTTCTCATCACCAGCCAAGCTACGTCCTGGTGCTTGTTTGAAAGTTCTGGCGATGAGGAAAAAACGTACCTAACGTCACCCTCATCCTGATAGCCACCTTTGTGTGCAGCTGCATCAAACTGTGCTTAGACCCTTGATACACAAGCAAGTGTCACTACATGCAGAGGTTCTTTCTGTCCCTCATGTTGCGAAAGGTGGGTCTGGCCAAGTTGCTGTGGAACGCTCCATTCAGTTGGACCGTGCCGTACCACCTATCCCTCATGGAAAAGTTTGTATAGAAAAACACCACAAATCCATCAGGCAGTGGTCTGCATGTAATGGCCTCGAGACCCTGTGGGAACAGGAGATGGTGGATCCTGTTGGATGGTTCCCTGAGCAGGCTGTCAAAGTCATTTGGCAGAATGCCTCAGCTCCAGAACTTGACTACTGATATACAAATCACTGTAGTCCAAAAGACAGTTTATAGAACACATGTTCATCTGTCCAGATTTGCATAACAGGATGTTGGCGCCCCATACTCCTGCTCTCCTGTTGGTGAGGTATGCTCCAAGGAAACTTTTCATCCCATCTATTATTTTTGATATGTAAGCCTCCATACAGTCTGTTAATGAGCTATTCCACCACAGACCATGTCACATATTTTCACTTATTTGCATGTCATATTTGCATTCCAGAAAAGGCCACCAGACACTGATCAATTTCAGGAACCCTGCCTGACTTTCAATTTGTAGGTGATTAACTGGGTTTTGGCTTTATATTTCCAGTGCTCTTTGTAAATTCATTCATAACACTTTACCCCACCACATCATGTGCTGTACAACTTTTGACCAGCTTTTAATCTAGTCAGGTTCAAATCAGTTACAACCAGAAAGGGGCCTGGGAAAAGTTCAGAAAGTATGTCCAAAGTGAGGTGAAAACCCAATTTGTTCAGTACATTGCTTTAAACATGAAAGGCAAACTGCTGCTAGCGGAACAAATATTCATAGAACTAAAACATATCCTGGTGTACCTGTCTTTGAAGTGGATGAAAGAAATAAATGCAATGTTTGGAAAAGTTAAGCCTCAATGGACTTAGAAAGGTATTTTATAAACCAAAAATAGGAAAAGTGAGCACAAATGGCATTTTCAAGTTGGCAGGCAGTGAATCGTGGGGTGCCGCAAGGATCAGTGCTGGGGCCTCAGCTATTTACACTCTATATTAATGAATTGGATAAAGAGACAGAGAGTAATGTATCTAAGTTTGTTGATGATACAAAGCTCGGTGGACAGGTAAGCTGCGGGGAGGACATAGAGAGGCTGCAAAGAGATTTAGATGGGTTAAGTGAGTGGACAACAAGATGGCAAATGGAGTATAATGTAGGGAAGTGTGAAGTTGTTAACTTTGGTCGTAAAAATAGAAAAGCAGAATTTTTTTAAAAAGATGTGAAACTGCTAAGTGTTCAGAGGTTTGGGGGGTACTTGCACAAGGAACACACAAAGTTAACATGCAGCTGCAGCAGGCTATTAGGAAGCCAAGTGGCATGTTGGCCTTTATTGCAAGGGGATTTACTAAAATTGTACAGGGCTTTGGTGAGACCGCACCTTGAATACTGTGTCAGTTTTGGTCTCCACATTTAAGAAAGGATACACTTGCACTGGAGACGGTGCAGCGAAGATTTACTAAATTGGTCCCTGGGATGAGAGGGTTGTCATATGATGAGAGGCTGAGTAAACTGGGCCCATATTCTCTGGAGTTTAGAAGAATGAGAGGTGATCTAATTGAGACATACAAGATTCTGAAAGGGTTTGATAGAGCAGATGCTGAGAGATTGTTTCAGCTGCTCGGAGAATCTAGAACATGGAGGCACAGTCTCAAGATAAGGGACCGATCATTCAGGACTGAGATGAGGAGAAATTACTACACACAAAGGGTTGTGAATCTTTGGAATTCACTACCCCAGAGGGTTGTGGATGCTCCATCGTTGAATACATTTAAGGCTGGGATAGATAGATAGATTTTTGGTCTCAGGAAATCAAGGGATATGGGGAGTGGGATGGAAAGTGGAATAAAAGCCCAAGATCAGCCATGATCATATTGAATGGTGGAGTAGATTCAATGGGCCATATGGTCTACCACTGCTCCTATTTCTTGTGTTCTTCAGCAACATTACAACTCTGGCAATTTAACAGAACAATTTCATATTACAGACAACTAATCTTTTGAGGATTACAGTAGCATTTCTATCCAAAGCCAAAATTTAGCAAGATTAATTTTAATGAAACACTCTAAAGATCATTTCTTCAATTTTGACTGTACACTATTAATTACAGTTCAATTTACAAACTGACCAAGGGAACACGTGGTGAATGGCCCATGCTAAAGAAGAGCTTAGCAGATCTAAAATAACACTTTTTACTGCTACATACTCATAATTCACACAGAAATCCTTTCAATTAGTACTGGCTATGCTGAAAATTGCAATATGCTTTATGCTGGAATCGGCAGGGTGGGGGGTGGGGTTTGGAGGTGGGAGGAAAAGAAAGGGGTTCCTCAAGCTAATTGAAGAAGGCAACTGCAATTTAGCCTGTAATCAGCTCAAGGCTCCCACTGTAACAAACAAAGTACTGGAATGTTGCAACTGTGAGAAAATGAAGTTGATTTGTTAGAGGTATGGACAGGGAGAATAGGGAGAAACTGTTCCCACTTGTGAAAAGATCAAGGATGAGAAGGCACAGATTTAAAGGTAATTGGCAAAAGAAGCAATGGTGATAGGAGGAAAATCTTTTTCACGCAGCGGGTGGTTAGGAACTGGAATGCACTGCCGGTGGAAGCAGGTTCAATTGAAGTATTCAAAGGGGAATTAGATAGTTACCTGAAAAGGAAAAATGTGCAGGGTTATGGGGAGAAGGCGGGGGACTGGCACTAAGTGAATTATTCGCTCAAAGAGCTGGTGCAGACACGATGGGCCAAATGACCTCTCTGTGCTGCAACAATTCTGTGACTTGTATTTCAATAGCACTTTTCATGGTCAGAGGATGACCCAAATGCCTTACAGTCAATGAAATGTAGTCACTGTTGCAAAGTAGGCAACACAGCAGCCAATTTGCACACATCAAGGTCCCACAACCAACAATGTGATAATGATCAGATTTTTTTTTTTTAAGTGGATTTTGGTTGAGGTATACATGTTGGCCAGGACATGAAGGAAAACACCCCTGCTCCTCTTCAAAATACCACCATGGGATCTTTTACATCCACCTGAGAGTGCAGACAGGGCCACGATTTAATGTCTCAAGCAGATGAAATCACCAACAGTTCAGCTGGAACGTCAGCCTAGATTTTGTGCTCAAGTTTCTGGAGTGGGACTTAAATCAATGACCAACTGAGCTACAGCTGACACCAGGGACTGCAGGGGATGCTGTGGAAGAAGTCATACAGCCATAATTGTTCATTTCTGTCAATTAAATAATAGTTTTCCTAATTCTACTACAATTATAGAAGAACGAAAAGTTGAAATTCAACAAACATAATAGATGTCAAATACACTAAAAAGTTGCTAAAATTAGTCACACCGGACTAACGACATTTATATGCAGATCTGAGGAAAGAGGAGGCCGTCACAGACAAGTCTGATCTTGACCTAAATCACTTCTTCTTTGGCCTCCTTGTCTCGAGAGACAATGGGTAAGTGCCTGGAGGTGGTCCGTGGTTTGTGAAGCAGCGCTTGGAGTGGCTATAAAGGCCAATTCTAGAGTGACAGACTCTTCCACAGGTGCTACAGATAAAATTGGTTGTCGGGGCTGTTACACAGTTGGCTCTCCCCTTGCGCTTCTGTCTTTTTTCCTGCCAACTGCTAAGTCTCTTCGACTCGCCACACTTTAGCCCCGCCTTTATGGCTGCCCGTCAGCTCTGGAGATCGCTGGCAACTGACTCCCATGACTTGTGATCAATGTCACAGGACTTCATGTCGCGTTTGCAGACGTCTTTAAAGCGGAGACATGGACGGCTGGTAGGTCTGATACCAGTGATGAGCTCGCTGTACAATGTACCTAACTCACTATCTACTTTCAATTGGATAAGTCACTATTTAGGTCACATGAATTAGTTTTCTGAAATAATGGAGGTCCTTTCAATCCCCCAATATGCAACTTAATGAATTTTGGCCGACTTGTTGGGAACTGAGCGGTATTCAAAGTTTTGTCTCTTCAACTTTGGGATTGTTCTATTAATTTCAACCACAATAAAATTGTAGAGGTTCGCAATACTAAATGAGAAGCCAATATGCGATGATACCATTTTGTACTCAGGCAGTTTTACACAAACATTCCCATCTGGATACCACTAAGACTGGCGTTTAATGAAATCTCTCGGAATGCAGCAAATAGATTGATTTTCCAAAAGTGGTGTTTAGAGAAATACTTGAATGTTTCAGCCAGAAATAGGAAGTATCACTTGTCAGACCCAGCATTTATGGTTCACTAATAAACCACTGAAGAGGTGGAGACAGCTTGCCATTCCACCCCATCCCATCCCATCCCATCCCATGAGGGTTAGTAGTATCTACAATATCCTCACAAGACCAATGTTTAATCATTGTTTATCTGACAAAGAACCAAAGCTGTGTCACCTAACATCTGTCACATAGAGTGCCGGGCAGGTTTTCTCCCCCACTGAGCGAACAGACAACTTTAACACTTACCTTTTCACCGCTTCCGCTGAGCCAGGGATGGGAACCCCTCCTCCTTCCCCACTGTCATACAGAACCCCACTAATATCTAGCAACACTCCTCTCACTCTGCCTGCAGGCTGACACCATTCGGCCATGGTGGAAATAAAACACGCTGCACTTCGGGAGATGCAGTCTCTTAAATGCTACTAGTTATTCAAGTAAAGAGGAAATGGACTACAGATGCCAGTGCACCGTGCGCTAACGCTAACCTCCCAAAGCCCCAGTCAATAATTGGTGCACAACCTTAACTGCTCCGTGTCCAATCCGCGTTATACTTACACGGTTCCATGGCCGCGGGCTGTGTAATGTCAGACAGGAATATGCAATATGTGCTAATAGCGATAATATTACAGAAATATTTTCTGCTAGCGATGACATAACTTAGTAAGAAAATCTGTATTGTATACTATTTCACGTTAAATGAAGTGTAGAGCATTTATACTACTGGTGTATGAAAATTAATCCGAGAATAATTCATAACAGTTTATAACAGAGATGCTCATTTCAGTGTTAAACATAGAGGAGTGTATCTTTAATGCCGTTTACATTGCTGCTACAAGATGCTTTAACAATGTGGATGTACTTCAAAACTTTAAACAAACACTGAATAAGAAATTTTGTGATTATAATATTTCAATCAATGAAACGACAATGCAATAACCTATTTATTATACAAGTACTAGTACCACCAATTCACGTGGCACTGGGCGAGGGCGTCATATTTGTATTATAAGGGAGTATGTAAATTATATACTATAAGTTATGATAAAGAAAATAGGTAAGCTATATATTACGCAAAACGTATGTCAAAGACAGAAAGGAACAGACTTTAATTGATTACTCCATGAATACGTAATTAATCACGCTTTATGGTAATTAGCAAGATAACGTTTCTTACCTATCTATATAGTAGGTAACGAGTTTTGTCCGGAATCAGCAATCTTTAGAGCTAATAAATTAAAGGTCAATAATCTCTATAGGACCCATTCCCGCTGTGTTGTCTCTGTACTGCTATGTATTTTCTCTCTTCCTGAACAATTCCTTTGAAAATCTGAATATAATTTCCAGCAGTGTTTGGCGTATTGCTGTTTGCAGTGGTTCTATCTTCTTGCAGATAGTATCTATACTGTAAAACTCATTAACTAGAATAAGAGATTGAGCAAGTTATTTAAAACAACATCACTAATAGTGTAATATCTCAGCTGTCTACTTTGATAGTGAACATTGTCTTGGACAGTCTTATCAGCAGAGGACACCCGCTGTGAATATTGATTCCAGTTTGTTTCAAGCCATCAGCTGTCATCAGGACAGGTCAGGTCTGAATCCCACCTGGCGTCAAAGCAATTTAAAGACAGCACTCACATTGAATTCTAATCCTTTGCCCTGGCAGAGCCACTTAAAACTGCCAAAAAGCAGGACATTTCACAACAACTCTGTAGAAAATAACTTTAAAAATTAACTGTTTGAGGACTTTAGTGACATCGTTGCAGCACGCTAAAAGTAATCCGGTCAGTCACTAAAAACAGATCTATAATATAAGGGTTAGTAAGGAAATTATTTTTTTTTAATAAAATATTTGGTATTACCGTAGTTGATCTTGGGCGGGACTCACTACAACAGCATCCTAACAGCAAGGAAAGCATACATTCCCCTAAATAAGGTAATGACATTGATTTTTAGTTTCTAGTCTCCAATGAATCCATTCCAATCTCCGGAGAGTCACAATATTTGTCATGTTAAAAGCGAATTCTGATTAATATACAGAATAACTTACACAGTATGTTACATGACTGAAGTTCTGAATATGAGTTGCAACTAAAACTATCAATAAATATCCTCGCGTTATGTACAATGCAGTCGTTTATTCATGACGCATTATTCCCTTAGACAGCTTTCCAAAGTGGGTAATGCTTGTTAAAGTTAGGCCGAACACGAACATTTAAAATAACGGTGAATAGAATGGGCGCGTATATATGCACATAGCATATACTTTAAAACTCGAACTAAACCTCCAAAAAGTAACAAAATGAACAACACGGCTTTCAATTATAACGTTTATCTGATGAGTGCATTGACTTTTGGTATAACATACCGTCCATAATAGTGGGATACCTCGACTTTAAATGGCCAACATTGCACAGATGGACATCTTACCACAAAATATAGAAACAAATAGACAAAGAAAGGTGGGATAGCCTTTTACTGTTAATTACATTTCTCGGATAAGTGAGCAACAGGAGATCCTAACAAACTGGTTACATTAGCATATAGAATGAAACAACATCTCTGGGCCACAACACCATTATTGACTTGTACCTTGTTTTTGACTCAATCCATTTTGCAATTTAACTATCGTGAAATAACACATCATTGTTGTCTTCATGCCCTCAATATGTCCCGATATGTGGGTTTGTTTCGTGGATTCACATTAAAATATGTTCCATTGATTCAGTACTGGCCTTGTGGCTGCAGAGCACCAACAACCAATCCCAGGTTTGGTAAACGTGCGAGGACATCTATTAGAGCGAACACGCAAGAACATCCACAACCCTGATCCTGTTCAAACATCATGAAAAACAGTGCTTAAATGTTTCTGCAAGATTTTTTTTTATAAATATCTTGAAAGTAACATTTGAAAAATATCTATCTGAACCTTCTTACTGCCTCAATTTGAGGTAATGATGTGATGTCCGAGGAATATTTGATGATACCGCAGTTCGCTATCATTTATTAGATTTTTTTATAGTTTAGTGTCGCTGCGTCTGTTCTGCCTCGGCATAATTATACGATTAAGAAAAATCGTGGAGCTCAACCATCGCTGACAGTAAACGTTATAAATGGTCAATTTCGGTGTATGTTATGTACATTCAGCTTATTGCAACATATTAAATATAATTCAAAGGAAAATTTGGAATACTATTTTTAAAGTAAATAAAACAGGATTGTCGAGAAGTTAGTCAAAAGTGAGTGTAAGGTTGTGTTTAAGCTTTATTTGCGATGCCAGCTGGGTGCAGGATGGTTATAACATTGACATGTGATATATCCTCCAGCTCTCCATTTCCATCACTCTGGGAACACCTCTAAAGGTATTATCAGATGCAAATGAATTGAGCTACATAATGTTTTTAAAAAGATCCATGTAATTACAGCGGACAATAGAGTATAATTGCAGTGCCGGATGGACGTTTAAAGTGCAACATAAATTGTTCCGCTGATTTGCAAGAAGTCCCAGATGGGCTGGATCGAATGGATTTTAGAACATTTTTACTCGACGTTTAAAATGCTATCCACAACAGGTTATTTCAAAGTAAGTCTACTTCATTTTAATAACAATGGAGAAAAAAAACCGTCAATGCAGCCAAGCTAGGGGACACCATTAAAATATTGGTTATTTTGAAAATGTCTTCCCTCTAATCAAAGGTACTTTCATTCATAGTGACCGGAACGAAGGATATAGCTTTTGAGCCTGTGCCAGTAATCGGCCAACTTTAAAAAGAACAGTGGACAAAAGTATTATTTCCTTATGGGGCAGAAATAAATTCACATTTGTGTCGTTTCATGGCGAGCCATTATTTCATTTTTTAAAAATCCATTTACAAACTTTAAAGTACTTTGTGAATTTTATCTGAAGGAAAGTCTCTACATGGCAGCTGGAATTCCTCAGCTCTGTACGAACCTAAAAACTAACTTTTCACTTATTGTTCGATGTCTAAAAACAAACTGTATATAAAGGAAAGGCATGGAATAGAAATGCAACACATTTGTCCTTGCAGTAGACTAACACATTTCTACAGTATTTGGGATATAATTGCTTTAGAAGCAGTTCAGAGAAGGTTCACTTGACTAATTCTGGGGATCAAGGTTGAACAGGTTGGGCTTATGAGTTTAGAAGAATGAGACGTGATCTTATTGAACCATATAAGATCCCGAGGAGACTTGATAGAGTGGATACCGGGAGGATGTTTCCTCTTGTGGGGGAGACTAGAACAAGGGGACACAGTTTAAGAATAAGACTGAAATGAGGAGCTTTTTTTCCTCTCTCAAGGGTTGTTAGTCTGTGGAATTCTCTTCCCCAGAAAGCAGTGGAGACTGGGTCATTGAATTCACTCAAGGCTGTTAGATTTTTGATAGACAAGGGAGTCAAGGGTCATGGGGGGCAGACAGGAAAGTGGAGTTGAGACCACAATCAGATCAGCCATGATCTTATCGAATGGCGGAGCAGGCTGGAAGGGCTGAATGGCCGACTGCTGTTCTCGTGTCCTATGTAGCGCAACATCAAATGGAATCAGATTTGGAAACAACTAACAGCAAGACTGCAGTTTAGAAAAAGAAAGAACTGAATCAAATTATTTGATATACATACTCCGCCTTTGATTCAAAATTCAGACGTAAAATGAAAATGATTAAGTGCCAAACATGAAAATATCACATTAAATATTTTATGCATGTTACTTAAACTTGCAAATTCTATTGTAAATATAAAAGATAACTTATTAAAGAAGATTCCATTCTGAATATCCATTCAAACAACGTGTTGATAGACTATGCAGTATTAACACAAAAAAACCAAAGCTGTAGGAAGTATTTTGTGTTAAATGGTTCTTCATTTACTGCAACAGTTAACTGAAATTAAGTGTTCTCAAACAAAGGAAACCTTTGTTTTCTATATATTGTGATGTCAGTAGAAATCCTTTTGAAGTTCAGCTAAACTATTATTGTAATCACACGTGGCGAACCTGTCCATGCATATCCAAAGGCCTCTGTAGTGTTAATAGCTGATCTGCTGCTGGGCTTTATACCACGTGCGCTGTTAGTATTAGTCTCTGTCACTGTAGCCAGACGTCCAACAGACCAGCTTCAAACTAAGAAAGGAGTCCCACAACACAAGCGCTGGAGCAGAGGTTCCACCTATATGTAGGGACACAGCAATTTGCTTTATAAACTGCAATTTGACCAGCAGAGCTGATATCGGATCCATCCATCATTCATTGATGCTTGCAAACCTAAAAGATTAGCTAAAAATTTTAGTGCGAATTGTGAAGTGAGCGGCGTTCTCTTGAAAACCAGCCTTCATACCAAAGTGAATTCTTGTGTGCATTCCGGCAAAATCTGTGACAGAACCCGCTTTTTTGTCTGATTCGCGGCGCAAGCTCGACCCGCTGGACAGTGTCTAAAGTGGAAGAGGGTGATGCTCGAGTGCCCGGACAGTGGGGAAGAGATGGCCCCCACTCACAAGATTTCCTTCTCCATCATAGATATACTCGACCCCCAAAAATTTACAGGCAAGTCCCAGGCATTCGAGCTGCAAGAGAATGGGCCAAACGAAAGCAGTGATGTGCCCGTACTCAGTAGCGGAGGACGGAGCTTGGAAGAGACAGGTGTAAAACTAAGTGCTGAAAAGAACAGCAACCAAATCGGCCCCGATTCTGGTGAGTAAATAAATCACAACCAGTCAGCGTCACAATGTTTTAATAACGAAACCAATTACAAATAATAACCCTTTGCATTAACTGTACCAAAATTATATTGTCCTTTTTCTGGGCCTCATAGGCTTTTTTTCCAACAAAGAAATTGCACAGCTCTTGTTTTACCCTGTTATTAGTTTATCCTGACTTGTTCACAAAAATAATGTTATTAAGAGAATAACTAGACCATCTACTTTCTAACTCGTGTTTCCAAACCAACCCAGAGCCAGGTGGATAATGAAATTGATAAGAAAGTTAGCTGCAGAAGGAACGTGATAGAGTTATGACTAGAGAAGAGTATTTGTTTACTGGCAGTACTATGTAACTCCAAGCTTCTTGTTTACTTTCCAGGGTGCGATGAAGTGTAGTAACTGAGATCAATTAGTGTATGAGTCAGATAAATATCATTTTAGCGCATTTTTTTATATGGAGTGATTCAGTTAATTCTATGCAAAATGCATCTGCTCTTAGACAAATGTACAATCATATCTCCTATGGAAGGCATGTGCTGAAATGAGAAACGACGATTTTGTTTCATTTAAGAGAATTGTTCTGTGATCACTTCCACGCCATCCCATATTTAGTCCATTTTAATTTACTATTCCGCTTCTTACATTCTTATCCTGAAATCCACCGAAATCATAAATATGACACACTACGTGTTATATCTTGAAAAACAATTACAGTTGTTCAATAACAGCTCTTTGCTAGGTGTGATTGGCACTGGGAGAGAGCCTGGGTAATTGTTTAAATCGTCCCATAGAGGATGCCGCTGCTCAAATGATCGATATCCTATTACTGACTTGTGCATATCTCCTTCCAACAGCTTGCAGGTACAGCCGTGAAAACGCGAGTGTGAAGCAGATCGAAGGTCCAAATATTTTTCGATTAAAACTTACCTTTAATAGATGGCATTATCGATCTGTTAAAATCTGAAACTCTAATTGCACATCATGGCTGGTGTAGATTTGGACACTTTTTCGTGTACCCTGTCATAACTCTGCATCTGCCTTTAGGTATTGCTTAGCTTCATCTCAATCAGGACGCGATCAGCGTATTTTGACTGCGTCCTCCTTGCATTCCTCTCAAGACAACAAAAAGTCATATACCCACGATCTATTAGAAATGACCCAAGCCGATTCCACAACGGGTGATAAACAATGCCGTTATTAAAATCTTACTTTTGCACCTTGGGGTGAGGGAAAGGGTCGAACATGCTTCCTACAATGTTGCTCAAGTACTGCTGTGCACTTTCACTCAAATCTTCGAATTTTCCACACATGTTTTTTCACTGGTGAAATACAGGAGCAATAGTAGCCACAAATTTCCACGATTTCTGACAATTGCTTTGTCACTTGCCATCTCCCACACACACACACACACACATTACACAAACGCCTTTTCAAGATGCGCAGCTTTTTGACGAATACTAACGCACATTTCGCAAATTGAACTAATCACTGACACTGACACAAAGCACTTAGGGTAATTTTCAACGGGACATCGTTGCTCGATTTTAAACTGTTAGAAGAAGGGCCCATTACAGTTCACCCTGTAATTTTTAATCGTCATCAATTTGTTAGAAACAACTTTAAAATACCACGGAAGAACGTAAAGGGAAGGCCATAGAGTTAAACACAAAAATTATACAGCCAATCTATGTTTCTACGTTTTCATATTATTTACTGTCACTTTGTACCATGCTGTGTTTTGTAGGATTTCGTTGTTACAATCCTTAATATATCACACTACTATCAGTACAAATGGGTCAAAATTTCCACTGATCACGGTCGCGAGGTAACTACTGTTTCTAGGATCGTAATGTGGACAGAAGAATAGCCAGACTACTGGGCGACCAATGGTTGAGCGGATTGGTAGGGGAAAAAATCAATAGGTTCGGAATTTACACAACTATTAATAATGATTGGTTTCAGATTAAACGACAGAGACCTACATAAACAAAGTGAAACAGAAGATGGAAAATAAAGAAAATTAGCGCTAAGCAAATATAAGCAAGTGATTTGATTAAATGGGAGAAGTAGAAAAATGCGGTACTTTTTTGCGACTACACATCTAGATCAAACGTTGTGGCAATAGTTTCATCCTGCATTAGTAACCCCTAAATACTCTTGATCCTGTGTCTAAAACAACGAACGTTACAGGAGGATAAACAATGTATAACGAGGAGTGAAATTAAAACTCATTTAATGTTTTGTTCCTTAAAAAATGATTCAGTTTGGGTGATATGAGCGTTTAAATATGCTATTTATTATTGTAATTGAATACCTTTCGGGGGTTATGTACAAAGGAGCTAACCTTTATACAAGATACATTGCTGCAAGAAAGGTAATAAAGGAACAGAAGCTTTGATCAGAATGTGTTTGAAATTTTCAGCAGTGCTTCAGGCTTGATAATATATCTATTGGGCCACCACTCTTGCAATTATCTTAAAATGTTTGTGTAAGCCTCCCCTTTTATAGTAATTAATGCTAACCAGCACAATCACTGGCTAACTTTGATTTTATATGTTCCTAGTCTCTTACCCTTCTGTCTTTTTTGGTTTGCTTTTATCTCAAGTTTGCCCTTTCCCCAATTCATCAACTTTTCCCCTTTCCCTTTCCTCTTTCTCTCTGGCATACACATATTCTCTCATTTGCCCCTCCTGATTTCTATCATTATTCCTTCTCCGGGTTCTCACCACAATTTTCTCATTCTCACTTATGGGGTTTCTTGCTGTGATGTGGTGTACCTAAACAGTGCTCTGTGTGAGAGCATTCAGGAGTCAGGTTGCAAGGTGACCAAGGCTGGGAAGTGAATATTCAGGGATATTTGACATTTTGAACAGATAGGTAGAAAGGAAAAGGAGGTTAATAAAGGATGAGACATTCCAGCGGTGAGAAATGATCTTGGCTTGGAAGATCAAGATGTCGAATCAATCATGGTGGAGATCAGAAATAGAAAGGGAAATAAATGACTGGTGGAGTAGTTTATAGGCCCCCCTAACAGTAGCTACACTGTAGAACAGAGCATAAATCAAGAAATGATGGAGGCATGTAAGAAAGGTACTGCAATAAGCATGAGCAATTTTAATCTTCACATAGATTGGACACATCAAATTTATAAAGGTAGCCTTGAGGATGAGTTTATAGAGTGTATTTGAGACAGTTTCTTCATACCATATATGTTGAACCAACCAGGGAACAGGTTATTTTAGATCTGGTAATGTGTAATGAAACAGGAGTAATTAATGTTTTCATAGTAAAGGATCCTGTAGAGAAGAGTGATCATAACATGATAGAATTTCACATTCTGTTTGAGGGTCAGAAACTTAGATCTGAAACTATGTCTTAAACTTAAATTAAGGCAATTAAAAAGGTATGAAGGCAGAATTGGCTAAAGCAAACTGGGAAAACATATTAAAAGGTAAGGCAGTGGGGAAGCAGTGGCAAATTTTTAAGGAGATATTTCACAACTCTCAACAAAGATATATTCCATTGATGAAGAAAAACTCTATGAGAAGGAGGAATCATCTGTGGCTAACTAAAGAAGTTAAGGATGGAATCAAATATAAAGGAGACGTACAATACTGCAAATTAGTGGTAAGCCAGAAGATTGGGAAAGTTTTAGAAACCAGCAAAGGATAATTTAAAAAAAGAAAATAGAATAAACTAGCATGATATATAAAAACAGACAGTAAGAAGTTCTACAAGTATATAAAAAGGAAGAGAGTAGCTAGAGTAAACATTGGTCCCTTAGACGATGAGACTAGGGAATTAGTAATGGGAACAGGAAATGGCAGAGACTTTGAACAAATACTTTGTGCTTGTCCTCATAGTAGAAGACACTAAAAGCATCCCAGTAATAATAGAATATCAAGGGGAAAAAGGGAGGGAGGGACTTAAACCAATCACTATCACTAGAGAAAAGGTATTAGGCAAACTATTGGGATCAAAGGCTGGAAAGGCCTCTGGACCTGATGGCCTGAATCCTAAGGTCTAAAAAGAAGTGGTTGCAGAGATAGTCAATGCACTGGTTGTAATCCTCCAAAATTTCCCAGATTCTGGAGGGTCCCAGTGGACTTGTAAACAAAAATGAAATACCCTGTTCAAGAAAAGAGGGACACAGAAAGCAGGCAACTACAGACCAGTTAGCCTAACATCTGTCCGATACTAAGAAGTCCTTTGAACAAGAATGATCAATATATGGAATGGACCTCTGGGTAGAAAAATGGAGGCAAAATCTCTGAAATTACCTAGTTCGATGATGTTGTTGTGAGACAGCAACTTATTTCTCTCTGACTGGAAGAGCTGTTAGGCTGAATGGCCATCTTTTTCTATCTCATGAACAGTATTTTGTCCAAATGCACACTAGGGGCTGGATTTAATGGGCCCCCTGGAGACGGGCTAGGAGGTGATGGGAGACGGGGTTGGTGGTGGTGGTGGAGGGGTGGGCAGAGGGTCCATTGCCTTCCAGTCGTACTGCTATAAAGTCAGGGTCGGAAAAGGCCACAGATGGCCTTCCTGCCCAGAGGCCAATTATGCCCTTACATGGCCAATCAGTAGCCACTTAGGGGCCTCTTCCTGCTGCTGCTGGAATTAAGTCAGCAGCGGTGGGCGGGGGTGTGGGGGGTCTCCCCCACATGGGGAGGTTGCCCAGTAAAATCAGGTGACTCCTTGTGAGCTTGGTGATGGGAGGTCCTCCTGCATGGGAAATCTGTGGCCCATGGAGGGCCCCCACCGGCAAACAACATCCCCCCTCCTGTAACAACGCTCCCCAAACTCATTGCCTAGCCTCCCCCGCCAGTCACTGGGGCCTAGTGGACTGGCCCCAGAGACATCACCTCAGTCTCGCTCTCCAGCTCTGAGCCTGCTCCCAGGCCTCCTATAGTACTGGCAGTGGCCACTGATCCTGGTGGCGCTGCTGGCCCTCTCATTGGCTGGGATTCCTGTCTTTAAAGGTATGGGGGTCCCAGCACCGGGCACTTAAGTGCCTGAGCACAGTTGAATTGGGCCTGGATGGTGGGGGTGAGGGGGGGGGGCGGATCCGAAAAGGCAAGGCAGGGTTTTCTTCGCCTTTTTGGCACGGCGCTGGGAACCCTGCCAGCACAAGTGAATCCAGCCCTAAAAGTCAAATGATCGACAGAATGCTGGGGAACTGTAACTTGATAGATTACGTGATGAAACATTCCACAAAACATAGGGCTTAGGAAAATAGGAACATAGGAACAGGTATAGGCCATTCAGCCACTTAAGCACATTCTGCAATTCAACAAGATCATGGCTGATCTGTATGTTAACTCCATCCACCTGCCTTGGCTTCATATTCTCTATACCTTTGGCTAGCAAAAATCTATTAATCTTGGATTAAAAATTAATCGAGCTAGCATGTGGGAGAATGTTGCACAGTACTACTACCCTTTCATAGAATGAGAGAATGTTCCCTGTATGCGGGCAAGGTTCCAGTGGATTGGAAAAATGCTAATATTATTCAAAAAGAGAGGGAGACAGAAAGTAAGCAACTATAGACCTGTTAGTTTAACATCTGTCGTTGGGAAATTGTTAGACTCCATCCTTAAGGAAGTAATAACAGGATATTTAGAAAGTCAAAACGCAATCCATCAGAGTCAGCATGGTTTTATAAAGGGTAAATCGTGTTTGACTAATTTGCTTCGAAGATGTAACAAGATGTACAGGGTAATGGGGATCCTGTAGATGTAGTATATCTGGACTTCTAGAAGGCATTTGATAAGGTGCTGCACAAAAGGTTAATACACAAGGTAAGATCACATGGGGTCAGGAGCAATTTATTAGCTTGGATAGAGGATTGGCTAACCAACAGAAAACAAAGTTGGGATAAATGGGTCCTTTTCTGGTTGGCAAGATGTAACTAGTGGGGTGCCACAGGGTTCGGTCCTTGAGCCTCAACTATTTGTAATCGATATTAATGAATTGGATGCAGCGATAGAAGGTAATATAGCCAAATTTGCAGATGACACTAAAATAGGTGGGATAGTAAGTTGCAATAAAGAAATAAGAAATTTACAAATGGATATGGATAGGTCAGGTGAAGGGGCCAAAATCTGGCAGATGGAGTTTAACGTGGATAAGTGTGAGATTATCCATTTTGGTCAGAAGAATAGAAAGGCAGATTATTATCGAAATGGACAGAAACTTCAGAGTGCTTCGGTGCAGAGGGATCTGGGTGTCCTCGTGCATGAATCACAGAAAACTAGTGTGCAGGTGCAGCAGGTAATAAGGAAGGCAAATGGAATTTTGGCATTTTATTGCTAAAGGAATAGAATATAAAAGTAGGGAAGTGTTGCTGCAACTGTACAAGGCATTAGTGAGACTGCACCTGGAGCATTGTGTACAGTTTTGGTCCCCTTACTTGAGGAGGGATGTAGTTGCATTGGAGGCAATTCAGAGGAGGTTCACTAGATTAATTCCAGAAATGAGGGGTTTGTCTTATGAAGAGAGATGGAGCAGTTCAGGCCTTTACTCTCTAGAGTTTAGAAGAATGGGAGGAGATCTAATTGAGATATATAAGATGATTAAGGGGATTGACAAAGTAGACGTAGAGAGGATGTTTCCTCTGGTGGGACAATCTAGAATGAGAGGTCATAGTTTTAGGATAGGGGTAGCAGATTTAAAACAGAGATGAGAAGCAATTACTTCTCTCAAAGGGCTGTGAGTCTGTGGAATTCACTACCCCAGAGTGCGGTGGATGCCGGGACATTGAGTAAATTTAAGGAGGAGATAGACAGATTTTTAATTAGTAATGGGTTGAAGGGTTATGGAGAACGGGCAGGAAAGTGGAGTTGAGGCCAAGATGAGATCAGCCATGATCGTATTGAATGGCGGAGCAGGCTCGAGGGGCTGAATTGCCTACTCCTGCTCCTAGTTCTTATGTTCTTATGTTACAGTCCAGCAGCAGGCCCATTGTGTCTGTGCCAACTCTCTGCAAGAGAAACTCACCTAGTCTCACACCCTTGCCTTTCCCCATAGCCCTGAAAATGTTTTCTCTTCAGATAATTATCCAATTCTCTTTTGAAGGCCTTGATTGAATCTGCCTCCACCGCACTTTCAGGCAGTGCATTCCAGATCCTAACTACTTGCTGTGTAAAAATGCTTTTTCTCATGTTGCCATTGCTGCTTTTGTCAATCACCTGAAATCTGTGTCCTCTGGTTCTGAATCACAGAATCACAGAATCGTTACAGTGCAGAAGGAGGCCATTCAGCCCATCGTGTCCGCATTGGCTCTCTGAAACTCAGTTCCATTCCCCCGCATTCTCCCCTTACCCTCCACATTCTTCCTTTTCATATAACTGTCTAATTCCTTTTTGAATGATTCAATTGAACCTGCCTCCACCACATTCTCAGGCAGTGCATTCCAGGCCTTAACCACTCGCTGCGTGAAAAAGTTTTCCTCATGTCACTTTTGCTTTTCTTACCAAATACTTTAAATCTGTTCCCTCTCGTTCTCGATCCTTTCACGAGTGGGAACAGTTTTTATCACTCTGTCCAGACCCCTCCTGATTTTGAATACCTCTATCAAATCACCTCTCAGCCGTCTCTTCTCCAAGGAAAACAGTCCTAACTTCTCTAATCTCTCTTCATAATTGAAATTTCTCATCCCTGGAATCATTCTCGTGAATCCTTTCTGTACTCTCTCCAATGCCCTCACTTCTTTCCTAAAGTGCGGTGCCCAAAACTAGATGCAATACTCCAGCTGAAGCCGAATTAGTGTCTTATACAAGTTCAACATAACTTCGTTGCTCTTGTACTCTATGCCCCAATTAATAAAGCCCAGGATACTGTATGCTTTATTAACCACTCTGTCAATCTGTCCTGCCACCTTCAATGGAATATGCACATATACACCCACACCCACTTTGGAATTGTACCCTTTATTCTATATTGTCTCTCCACGTTCTTCCTACCAAAATGAATCACTTCACATTTCTCTGCATTGAACTTCATCTGCCACCTGTCTGCCCATTCCACCAACTTGTCTATGTCTTTTTAAAGTTCTACACTATCCTCCCCACAGTTCACAATGCTTCCAAGTTTCGTATCATCTGTAAACCTTGAAATTGTGCCCTGTACACCAAGGTCTAGGTCATTAATACAAATCAGGAAAAGAAAAGGTTCCAAAACTGATCCCTGGGGAACTCCACTACAAATCCTCCTCTAGCCCGAAAAACATCCATTAACCACTACTCTTTGTTTCCTGTTTCTAGATCCTTTGGCCAATGGGAACAGTTTCTCACTATCCATTCTGTCCAGACCCTGCATGATTTTGAACACCTCTATCAAATCTCCTCTTAATCTTCTCTTCTCCAAGGAAAACAGGCCTAACGTCTCCAACCTATCCATGCAACTGAAGTTCCTTATCCCTGGAACTATTCTCGTGAATCTTTTCTGCACCTTCTGTAATGCCTTCGGATCCTTCCTCAAGCTTGGTGCCCAAAACTGGAACAATACCCAAGTTGAGGCCGAACCAATGTTTTATACAGGTTTATCATAACTTCCTTGTTTTTGTACTCTATGTCCAGGATCCCATATGCTATATTAACTGCGTTCTCAAACTGCCCTGCCACCTTAAATGATTTGTGCATATATACTTCCAGGTCCCTCTGCTTCAGTACCCCCTTTAGTATTGTATCCTTTAATTTATATTGTCGCTGTTCATTCTTCCTACCAAAATGAATCACTTCACACTTCTCTGCATTAAATTCCAATTGCCACTTGCCCACCCATCCCACCAGCCTGTCTATGATCTCATGAAGTTTATCGTTATGCTCCTCACAGTTTACAATATTTCCAACTTTCGTGTCATCCACAAATTTTGAAATTGTGCCCTGCACACCCAAGTCTATGTCATTAACATATATCAGGAAAAGCAGGGGAATCCCACTATATACCTTCCTCCAGTCCAAAAACAACTACCCACAACTACTCTCTGTTTCCTGTCACTCAACCAATTTCGTGTACATGCTACTACTGTTCCTTTTATTCCATGAGCTCTCACATTGTTGACAAGCCTGTTATGTGGCATTTTATCAAATGCCTATTAGAAGTCTTTGTACACCACATCAGTCGCATTACCCTCATCAATCCTCTCTGTTATCTTATCAAAAACTCAAGCTAGTTAGTTAAACACGATTTACCCTCAACAAATTTGTGCTGCCTTTCCTTAATGTTGCAACCAGGTGAGAAAGCTGTCTAGGGGTCTTTTACTGTCTCCACTTGGTCTTATTGTAACAGGGTTTAATTTTAAACACACTGGGCCGAATTTTACCGGTCCCTCGACACACGGCGGTGGCACCGCAATCAACATATGGTATTGATTACTTACCTATGCTGATTATGCAGCCCGCTGCCTCTCCACCGACACTGCCGGGTTTTTTGTTGAAGGGGCGGCTGTCAAGTGCCATCCCGTTCATGATCTGAAAAGCCGACGGGTGACCTGCATTACAGAAGGGAGGGGAGATACACAGGAGTCTAACTCTGCATTCTTAAAGGGAGGAGGGAGTGGGGGTACATAGGGGTCGCACTCTACATTCTGGAAGGGAAGGGGTTTGGGATGACTGGAGGGAAAGCTGTGCTGGCATGAAGGGAGGTACCGTGAACCATCCCTCCGTTAACAGTGTACGCTCTGTGTTTGTGAGGGGGCAATGGCACACTAGGCACCCTGTGTGTGGGGAGGGTGCCAGAAAGGGCAGGAACATTAAGATTTTATGGATGGTGGTAGGAACTTGATGTGGTCATGTTGTGCCACTCTGAGTGTTGGCCAAGATGGCCAATGCTATGGCATGCCACATAGTTGATCCAGGAAAGCAGCTGATGTACCCGTCAACACCAATACATGCCCTGTTATGAACCTTCGAATACATGCAGGGTTCAACTTTATTTATCACATGGAAATAGATAGCGAGGGTTGTGACACGTCTGTGCCCTGCTCAAGGATGACCTGCAGCCCATGGGCTCCATTTCTCATAGTGGCAGCGGTTCTCAAGCCTGACGCCATTGCAGCGTTTTAGGTGCCCACCAGAGACCTTTGTGGGGTCACACAGTCAGCGGTGCACTGATGCATCAGGGAGGTCACCAACGCCCTGCACCGAGGGCCAGTGAGTATGTCCGCTTCAGGACGGACTCTCACAGCCAGGCCCAGAGGGCCATTGGTTCTGGCACCATTGCCGGAGAACCATAGGTTGTAATGTTCATGGGCTGCACTCATGCGGCCATCAGGCCTCCCAGGCTACCACCTGCAGGCATCACCATTAAAGGAGCCCTCTCAATCTAGGTGAAGCTGGTATGTGAACACTGCAGATGCTTGCAGCGAATCTGTGACCGCTTCTCAGGCAGCTGCCATGACACCTGGGCCTTGCGCCAGTCCCAGCTGCCACTGCTGCTCACTGAACTGGCTCAGATGGAGGGGTGGCTTCTTGGAGATAAGGACTATCCTTTGCAGACGTGGATCCCGACACCAGTGAGAGACTCCACCACAACTGCAGAGGAGAGATACAACACCAGCAACTGAGCTACATGAGCCTCCATTGAGAAGGAGATCGGCATGCTGAAAGAGCGCTTCTAATGCCTGTATGGATAGGGTGATGCCCTGTACTACGGGCCAAAAAAGCCAGCTCCTTTCTTTGCTGCTCTGCACAACTACGCACCCAATAGACCTGGCATGATGAGGAGTGACGTCAACAGGATTCCTCTTTGGACTATGAGGACGCTGAGGACCTACAATATGAAAGACGCATAGGAGGGCAGATGGCACCCAGGCTCTGCACGCAGGGCTAGCAGTGAGGTAGGGATGTATGGAAGTGGCTTATCAGACAAAGGCGATCTGCTCCATAGCAACCGACATGAGCTCTGCAAGCCACACATCACCCTCGCTCACCTGCTGTGCACCAGTCCACATCTGCAGCATCCCTGTGTAAACCAGTAGACACAGCAGCTGACTGAGCCATTGTCTATGTCATTGCATCCGTGGAGATGCTCATGTGTAATGGTGGCATAGCAATTATGTTATTGCGTACGTTGGCTCTTCTGAAGGGCCAATGGTGCAAAGGGATGTGATATTGGTGCTACATGCTGGCCCACATCATTTACACAGAGAAAAGGCACACATGTTGGTGAGTAACATTTAGTGAAAGACGTATTTACATTGCTGTGACACCCGTGCATTCCCATTTGTGTCAGTGTGTTCTCTGTAATACCTTTTATGGTCTATTTAAGTCTCACGTCCTGGAATGTGCAAAATTAAGATTATTCACCCAGGTGCAGCACACCTACAAGAAGTAATGTTACACTTGAGTGGAAGAAGAGGATCGCAACTTCACAGGACACTGGGACACAGCAGGGTAAGTATGTGGCAGCAAAGCGGAAAGTGCTGGGGTCACTCAGCAGGTCAGGCAGCACCTGTGGAGAGAGAAGCAGAGTTAACTTTCAGGTCTGTGAACTTGGACAAGTTAACTCTGCTTCTCTCTCCACAGATCCTGCCTGACCTACTGGATCTCTGGAGCATTTTCTGCTTTGCTGCCAGATTGACAGCAGCCCCACTCTTCAGTAGTCAGGTAAGTATTCTTTGACAGCTGTCAGGAAGCAGTTGCTGGGGCATTTAAAATAGGGTCCCGCACCTGCTGCACAACTGTCAAAGACTCTCTCACTGAGCCGAATGTCCCGCCTCTCCCCACGTAATATCGGGAGGGTGGCTCAGTGTTGTGATGCTAATGAGCCCCCACGCATAATATTGCTGGGGCTCTGTGGTGGCCACTAAATACGGGCGCCGCGCTGAGTTCAAAGGGCGCCGCCGCGGATGGTGGCACCCCAATAAAATTCAGGTCACTGTGTTTTGAGCTCCCCCTTTGCGAATCCTTGTTCACAGCTTTCCAATTATAAGGCAAAAAAACCAACACCAGGTTTTCTCAGGTTTAAAGGAGATAAGTGAAGTTTATTAAAACTTAAACTCTAATACGGTTCACACCTACAGATATAAGACGTGCCCTTGCTACCATGCACATGTAATATACACATGCAAATAGGGACAGAAAAGAGAAGAGGAAAATATAGTAGAGAGGGTTTGAGGCAATATCAGAAGAGTTTCTTGTTTACTGTGCTTCGAGCTCACTTGATTGTAGGTAGTCTTGCTGTTTGTCGGGGCCCAGTGTTCTTCTCAAACCTTGTTCATGTAGGAGACTTTTCTCTCTTTGAGGTTCACGTGTTTTCAATAGATTCCAAAGCTGGTGAGAAACGAGATGAGAGCAGACAGGAGAGAGGTCTTCTCAAGCCAGGAGCCAGGAGCTTTCTGATTTCAAACACTCTTTTGGAAGTTCAAATTCAAAACTGCCAACAGTCAGTCAGTCATGTGACCAGAATTGGTCTGACCACTTCTTCTGTGTATTGGGGAAGCAACGACTGGGTCCCCTTTGTTCCAACACTGTCAGTTACTATTCAAATGTCTTTCCAGCTTGCAATTTTAAGTTTTAATGTTCATGTGGCGAAATCATGTGTGCCTCAGTCTTGGCAGGTAGGGGCTTTGCCTGTAGGGGCGGCACAGTGGCCCAGTGGTTAGCACCGCAGCCTCACAGCTCCAGTGACCCGGGTTCAGTTCTGGGTAGTGCCTGTGTGGAGTTTGCAAGTTCTCCCTGTGACCACGTGGGCTTTCGCCGGGTGCTCCGGTTTCCTCCCACAGCCAAAGACTTGCAGGTTGATAGGTAAATTGGCCATTGTAAATTGCCCCTAGTGTAGGTAGATGGTAGGAGAATGGTGGGGATGTGGTAGGGAATATGGGATTAAGGTAGGATTAGTATAAATGGGTGGTTGTTGGTCAGCACAGACTTGGTGGGTCGAAGGGCCTGTTTCAGTGCTGTATCTCTCTATGACATTAATTAATTCACATTTGTCCAAGTGACACAAAGTGTTTCCTTAATTTCCTCCTGAATGGCCTGGCTTTGCTTTTAAGGTTATGTCTTCCTGCCCTAGACTCCTCACCAGTGGAAAAAGTTTCTCTCTATCCTATCAATTCCTTTCAAAATCTGGAAACAGCATCTTCTCTATGCCAGGGAGTGTAAGCTTAGTTTAGTTTATGTAATCTCTCCTCATAATCTAACCCTTGGTGCCCTGGTAACATTATAATGAATCTACACTTCACTCCTTCCAAGGTGTAATGGCCAGAACTGTACACGGTACTCCAGATGTGGAGTTGTGTAGCTGCAGCAAAACCTACTCTTCTCTATATTATAGCCCTCCAGTTATACTACATTTTAGTGATCTGTGTGGATGGATACCTAAATCTCTTCGGACCACCCCACTGTTCCTAACTTTTCATCATTTAAATAGTTCTCTGGATAACCTCACACATAACTGCATTGAAATCTATCTGCCAAAAGATATAACACCACAATGTAGAATTCTGACAAAGGCCTCGCCTTGAATATGTAAAGATATGTTTTTGCATGGTATAAAAATAGAAATATGTCCAATAAATCGCATAACTAAATCAATGCTTTTATTACATTCCTCTTCGGCTTCCAAAAAAATGAACTGTGAAAAGTCCAGAGGATAGAAATTTGTTATGCCACATTTTCGTACGCATTAGTGATGGGAGACTTGGCAGGAAAAAAGACAGAGGCGCAAGGGGAGAGCTAACTGTGCAACAGCCCCAACAAACAAATTTCTCTGCAGCACCTGTGGAAGAGCCTGTCACTCCAGAATTGGCCTTTATAGCCACTCCAGGCGCTGCTTCACAAACCACTGACCACCTCCAGGCGCATATCCATTGTCTCTCGAGATAAGGAGGCCCAAAAGAAGAAAGTGATGGCCCGCACATCAATTCAGAGGCCCAAGGCTCACATGAAATTGGGCATCGTTTCAATAATTTAAGTGAGCTGATGGCATCTGTTGTGCCTCCTGAGGCAGCTTGCCCATTGCCACTGTTCTAATAATGGGTTGCTTGCCTCTCTGGCTGTGGCTCTCAGCTATGTCCTGAGAGAATGGTGGAAGGATAATGGAGGAGAGCTAATCAAGTAGCCCTCAGGAATGATTGGAGTTGAGAGGAGAACTCCTGATTCTTCTGGTTCCACAGGAACATTTTTCAAAAGTTATTTTTTGGTGGCAGTGATTGAAGAATCCTGGCACGGAGGCAGCTCTGCTCATCACTCACCAATTTAGTGCAGGGGTTCTCATTTACAGATATAAAGAGGCCTACTATCTGTTTCTGGAGGGTGACTCTTGTGCCTGGGCAGCTGCCTATGCCAATATGGTGGCCTCCATACCTTTGGCACTGCTTGGATGCAGGACATTGCTTCTAAAAATTGGCCCTCATTACCCCCATCTTACACCTGTAAAAAGGGTGCAACAAGGTCCAATTTCTGCTGCCAGGTCTAAATCTAATATAAAAACAAGAAATGCTGGAACCACTCAGCAGATCTGGCAGCATCTGTGGAAAGAGAAGCAGAGTTAACGTTTCGGGTCAGTGACCCTTCTTCGGAACTGACAAATATTAGAAATGTCACAGGTTGTAAGCAAGTGAGGTGGGGGTGGGGCAAGAGATAACAAAGGAGAAGGTGTAGATTGGACAAGGCCACATAGCTGACCAAAAGGTCATGGAGCAAAGGCAAACAATATGTTAATGGTGTGTTGAAAGACAAAGCATTAGTAGAGAAAAGGTGTTAACGGACTGAATATTGAACAGCAAGTGCAAACATGAAAAAAAACAGCACGGGTAAGCAAACTGAACAAACTAAGATGAAATGAAATAAATGCAAAAAAAGGTTGTAAAAAATGTAAAAAAGAAAAAAAGAAAAAACAACTAAAAATGAAAGTAAAATGGGGGGCTGTCATGCTCTGAAATTATTGAACTCAATGTTCAGTCCAGCAGGCTGTAGTGTGCCTAATTGGTCGATGAGATGCTGTTCCTCGAGCTTGCGTTGATGTTCACTGGAACACTGCAGCAATCCCAGGACAGAGATGTGAGCATGAGAGCACGGGGGAGTGTTGAAATGGCAAGCAATCGGAAGCTCAGGGTCCTGCTTGCGGACTGAGCGGAGGTGTTCCGCAAAGGGGTCACCCAGTCTGCGCTTGGTTTCCCCAATGTAGAGGAGACCACATTGTGAGCAGCGAATACAGTACACTACATTGAAAGAAGTACAAGTAAATCGCTGCTTCACCTGAAAGGAGTGTTTGGGGCCTGGGATAGTGAGGAGAGAGGAGGTAAATGGGCAGGTATTACACCTCCTGCGATTGCAGGAGGACGAGGTGGTGGGGGTAATGGAGGAGTGGACCAGGGTGTCGCGGAGGGAACGATCCCTTCGGAATGCTGACAGGGGAACGGAGGGGAAGATGCGTTTGGTAGTGTTATAAATGTGTTACATTCTGCAGATATCATTCCTGTGGTTTCAACAACATCCGAGCTATTGTGCTTCATATGGCCATCCACATTTATATGCATCCCGATGGATAGCATGCCCTTTCATAACTGGATATTTATCCAGGTCCTTTATAATAGAATTAATCAGCGTAACTATTTTGATGGGATTCTATTGCATTCAGCTACCACTCTGTTATAAAAGGAGCCTCCTAATCTTCAGTCTTGTTTGAGGTAGAACATTTTAGAAGCCTGTACTCTAGACCAGTGACCAAATCTACTGGACTCCAATGTGAAGCTTTCCTGCTTTTTATGGAAGCAGTCAAGTGACATACCATTAAAAGAAAAGATTAGTGTATATTGTTGTGTAGAATGAAGTCTTCATTGTTTTAAAAAGGCAAACAATTTTTAAAAACCCTAAAATTAAAAAAAAGTTCTATCTAGCCTTAAACACAATAGGATTTATGGTACATTAGGATTATTTAAGGCAAAGTTCAGCTTCAAAACCAATTATCATAGGATACATGTATGTTTGCTTAAAGCAGCAGGGAAAACAGGGGGGTTAAAGATTGTAGTGTCATCACGCATTCCAAAACTTAACTGGCTGATATAATTTTAAATGCTTGTTTGCAGATGGAAGTGATTGGGAGCAAGACACACATTCCAATGCTAATACATCAAAAAAGTCTCTAGAACCCCATGGAAACTATCAAACATTTAAAGAAGATGAAAATTCAACACAACCTGAATTAGACAAAGACCTGACTGCCTCTACTGAATTGGAAACCAGGTCTGATCAAATTGCGCCCAGACAAAAACGCCGTCGAGCTGAACCGGGCTGTGCTAAACCAAGACGAGCTAGAACTGCCTTCACATATGAGCAACTAGTAGCCCTGGAGAATAAATTCCGCTCAACTCGTTATCTGTCAGTTTGTGAGCGCCTCAACCTTGCCCTGGCGCTCAGCCTTACAGAAACACAGGTTAAAATCTGGTTTCAAAACAGACGCACCAAGTGGAAAAAACAAAACCCTGGGGCAGACAGCACAATGCAGCCTGGATCTACTAGCCACTCTCGAGTCAGCCCCAGTCCTCCTGGACCAAGTGTGCTCAACTTCCCAACTTTTCAAACATATGCTGCAGGGAATGTCATTTGCCAGACGGCAACTCCAGTCCCTTTAATATCATCCACTGCAGGGCTGATGTCTCCCTTCCTGAGTTCTGCCTATCTGACACCATTTTATGCTCCACATTTGTGAAAACTATACAAATTGTCTCTTTCAAATAACAAACACTGATGTGGGAATATATTGACAACCAACGTTTTCTTTGAGCTGCCAATTTTCTATAACATCTTGTGTGTTTCTTTTAAATAATTCAGCAAAATCACCACCCTTAAGGGACCAAGTAGCTCTAATGGTAGTAGTCTACAGTTAGAACATGTCTTCCACTGTCAGTCTACTTCAACACTTTACATGGACATGCTCTGAGAATCTTAGACAAGGTATTAGACAAACACTACTGCTCTTTCTCAAAGGGAGAACCAACAAACCTGTCAGGGCCAGACACACTCAGAAGACATGTATCTTCTGTTAGGTTCTGATGGAACATTGTTAAGTCTATACCTTTGTAGACACATTAATATTCCCCATATTAAATGATTTCAATCCCTTGGGACCAATTCTAACAGCAGATATCACAGGAATCCATGGTGGACTGTTCCCTTTTTAAATTGAAGGAACACACATGTTGCAAATGAATATCAAAATGGATAGGATGGATAAATTTCATTGCAAGACATGTACTGAGTGTGCTGTTGGAGATAACATTTTAAAAGGTTAAAGCAGGAGAAGAAACCTACTTGGAGATAGCTAAAGTTATTTTGGCTCATCTAGATGTGGTGTTACAGTTACACTGTAGTGAGCATTCTATGATGCTATATGGACTTTACTTCAATAATTGAATACGCTTCAATTAAATTATTCCATAGTTTTCCTTCTTCCAAGAGCTTAACTTCGGTCAACTACCTAAATTCACTAAACTACTATCAGCTATTCCTAGATGCTCAAGGGAACCTGGCTTTGATGATTGAAACACTTTTTTTTGCAAGGAGGTAAATAACTTTTGCCACAAAAATCAATAATTTTCATAAACTGGTTTGAACTTTTCATTTCAAATAGGGCATTTATTTCAAATTTTATAACGGTTTCACACTGGCCAATAAAAGATTAGGAAAATGGGTTATTACAACACTTAAATCTTCACTAATTATTGTCCATGGATAGAAGCAAATTATTTTCACATTGTTTTTCTCCTGGTGGATGTTACAGTGCAACCATATTGTGCTTTTCTAAAGATTTGCTTTAAGGTCTTGCCCTCCATGATTAAAATAACTTTGGGTAATGTAGTTAGATATTTAATGCAGCTTTTGATTTTAGAAAACGTGAGTTATTGTGCTGTAGAAATCATTTATAGATATTCTGCAAGCTTAATCAGACATGAAGGTTCTCTGAATGCAATGACACAAACAACCAGATCTAAGCCAATCAAAAATGAATGAGAACTCATTGGGTGCTCAGATTAAAATGAACACCATGAAAGAGGCACTGTCTTTTGTCCATTACAAGTGAACAAAGAAATGTGGAATATTTGTCTAGAATTCTTGTAAATTATAGATGATTGGGTAAAGGGGCATTTTCAATCCCTAGTGCTGCTCATTGGTAACCCTTTTTTATCCTTCACCTCAGTTAAATATTTGTCAATTATTCAGACTTGCACAACAATCCAGATAAGATTTGTGATAATCCACTAAGAATAACAGTAAAAATACCAAATCATGAACTTTGCAATATTGTTCAATGCATTGGTTTAAATATTTGATTCTTCAGTGAGGTTTTGTTACTTAATTTTAATTTCATAGTATTAAATTTCACATGCTTTTCAAATATACATGGTCCAATTTTGTGTATCTGTTGTAACTTATTCAGATGAAAGAATATACAATAATAAAGTTTAGGAAAAAACACTATCTGACTGCAACGCTGCATCCTTATTGGCTTAAATTATCCAAAAAAGTAAACTGTAAAACCATAGCAAATTCACAGAAAAGTAGAAGTGCATTATTGAAATATTTCAGGCACAATTTCAAAATAGCGTTGAGGACCAAATGACTGTCTACTGAAATGTAGAAAATGAAGAGAAATTTGAAATAGTCTTTATGCAATCCAAGTTTCTGGGAAGAGTACAGTTTTGTATGTGTTCATATTTCCATATGAAACAATGTAAACACTAGAACTTGCAAGGCCACAAAAAACCTAACATGATATAACAACAGTCCTTTGGAACCACATCAGAGTATTGCATCTGATATAGCTTCACATAATTGGAAGTGATTACCTAGAATAAAAATTTGGCTCAAAAAGAACATACATTGAGAAGAAAAGTTGAAATACAATTAATGTACTGACACTTTACAAAACTTTCATTACACAAGGTAAATATGGCACACTAGTCAGAATCTTACTGCTTTAAAGATATTCAGAGGTTGGGACCAAATGTGGGTCCCGACCCTATTGCTGTTGCCTGGTTTCCCACTGCATGATCTTACCAGAGGCGGCCAATTAAGAGGCTGCTTCCAGGATCCGTGACCTCTACCACCTAGAAGGACAAAGGCAGCAGACAAAAGGGAACACCACCACCTGCAAGTTCCTCTCCAAGTCACACATCATCCTGACTTGGACCTATATTACCATTCCTTCACAGTCGCTGGATCAAAAACCTGCAACTCCCTTCTAATAGCACTGTGAGTGTACCCATACCAGATGGACTGCTGCAACTCAAGAAGGTGGCTCATCACCACCTTCTCAAGAGCAATTATGGGATGGGGAGCAAATTCTGGCTTTGCTCGAGACGCTCACATCCCATGACAGAATAAAAAAATGCACCAGGCTGGGCCTGGGAGGGCCTGCAGTGTCCTGCTGGCAGCCTCACCAGGAGGGGTGGGCGCTGCTGCAGCAAGCAGGAGAACACAAGAGTGCTTCAAGATGGAGGCGCCCTCTGAAGATGTAGGAAATTTTTAAAATTATCTGTGGCCACAGCTGCCAGGCCATCATTGTGGAGGGAGATCCTCTCCATGGGATGGCCTGTGGTCGCATCTGTACCCCTATGACGGAAGCAGGTCCGAGGTTTAACTAAAGGAGGCTTTGCGAGAACCCCCGCCTGCCATAGGGAGGCTGCCTTCAGGGACTTGCTGGGCTTTGCCCGTAGCATGGGTCTGTCCGCCACCAGCAAGATCCCGGAACAAATTGGTTACCTGCTGCCGCTACGTGGGTAGTTGGTTTCATTGTTCACCCACTTCCAGAAGATCAGCCAGAGGGGGTATCATGTCGGTTGGCCGTTGTGTTGCGCCGTTTTAAAAATAAACCCCGCCACCAAAGCCACCTCCACAGGGCTGATAAGATTCCACCCACTGTATTGGCACAAATTGTTGATGTGACCAGACAAAACCCGCTCATGATTTCATTACTTGTATTTTCTTCAGTCAGGCTTACCTGAACAATATAGTATGGAACCGGCAGCCATCAAACACCTTCATTGAATGCATAAATTCTCCAATTTACTGTTGTGCACTTTTGTTTTAAGGTTTACTCTTTTAAAAAAAATACATCTTCTAGTGCAAAAGGATTACCATGATACATTATTCAATAATCGTTAACTGGTATGGGTAGATATAAAATGAAAAGACTGTTGTGAAATCTGTCCTAATTAAAGCACTATACAACATTTAAATAGAAGCAACATTTCAAAAGATCCCATACTTTTTTAAGTGGTCTTTGGATAGACATATGGATGAAAATGGAATAGTGTAGGTCAGATGGTTTCACAGGTCGGCGCAACATCGAGGGCAGAAGGGCCTGTACTGCGCTGTAATATTCTAATTCTAATTCTAATTCTAATTTATCCCATAAAGTCATACATTTGCTTCTGGCAAAATTGGGAAATTTTTTTTGTCTAAATAAACTTTGCAGAATTCCATTTTCTAAGTTTAAGTGCAGATACAATTAAAAGTCTTGCATCTAGCAAGCATTTGTAGTGCATGGGAAAATTGTCCATCATATATTAGAATATCAGATTTGCAAAATGTCCATCACATTTGTGTGATCAAATATCACATTCATTAAAAAGCAACTCTTGGAACAATGGTGATTACCTCAATATTATCGAACAGTAGGAAAGCTGGCTCGAAAGATACTGAAGAAAAAAAGAACTTGCATTTACATAGCACTTTCCATATTCCCAGGACATCCCAAAGCAATTAATTACTCTGGAAGTGTCGTCACTGTTGTTTTGTAGGAAAAACTGGCAGTCAATTTGTGCACAGCATGGTCCCAAATGCAGTAATAAGATGAACGTCCAGTTAATCTGTTATTGGCGGTGTTGATTGTAGGATAAATGGTGACTGGGACATTGGGAGAATTCCTTTGCTCCTCTTTGAATAATGGCATAAGATCTTTTACATTCATCTGAGAGCAAGTAGGTAGGAAAACTACCAATAGAGAATAAGAAAAAATCCAAATGGCTACCAAACAAATCAAAGGAGTTGGAACAGCAGAAAGTATCCACCATAATTTAAAACAACAACAATTTGTATTTATGTAGAACCTTTAACATAATAAAATGTCTCAAGGCATTTCACAGAAAAAAACTCAAAATCATTTCTGAAAATTCTTTTAACTGCCATAATTTTCCCCCCAGTGCAGAAATATTAAAGTGCAATTTCTAAAAATGTACATAAATAGATAAATTAAATAATTCATAACAGAATAATTAAACTTACCCTAAGAGCTAGCTTCTCTGTGTTTGAAATCTCTGCAACAATGATTTATTCCACAGCTTTAAAAAAAATTTCATTCATGAGATGTTGGCGTCGCTGGCTAGGACAGCATTTATTGCCCACCACTAATTGCCCTTGAGAAGGTGGTGAGAAGACTAGGCCCAAAGCATGAGTTATGGTAAATTACTGAAGCTTGCATCCCCTTACTATTGATATAGAGGTTTTATTAGGTTGCAGCCTACCACTCTAAGATTGTTACTTTGTGCATGCCAGTCTCTATAAACTACAATTCCCAGAATTCACCATTGTTACTCTCTACAAATCCCTCCCATCGCAGCTGGCTGTGAATTACAACATCCAGAGTGTGCCAGGTTGTATTGAGCAACTTTTTGTGGTCAAACTGGAAGGGTAAGTCTTGCAAATAGAAAGCCATAGCATGATCCGGTAGTCAGTCCTAGTGTTTATCATAAAAAATACTGGTGCTTTAAAAACACATCTGATTTTCTAATTGGACAAACAATAAACATTCTGCTTACATGCAGTATTCTGAATGGAAATTAGAGCCTGATCAATGTTTCCATAATTCTGCATTTCTCCGGTATTATCAAACAGTAGTAAAACGAAACAACATTTGCTTCATAACAAGCAATACCTAACCTACAAACATTGGCCCTGCTTGGTGGAGTCATGGATCTTTTGAGCAGTATTGTAACTAAAATGGAGGCTGTTGGAACTGAATCAATGTTTTAAAGAAAATCTGAAAGTGAGCTTTCTGGTATTCTTCCAGCTCTATATTTTAGCTTGCACACAGTTCTTCTGATTCTGCTCGATTGTGCATTTTTCTTCCCTGCACAATCGGTGGCAGGTCTCAATTATCTTGGTCCTGCCCTCAGAGCTCTTACCAAAACCCTCCACTTTGTTCCATGTCTCTCCACCTTCCAAAGCCTCTTGAAAACCTATCTTTTTAACCATACTTTCTATCACCTCCACTAATCTTTCTCTTACTGCTGCTTGGTATCAATCACTCCTTTTTTTCTTATTGAACCTTGGGGCATTTTGTACATTAAATATGCTGTAAAAGAGAAAATTGTAAATAAGTTTATTCTACAGTTTTTCATAATTTTGCTATAGATAGCAAATATATAGATATCAGAAATCTTCTCCCATAGTTATTGGAGTGAAAAATATAACAAGGCCTGACTTCTCTATTGTCAAGTGCTTCTAATGTTAAAGTTCTGTCATTTTTGACTTGCCCATTCCTTCTGTTCTGTGCTTCCTGGCTCAGAATATGAGCACACTAAATATTACAGGTGTGCCAAGACTGGAACCAAGACTACACATGGGCAATGACGAAGGAGATCAGCCAGTACTATTACAACCTTAAACTGTAGTAAAAAATAATCGTAATTTACACAACTGTCTACAATAGAAATTTTTAATTAAAAATTAGATATCTTATTCTTTAAGAGCCTGAGTGTTACTTTAGGAAGTAAATGCCAAAGCATTATCAGATTAATTAACATTGAGGCGATTGATTAAGAAAGCCACAAACTTGTGCACTCTCTAAACACAGTAAAATCTATGCCTATATATTTAAAATAAGTGATTATGGTGAATTCATGGGGAATCAAGTAAGGGTGATAGAGAAGCAGGGCTTGGTGCAGGGTAGAATGTAGGTGGGGAGGTTTTGGATCAGCTCTAGTTTATGCAGTGTGGGACTGGCATGGATACTATTGGAGAAGTCAAAGCTCCAGTACAGTTGAAACCATTTACTCTGAACCCTGGTAAAATAAATAATAAATGAATTTATGTTACCAATGTAATTAAATTGATATTATGTATAGTCATCATCAGAGCATTAGTTTTTCTCACGTAGCAAATAAGAAGCAGTGGAATATACCTAACGGCTAATGCAAACTGCTGTCTCATCATCACAAAGTACATAACATCTCTCTGCACGTTGATTGTGGCTTTCTTAATCAATCTCGTCAAAACTCCTGATTCTAGTTTTGTTGCCAGAAACAATTCATTAACAATAATTAACAGACTAAGGGGCTGCAGTGTGCAACTAATTGGTTGTACTTTAAGAAAAATCCTGTTTAGTGAGAATTTATGTGGAAGACTGGCAATCTCCACCACATGTGCAGGTCAATATATTGACACGGATTGCTGCTAGGGTCACTTATCAAGTAACAGAAATTCTTGGAAAGCTTGCTGTATTCCCTAAAGTTATTATACCTGTCTCTATATCAATAGAAATCTTGAACTAAATGGACCTAAAAATTGGAAACCCCGTTAATACTAAAAAGTAAATTATATTTGTGATATCAACATCGATAATGGGAATATTTCTGATACAAATAAATATATATTTGCTGCAGATAAGTTTCATAAAATGGCGTAAGTAAATGTTTCTTGGCTACCTGAAGAAATACGTGTAAGTGAATATTTAAAATAAGCAACAATGCTACTGAACCTGCTGTTCTTGAACTCTACTGTCAGCGGGGATTTAAATCTGACTGGAAAAGGTAAGATCATTTCACATATTGTTTTTATTATAGAGTGTGACATTTATTTTAATGGCGAAGTTGGATTCGTCACTATGGATTTTGAAGGTGGGGTCCATGAGGGCTTCCCAGGGTCATATCCTTGTCTAAGTCATCAGATTTATATATTTTTCAGATTTATTACATACTAGCACATTACTTCTGTCACTATATTCTGATAAGCATTTTCTGGTAACAGAGCAATGATTTTCTCTGCTTAATTTTCTTTTGCAAGTTAGGAAATGGAGTCTACAGGAGCATGTCAATATTTGCAAAGATCCCTGGGAGTAAATCAACATTTACAAGGGAACCAAAATATTGTTAATGAAACACAAGTGGAAACTAACAAATGTCAAAAGAATATAAATTCTTAAGAGTTCTTACAATATCAAAAGATCGTCCAGTTGTAATGGATAATTTAATGTGAGTAATTGTACAATATAGTTTATTACTATTTATTGTCTGAAGTTTTATTGTTGAATGGATAGTCAAAATGACTGCATGCTTGTGTTTTTCTGTCTTAAATTAACTTAACTAGCCTTGTAATATATTAAGCAATGTATAATACAGATGTGTGTGTATATATATATATCTTTATATATATATGTACATATGGTGCAAATGAGAAGAACTATCAGTGAATGATAGTGATTGTGTAGCAGGAGTTTTGTAACATAAGTTGTTAAAACTGAAATTAAGTATAATTGTTAATTGTAAGAAGTTAATTTTGCTCTGAAGTGGATCTTTAATGACAATTTAATAAATGCTGTTTCATGTTCAATCTAACAGCTCTTCAATTTTATTATTTTTAGCTAGGTTAAATGAAAATATAGCCTTAGTTGCTGAGAAGAAGAATGGATTACCTTTCCCACCTACCTCAATTTGATTAAAAATAATGCTCAGAAGTTTTTTGTCAGCTGTTTAACCATTTGGCCTCCCAACCTCCCGGCAAAACTTTGAGATGATGTACATTGTTCATCTAAGTGACTGCAAAGATAGCATTGATTATCAGAACTACTTCATTCTCCATTTGCAAAACTCCACTAATTACAGTGCTGTTTGCTTTTACCATCAGTTTTGCTCCAAATCTACACAGTTCAATATGGAACATATATATCTTTCTTTGAGTGATTAAATGCCTCACCTTCCTTCTGATGTATTTAGCAGCCTGGTTGAGACCTGATTTTCTAAACATCCAACTGAAATAACTGATTTTGGGTAACAGGACTGCGCTCTCAGCACACAATTTTTGGTGAATGGTTAAGTTATCATCCTTCTATCATGCCAGTTGTTCCCTTAATTGGATTATTATTTAATATTAAATAGTTAACCTCTAAACTATTTTAAGCCTATCAACATTGCAAAGTAGTTGCTTTGTTATAAAGTTTCTAGATTAAAGTGTATCAACAGATATGAAATATAAATATGGAATTAAAATGAGGGACGTGTTCTTTTCATGATTTATTGTAATAAAAGCTTTTTAACCCTCCTTGTTTCCCATAAAATGCATGGTATAGTAATGGACAATAATATCGACAATTTCATGACAACCACTACAACAGATTGGGAAACATGCTAGATGGTAGAATCAGCAGAATTATAAGAAAAGGAAAATACCTATTAATGGCAATGTTTGAATGCCAAAAGGCTTAAGAATATATTTGTTACTTGGACTTGTCAGTAAGTTAGCTTGCCATCCTTGTGTTTGCTTTAAAAGTGTTCCATTAACATTATAATTTGATAAAGTTATAAATATATCAAATACTCTTTCAGAAAGATTTTTTGCAGTTATTTCTTAGATATCATAATATACAAAATGTAAGTGTCTATCGACAAAGGTGGAAAAGGAATTAGCAACTATTTGCTGATTATAGCAATTTAATATTGAAATGCAGGAATGGAACTTGAGGTCCTTTAATTATAAATTATTCTAATCTTGGATAGGTTTCTTGGTGAGGCCATATTTGGACAAATTGATGCATTGAACAGGGTATAAAAAGGAGTGGCAAAAAGCATTAAAAGAACTTTTAAGTAATGTGGAAATTGCTCACAGATTAGAACATGAGGAAAAGAAAATTGAAACTGGGTATGTGCCGGGTCTGTACGATGAAGAAATGTGTGCTACAGCTGGAATACTGTGTACAGTTCTGGGCATTTCAGTATAGAAAATATATTGTCACCTTGAAAAATGCATAATGTAGATTTATTACAATAATAGCAGGGTGAGAGAGAATATGAGCCTGGAAATTACTATAGATGATACTTTCACATCTTATCTATTTCTTTGCTTTTCTGCAACATCTACTTGTAAATAAATATGAACAGTAGTTTTTGCCTCTGGCTTGTACTTCAGTAAGCAATCTACCATATTCAGGGTTAGTTGTTAGACCTGAACTATGATTCAACACAAAGTAAAAGACTCAGATTTCAGTTCATTGTATTGTGTCCAGTTTTGGTCTCCTTGGGCTGGATTTTTGCTGGGCGGATGGGAGCTGGCGATCGACGTAAAAGACGGTGGGAAACCGACTTCTGCCCAGCCTGGGGATCTATCCCGCATTTTACTGGTCCCCGGGCTTTAATTGGTCCGAGGCGGGACTTCCACAAGCTTGAGGGAGGAAGTCCCGCCTCAATGAGCTGCCGGCCAATCATCGGGCCGGCAGCTCTTAGTCCCAGCAGCGCCACCGGGAGTGGTGGCCACTGCTGGGACTGGAGCCCAGCCGAGGATGTGGAGCCAGGAGTGCGGGTAGGTTTGGTTGCCTCACCGGGGAGATTGGTTGCATCCCGGCGAGGCAAGGACGGTTGTTTGGGAGGAAAGGGGGGGGGGGTCTCGGGTCCTGGGGTGGTTGGGGAAGCAGGGGCGGCCCTCAACCAGGCACCCTATGCCCATTTGGCAGGACCACGCACCCCCCTCACCCACCCTCAGTGCGCTGAGAGGCCGCCAGCTTTCACTGGGCAGCCTTTCATGTTTCCCGGATGCTCCCTTGCCATGGGTAAAATCCCCGTGGAGGCGGGCGAAGGCCCTTAAGTGGTCGTTAAATGGCCACTTAAAGACCTTCATTGGCTTGGGGCGTGTGACCCATTTCTCCCACCCCCTCCCCACAGCCCGGCCCACGTAAAGTGGGGCAGAGGCGGGAGCGGGTCAGGAAGGGCTCCCGGAGCCTCCCGCTTAATTTTACGCCACCCTCCCCGCCACCAGCCGGCTTGCTGGGGTGGCGTAAAATTCCAGCCCTTATCTAAGGAAGAATATACTTGCCATAGAAGGAGTGCAACAGAGGCTCACCAGACTAATCCCTGGGATGGCAGGATTGTCTTATGAGGAGCGATTGAGGAAACTGGGCCTGTATTCTCTAGCGTTTCAAAGAATGAGAGGTGATCTCACAGTGGTGCAGTGGTTAGCACTGCAGTCTCACAGCTCCAGGGACCTGGGTTCAATTCTGGGTACTGCCTGTGCAGAGTTTGCAAGTTCTGCCTGTGACCGCGTGGGTTTTCGCTGGGTGCTCCGGTTTCCTCCCACCGCCAAAGACTTACAGGCGATAGGTAATTTGGCCATTGTTAATTGCCCCTAGTGTAGGTAGGTGGTAGGGAATATGGGATTACTGTAGGGTTAGTATAAATGGGTGGTTCTTGGTTGGCACAGACTCGGTGGGCTCAAGGGCCTGTTTCAGTGCTGTATCTCTAAAAAAATAAATAGAAACTTACAAAATTCTTGCAGGGCATGACAAGGTGGATGTAAATAGGATGTTTTCCTTGGCTGGTGAGTGTAGAACCAGGGGACATGGTCTCAGAATAAGGGGTAGGACATTTAAGACTGTGATGAGGAATTTCTTCACTCAGAGGGTGGTGAATCTTTGGAATTCTCTATCCCAGAGGGCTGTGGAAGCTCAATCATTGAGCATGTTCAAGACAAGAATTGATAGATATCTGGATACTAATGACATCAAGGGATATGGGATCGCGCGGGAAAATGTCGTTGAGGTAGATGATCAGCCTTGATCTAATTGGATGGGCTAAATGGCCTATTCCTGCTCCTATGTTCCTAAGAGATATGGTCAGAGGCACATTCTGTTTACTAGAACCAATGCTCTTCATTTACATGAGAAAGAAGTGTTATTGCAAAATTTGATATATACCAGCTCTCCTAGGATCTGGGTGTCCATTCACATGTAACAATTTGCTGTCAACCTGATACACGATCTGTACATTACTAGAATAATAACCCTTACTATTCATTCAGTGCTACGATCACCAATCTCGAGGTATATTGATAGTGGGTGAAGGTAACGCTACAAATGCAGTCAATACTTTGTTTGGGTTTATCCTGTTCTCAAAAAAGTTACCTCTAATCAGAATTTACAGCTCAGGAGTAGGCCATTCAGCAACTGCACCTGTACTGGCTCCCCAAAAAAGCTATCACATAGTTTCATTCCGCTGCTCTTTCCGTGCACACTTTGGGCTGCATTTTACTGGCCCTTCGACGCCGCAAGTCGTGGCACGGGGGCCGGTAAAATTATGTAGAGAGAGGCCCACCTTGACCTGCAATGAATGGGCAGCTGTCACGTGCTGTCCCATTCACGATCAGAAAAGCCACAGAGGTAGAAGGCTTTGCGGCAGAAGGTAAGTTTCTTTTCAGGGGTCTCACTCTGCATACCTAAAGTGAAGATGGAGGGGGGCATTACAGGGGTCTCAGTCTGCATACTGGAAGGGAGGAGAGGGGGATTCACAGGGGTCTCACTCTGCATTCTTAAAGAAAGGAGGGAGGAGGGCATTACAGGGGTCTCACTCTGCATACTGGAAGGGAGGAGGGGATACACAGGGGTCTCACTCTGCATTCTTAAAGGGAGGAGGGAGGGGGGCATTACAGGGGTCTCACTCTGCATCCTTAAAGGGAAGGGGTCTGGGATTAATGGTGGGAAAGCTCTGCTAACAGTATACGGTCTGTG
Source organism: Heterodontus francisci (assembly GCF_036365525.1). NCBI lineage: Eukaryota > Metazoa > Chordata > Chondrichthyes > Heterodontiformes > Heterodontidae > Heterodontus > Heterodontus francisci. The sequence continues at coordinate 54,202,098 of NC_090390.1, forward strand.
GTTGTTCGTGTTTGTGAGGAAACAATGGCACACTAGGCACCCTAGATGTGGGGAGGGTGCCAGAAAGGGCAGGAGTATTAAGGTTATATGGATGGTGGGGACAATTGATTCAGCTGGTAGGATTTTGATGTGGTCATGCTGTGCCACTCTGAGTGTTGGCCAAGATGGGCAATGCCATGGCACGCAACATAATTGAACCATGAAAGCAGCTGATGTACCCGTCAACACAAATCCATGCCCTGTTACGAACGTTTGAATGCATGCAGGGTTCAACTTTATTAATCATATGGAAATAGGTATGGCTCATCCTACATTGTGTGATCCTCTGCTTGTGAGGATCGGTATGCGCCAGAGGCAATATGAACAGGCAGGTGCAAACCACGTAGGGCCCCCGGTCATGAGCAGCAGCCCCCAAGGGGAGCTCGCCATTACGATAGCCATGCATCTACAGGCCGCACATGACATGCCATCAGATGTCAGAGCACCAGTGTCAGAGGAGATTGTGTATATAGAGAGGGGGGTGACACGTCTCTGTGCTCTGCTCAAGGATGACCTGCGGCCCATGGGCTCCGGTGGACATCCCATGCCTTTGTTCCTCATAGTGGCAGTGGTTCTCAAGCCTGATGCCTCTGCAGCTTTTCAGCAGCCCATCAGAGACCTTTGTGGGGTCACATAGTCAGCAGTGCACCGCTGCATCAGGGAGGTCACCGATGTCCTGCACCGGAGCGCCAGTGAGTATGCCTGCTTCAGGACGGACTCTCACAGCCAGGGCCGGAGGGCTATTGGTTCTGGCACCATTGCCGGAGAACCATAGGTTATAATCTTCACAGACTGCACTCATGTGACCATCAGGCCTCCCGCCAGGCTACCATCTGCAGATGTTACCGTTAAAGGTGTCCTCTCAATCTAGATGAAGCTGGTATGTGATCACCGCAGATGCTGGCAACGAATGTGTCACCGCTTCTCAGGCAGCTGCCATGACACCTGGGTCTTGCGCCAGTCTCGGCTGGCGCCAGTCTCGGCTGCCACCAGTGTTCACTGAACTGGCTCAGATGGAGGGTGGCTTCTTGGAGATAAGGACTATCCTTTGCAGACATGGATCCCGACACCAGTGAGAGATCCCACTACTGCTGAAGGGGAGAGATACAACACCAGGCACTGAGCTACATGAGCCACCATTGAGAAGGAGATCAGCATGCTGAAAGAGCGCCTCCAATACCAGTATATGGATAGGGTGATGCCCTGTACTACGGGCCGAAAAGGCCAGCTCCTTTCTTTGCTGCTCTGCACGACTACTCGTCCAATAGGAGCCAGGCCTGGCATGATGAGGAGAGATGTCAACAGGATTCCTCCTCGGACTATGAGGACCTACAACATGAAAGATGCATAGGAGGGCAGATGGCACCCAGGCTCTGCATGCAGGGCTAGCAGTGAACTAGGGACGTACGGAAGTGGCTTATCAGACAAAGGCTGTCTGCTCCATAGCAAGCAACATGAGCTCTGCAAGCCACACATCACCCTCGCTCACCTGCTATGCACCAGTCCATATCTGCAGCATCCCAGTATAGACCATTAGAGGCAGCAGCTGACTGAGCCAATGTCCATGTCGCTGCAACCGTTGAGATGCTCACGAGTAATGGTGGCATGGCAACGATGTTATTGCATACGTTGGCTCTCCTGAAGGGCCAACGGTGCAAAGAGATGTGACATTGGCGCTACAAACTGGCACACATCATTTGCTCAGAGAAAAGGACACACATGTTGGTGAAGAACATTTAGTGAAAGACGTATTTACATTGCTGTTACACCCGTGCATTCCCATTTGTGTCAGTGTGTTCTCTGTAAACCTCTGTAATACCTTTTATGGTCTATTTAAGTCTCACGTCCTGGAATGTGCAAATTTACAATTATTCACTCAAGTGCAGCACACCTACAAGAAGGAATGTTACACTTGAGTGGAAGAAGAGGATCGCAACTTCACAGGACACTGGGACACAGCAGGGTAAGTGTGTGGCAGCAAAGCGGAAAGTGCTGGGGTCACTCAGCAGGTCAGGCAGCATCTGTGGAGAGAGAAGCAGAGTTAACTTTCAGGTCTGTGAACTTGGACAAGTTAACTCTGCTTCTCTCTCCACAGATACTGCCTGTCCTGTGTTGTGCCTGACACGCACTTACTCTTAAAGAACCCACGGAATCGTTTTGATGAAAGGTATATCAATATTTCATTCACACACTAAATCATCAAGTACAAGTTCTCACTACTTGTACAGTATACTACTCGTCAAGACACGAGGTGATCAGTCTCAGACTTGCAGCTGCTCTTCTGTTCTCTGAGCCCCTGGCTCAGGGTATCTTCTCGAGTGTTATTCCCTGGGGTTCTCGTACTTTCCTCAGTTTCAATCAGGGGTTAAATCTTGTTTCTAAGACCCGCCCCTCTTACTTACTCTTAGGGGTCTGGTATAATGACATAATGATAATTCCTTAATAAAAACAAGAAATGCTGGAAACACTCAGCAGGTCTGGCAGCATCTGTGGAGAGAGAAGCAGAGTTAACGTTTCAGGTCAGAGAAGAAGGGTCACTGACCTGAAACGTTAACTCTGCTTCTCTCTCCACAGATGCTGCCAGACCTGCTGAGTGTTTCCAGCATTTCTTGTTTTTATTTCAGATTTCCAGCATCCGCAGTATTTTGCTTTTAATGATAATTCCTTATTTGGCGCAGTGAGAACCTGTTCAAAACTTCACATTTTCCCATTGTCTATTATGAGTTTAATCATATCTGGTGTCCATGACGACTCCCTAGTTTCTGGGATCCTCCTCAATACCATTTCTATAACCATATCTACAATTCCTCGGCTATCTGTGTGCTGTGCCCCTTTGTACTCATCCCGCTTCAACACACTGTTCATTGTTGTGTTACTGGCACCTTAATTAAGTTCTTATGTGTTTTGCTATATGTGTTTTTGCTATATGTGTTTTTACTGGGTTGACATCTGCTAGATTTCTGCAGCACTTTCTGCTTTGCTGCCAGATTGACAGCAGCCCCACTCTTCAGCAGTCAGGTAAGTATTTCTTTGACAGCTGTCAGGAAGCAGTTGCTGGGGTGCTTAAAATAGAGCCTCAGCACCTGCAGCACAACTGTCGAAAACTCTCGCCGCGCCAAATGTCCCGCCTCTCCCCACGTAGTATGGGGTGGGGGGGGGGGGGCGCGACGCCATGATTCTAATGATCCCCCACGCGTAATATCGCAGGGACTCTGCGGCGCCCATTAAATGCGGGCTCCCCGCTAAGTTTAAAGGGCCCCAACGCGCAGAGTGGCGCCCAAATAAAATTCAGCCCTTTTTCTTTTTCCAAATAGTTATCTATTTTTAAAAATCTATTATGAATTCTGGTTCTATCAGTTTCTGGCAGGGCTTTTCACATCCAAACAACACTGTCTGGTTTAAAAAAAAACTAAGCCTCTGCCTTTATTTGTTCATTCACTGGCTGAGACTTGCAAAGTTAATCACAAAACTATTGCCTCTTACTGCTGGCAGGTTTTGAAATTTTCTGCATTTTACAGTTTGTTTCCCTTTAGATCCCTCATTGTTTCTTTCACTCACTTGCCACTGTCACACTTTTTCTCTTTGACTGGGAGGGCAGAAAAGCCTGTGCTGAACTCTTCTCTCTGGTCAACATCAATCCCATTATATAAATTGACCAATTTTGTAAGCTTTGATTCTCCTCCCAACACTGAATATTCTGCTGTTATAAAGTTATTCATCTGACTTGGCTGAGAACTGGAACACCTCTCCCAAAGGTAGCCAACTCTGAAATTTGGTAGAGGATTTGATTTAATGTCTGTCCCTCAAGTTCGGGTCTGGTGGTCTATTTGCTTCAGTTATGGAACAATGAACAGAAAATCTTTTAAATCCAGCCAAAACTGTAAGTACAGTTTATTATAAAAGTAAATACATCTTGCTTGCATTCAGAACGTTGGCATGAATTAGAAACCTTAGGAAGAAACTACTTCCACTGCCTTACCAGGAGTTTAGAGAGAGGGAAAAAAATTCAACACCACTTTTGAGTCAGTACTGAGCAGACCAAACAGAGCACAAGCTAAAAGACAGATGTGATTGGGCAGCAGTAGAATCATAGACTAATTTATGGCATAGAGGGAGGCCATTCAGCCCATTGAGTCCAGGCCAGCTCTCCACGGAGCTATTCAGTCAGTCTCACTCCCCTGCTCAATCCCTTAGCCCTTCATGTCTATTTCCTCCAAGTGGCCATCCGATTTCCTTTCTAAGTCATTGATTGTCTCCACCCTGTGGGCAGCGAGTTCCAGGTCCACTGCGTAAAAAGCGCTTCTTCATATTCCCTCTGCATCTCTTGTCCAATACCATCAATCTGTGTCCCCTAGTCCTTGTACCATTAGTTAATGGGAACAATTTTTCCTTGTCTAACTTATCTAAGCCTGTCATAATCTTGTACATTTCTATTAAATCTCCCCTCAATCTCCTTTGTTCTAAGGAGAACAACCCCAATTTTCCAACCTAACCTTGTAACTAAAATCCCCCATCCCTGGAATTATTCTGGTAAATCTCCTCTGCACCCTCTCAAGGACCTTCACATCTTTCCTAAAATGTGGTGTCCAGACCTGGATGCAATACTCCAGCTGGGGCCTAACCAGGGCTTTATGAAGTTTCAGCATAACTTCCCTGCTTTTGTCCTCCCCCACAATCAACCTCCTTAGGGGTTACCATTGACCAGAAACTGAACCGGAGTAGCCATATAAATACCGTGGCTGTAAGAGCAGGTCAGAGGGGAAGAATTCTGCAGCGAGTGACTCACCTCCTGACTCCCCAAAGCCTGTCCACCATCTACAAGGCACAGGTCAGGAGTGTGATGGAATACTCTCCACTTGCCTGGATGGGTGCAGCTCCAACAACACTCAGAAGTTCGACACCATCCAGGACAAAGCAGCCCGCTTGATTGGCACCCCATCCACAAACATTCACTCCCTCCACCACCGATGCACAGTGGCAGCAGTGTGTACAATCTACACTGCAGCAACTCATCAAGGCTCCTTAGACAACACCTTCCAAACCCATGACCTCTACACCTAGAAGGACAAGGGCAGCAGATGCCTGGGAATACCGTCACCTAAAAGTCCCTCTCCAAGCCACACACTATCCTGACTTGGAACTACATCGCCAATCCTTCACTGTCACTGGGTCAAAATCCTGGAACTCCCTTCCTAACAGCACTGTGGGTGTACCTACCCCACACGGACTGCAGCAGTTCAAGAAAGCGGCTCACCACTACCTTCTCAAGGGCAATTTGGGATGGGCAATAAATGCTGTGCAAGCCAGCGATACCCACATCCCATGAATGAATAAAAAAAAAGTACTCAATGCCTCTGTTTATGAAGCCCAGGATTCCATATGTTTTCCTGACCACTCTCTCAATATGTTCTACCACTTTCAAAGATCGATGCACATGCATACCCAGGTCCCTTTGTTCCTGCACACTCTTTAGAACTGTGCCCATTAAGTGTATATTGCCTCTCCTTATTTATTCTGCCAAAATGCATCACCTCACACTTGTCAGTATTAAATTCCATCTGCCATCAGTTTATTACCCATTCTGTTAGCTTATCTATGTCCTCTTGCATGCAGTTCATATCACTGTTTGCTTTACCTCCAAGTTTGGTGTTGTCAGCAAGTTTGAGACTCTACTCTGTATTCCAAGATCAAAGTCATTTATATATCGCAAAAAAAGCAGTGGTCCCAACACTGACCCCTCATGTACCACGAGTAGCTGTTTTCTGTCCTTAAGCTAATTTTTTTTTATCCAATTAGACACTGACCCTCAATTTGTTAACCAGCCTTTTATGGGGTACCTTATCAAATGCTTTCTTAAAATCCATATAAACAACATCCACCGCATGTCCTTCATCAATCTTCTCTGTTACTTCATCAAGATTAGATTAGTCAAGCATGATCTGCCTTTTACAAATCCATGCTGATTATCTTTAATTAAGTTGAACCTTTCTAAATGTCCGTTGATACTTTCCTTGATTATTGGTTCTAAAATCTTACCCACCACAGGTGAACATAAAAAAATCCCATGGCATTATTCAAAGAAGAGCAGGGAAATTCTCTTGCTGTCCTGGCCATCATTTATCCCTCAACCAACTCCTAAAACAGATGCTCTGGCCATTTATGTAATAGATGTTTATGGAAGCTTGCTGTGCACAAATTGGCTGCCGTGTTTCCTAATTAAAAAACTAATAACATTTCCAAAGTACTTAATTGTCTGTAAAGTGCTTTGGGGTGTCCTGAGATTGTGATATAAGTGCAAGTCCTTTACTTCTTCATCATTGAACAGCAAAGGAACCTAAAAAAAACACGTCACAGAATGAGCAAAAAGGCAACTGAAACTAGACGCAAACAAATGTGGTATATAGACTGAAATGAAAACTAATGCAAAGTACAGCTCGTCTTTTTCTCTCTCCTCCGTCCCTCCTTTGTCCCTTTCACCCTTCCATACACCTTCCCTCCCCTATTCCCCAGTATCTCCTCTCTCCCTCCTCCCCTGTCTTCCCTTCAATTTCTCTGCCTCTCTACCCACCCCTCCTCTCCCCTTTCCAGTTCAATTATCTCCCAGCCATCTATTGGGCGTGACCTGAAGAGTGCATTTGGATTGACTCCCTGGAGGTAATTTTGGCTTGGTGTCATTGTGTAGAACCAGAATGGAAAAAAAATCAGAGATGCAAAACAGGCTGCCAATTTGCTACCACTCATTTTACGCTATCACACAAAGTCAAGATTCCCATCTGGTCACCACATGCAATAATGATCGAAGTGGCAAATTAAAAAAAAATACTTTGCCTCCTCAAAAAACAAAGATCTTGGGACAATTCATTGATGAAAGCTGACCCATTGGCAGAACCAGGACTTTCAGACTACTGGTGTATTTCATTGAAATTCATTGACGAAATTATGATAGTGAAAAATACTATAATTGTTCAACAGCTGGACAGCACTATAAATGAAGATTTTTTTTTGCTATTATACCAGTGAATTCTTGAACAGTTTAATTTGCAGACAAAGATTTAGATAGCATTACATTTCCACTTGAGAAAAGACCAATGATAGAGGAACAACCTGGTGAAAAATTGAAGTGAAATTCATCACTCGAGGGTTGCCATGGGGTCAGTGTTTAAACATGGAGGTAATTCACCTGTTGTGTCTACTTTTTCTCTTCAAATCTCCCTTTGCTCTCTCCATTATTCTATCTCACTTTATCTATAACTAAATAATGTTCACCCGTTGCACTTTCAGTAATGACTGAAGTTCTGATACCTTAGTGAGCTGTGTTTCAAATGCTACTAGTGGATCTCTTGTAGTATTGGGATATGTTGTGAGGTACGCGGATAGAAGTAAACTTATGGATTGTTTGCTTCCTTTTATCCCTGTCAAATTTCTGAACCATTCATAAAATTGTGACAATTTGCTTTGTACATTTAATTTGCCATGTATGCTACATGCAATACTTTTAATATATTGCCACCTGATCTCGCATTGTACTGCTCTGGTTTTTGGAATATGGTTATGCTATGTATCTGCTTAGATAAAGATACAGTTTATTACTTTATCACTTAAAAGATTTGGTTGTTCCTAGCAAGAAGACAAAAGGTAAAATCGAGGACTTGTAAATGAGAAACATTAAACACGGGTGGATAGGATCAGAAGCCCATGTGAACTATCACTATATATTACTTTGTAACTTTCACACTTTTAACCCTAACAAAAAATGTATACATTTAAAGAGACCATGGGTCAAGGGTACACCAAGATTGAGGTTGTATTTATTCTAGAAACACTGAACATTACAGCACAGAAACATTCGCCCATTAAGTCTGCAGCGCTGTCTTCCTACATACTAGCCACCTTGTCTAATCTGACTTTCCTTACTCTCTATATCCAGTAATATTGCTCTTTTTAAGTAACTATCAAATCATCTTTTAAAAAAATTTATGTATACTACTTCAATAAATGTTCACGGCAGAGGATTCCACATTTTAACCACCCTTGGTGATTATCTTTAATCTTTGTCCTCCCATCACCTTTTTCACCAATCAGTGGAAATGTTCTATTATTATCTTATCATAACCCTTATTTTATTTATTTATTATTTATTTTTATTTAGAGATACAGCACTGAAACAGGCCCTTCGGCCCACCAAGTCTGTGCCGACCATCAACCACCCATTTATACTAATCCTAATTGATGCTGACTAGCTCTCATTACTCATGTTTCTCCAAGTGCTTAGTAATCTAATCCTGCATAAAGACTAGTAATTTACCAACAACTTAAGGCCAACAGGTCTATAATTTCCTGTCTTATCCAGGTCTTTTGAAAAGGAATATAATATTTGCTCTGGTGCAATTTTCCTTTCCACAAAGTCTTAGAAGATTATAGGCCTCTCTGTTTCAGCTGTTGCATCAGTGACCTTCTCTCCATCATAAATATCAGACGTTGGGATGTTCGCTGATGATTAACATTGTTCCGTTCCATTCTTAATTCCTCAGATACGGAAGCAGCCTATGCCCACATGCAGAAAGACCTAGCCAACATCCAGGCTGATAACTGACAAGTAGAATTCGTGCCACGCACTTGCCAGGCTATGACCATCTCCAACAAGAGAAAGTCTAAACATCTCTCCTTGACATGCAATGCACTACCATTACTAAAACCCCCACCATCAACAGCCTGGGGCCCACCGCTGACTAGAAATTTAACTGAGCTCTCACAGGAAAGGCTTTACCAACCAGGCTGCAGTCAGGCAATGCAAATGCCCTCCTGCAACTTGGGATCCAAACTGTAGCTACGAGTCAGAGTAACTGCATCCATAGACAATGGAGAAATACTGAAAGCAACATTAACATAGTTGAATTATTCTAGTAATATATTTGCTCCAGGATTTGCACAACTTTGTACATTACTCCCTAGCTAGCTAGGGTGGACAGCGACTTTTCCATGTGATATTTTGACACTGATCCAGAGATAAGATTTGCCAGTGAGTGATGTAATGTCTCGAGTCTTCTTCTTCTTCTTTGGCCTCCTTGTCTCGAGAGACAATGGGCAAGCGCCTGGAGATAGTCAGTGGTTTGTGAAGCAGCGCCTGGAGTGGCTATAAAGTGCAATTCTAGAGTGACAGAATCTTCCACAGGCGCTGCAGATAAAATTGGTTGCCGGGGCTGTTACACAGTTGGCTCTCGCCTTGCGCTTCTGTCTTTTTACCTGCTAACTGCTAAGTCTCTTCGACTCGCCACACTTTAGCCCCGGCTTTATGGCTGCCCGCCAGCTCTGGCGATCACTGGCAACTGGCTCCCACAACTTGTGATCAATGTCACAGGACTTCATGTTGCGTTTGCAGACATCTTTAAAGCGGAGACATGGACGGCC